>NC_054566.1:4473760-4816524 GCF_017654505.1 Polyodon spathula | reverse complement strand
CAATCACAGGGGCTCTGTATCACACTGTTTTACCTGCACAATCACAGGGCTCTGTATCACTGTTTAACCTGCACAATCACAGGGCTCTGTATCACTGTTTAACCTGCACAATCACAGGGCTCTGTATCACTGTTTAACCTGCACAATCACAGGGCTCTGTATCACTGTTTAACCTGCACAATCACAGGGCTCTGTATCACTGTTTAACCTGCACAATCACTGTTTAACCTGGGCTCTGTATCACTGTTTAACCTGCACAATCACAGGGCTCTGTATCACTGTTTAACCTGCACAATCACAGGGCTCTGTATCACTGTTTAACCTGCACAATCACAGGGCTCTGTATCACTGTTTAACCTGCACAATCACAGGGCTCTGTATCACTGTTTAACCTGCACAATCACAGGGCTCTGTATCACTGTTTAACCTGCACAATCACAGGGCTCTGTATCACTGTTTAACCTGCACAATCACAGGGTTCTGTATCACTGTTTAACGTGCACAATCACAGGGTTCTGTATCACTGTTTAACCTGCACAATCACAGGGCTCTGTATCACTGTTTAACCTGCACAATCACAGGACTCTGTATCACTGTTTAACCTGCACAATCACAGGGCTCTGTATCACTGTTTAACCTGCACAATCACAGGGGCTCTGTATCACTGTTTAACCTGCACAATCACAGGGGCTCTGTATCACACTGTTTCACCTGCACAATCACAGGGCTCTGTATCACTGTTTAACCTGCACAATCACAGGGCTCTGTATCACTGTTTAACCTGCACAATCACAGGGCTCTGTATCACTGTTTAACCTGCACAATCACAGGGCTCTGTATCACTGTTTAACCTGCACAATCACAGGGCTCTGTATCACTGTTTAACCTGCACAACCACAGGGCTCTGTATCACTGTTTAACCTGCACAATCACAGGGCTCTGTATCACTGTTTAACCTGCACAATCACAGGGCTCTGTATCACTGTTTAACCTGCACAATCACAGGGCTCTGTATCACTGTTTAACCTGCACAATCACAGGGGCTCTGTATCACTGTTTAACCTGCACAATCACAGGGCTCTGTATCACTGTTTAACCTGCACAATCACAGGGCTCTGTATCACTGTTTACCTGCACAATCACAGGGCTCTGTATCACTGTTTAACCTGCACAATCACAGGGCTCTGTATCACTGTTTAACCTGCACAATCACAGGGCTCTGTATCACTGTTTAACCTGCACAACCACAGGGCTCTGTATCACTGTTTAACCTGCACAATCACAGGGCTCTGTATCACTGTTTAACCTGCACAATCACAGGGGCTCTGTATCACACTGTTTTACCTGCACAATCACAGGGCTCTGTATCACTGTTTAACCTGCACAATCACAGGGCTCTGTATCACTGTTTAACCTGCACAATCACAGGGCTCTGTATCACACTGTTTCACCTGCACAATCACAGGGCTCTGTATCACTGTTTAACCTGCACAATCACAGGGCTCTGTATCACTGTTTAACCTCCACAATCACAGGGCTCTGTATCACTGTTTAACCTGCACAATCACAGGGCTCTGTATCACTGTTTAACCTGCACAATCACAGGGCTCTGTATCACTGTTTAACCTGCACAATCACAGGGCTCTGTATCACTGTTTAACCTCCACAATCACAGGGCTCTGTATCACTGTTTAACCTCCACAATCACAGGGCTCTGTATCACTGTTTAACCTCCACAATCACAGGGCTCTGTATCACTGTTTAACCTCCACAATCACAGGGCTCTGTATCACTGTTTAACCTGCACAATCACAGGGCTCTGTATCACTGTTTAACCTGCACAATCACAGGGCTCTGTATCACTGTTTAACCTGCACAATCACAGGGCTCTGTATCACTGTTTAACCTGCACAATCACAGGGCTCTGTATCACTGTTTAACCTGCACAATCACAGGGCTCTGTATCACTGTTTAACCTGCACAATCACAGGGCTCTGTATCACTGTTTAACCTGCACAATCACAGGGCTCTGTATCACTGTTTAACCTGCACAATCACAGGGCTCTGTATCACTGTTTAACCTGCACAATCACAGGGCTCTGTATCACTGTTTAACCTGCACAATCACAGGGCTCTGTATCACTGTTTAACCTGCACAATCACAGGGCTCTGTATCACTGTTTAACCTGCACAATCACAGGGTATCACTCTGTATCACTGTTTAACCTGCACAATCACAGGGCTCTGTATCACTGTTTAACCTGCACAATCACAGGGCTCTGTATCACTGTTTAACCTGCACAATCACAGGGCTCTGTATCACTGTTTAACCTGCACAATCACAGGGCTCTGTATCACTGTTTAACCTGCACAATCACAGGGCTCTGTATCACTGTTTAACCTGCACAATCACAGGGCTCTGTATCACTGTTTAACCTGCACAATCACAGGGCTCTGTATCACTGTTTAACCTGCACAATCACAGGGCTCTGTATCACTGTTTAACCTGCACAATCACAGGGCTCTGTATCACTGTTTAACCTGCACAATCACAGGGCTCTGTATCACTGTTTAACCTCCACAATCACAGGGCTCTGTATCACTGTTTAACCTCCACAATCACAGGGCTCTGTATCACTGTTTAACCTGCACAATCACAGGGCTCTGTATCACTGTTTAACCTGCACAATCACAGGGCTCTGTATCACTGTTTAACCTGCACAATCACAGGGCTCTGTATCACTGTTTAACCTGCACAATCACAGGGCTCTGTATCACTGTTTAACCTCCACAATCACAGGGCTCTGTATCACTGTTTAACCTGCACAATCACAGGGCTCTGTATCACTGTTTAACCTGCACAATCACAGGGCTCTGTATCACTGTTTAACCTGCACAATCACAGGGCTCTGTATCACTGTTTAACCTGCACAATCACAGGGCTCTGTATCACTGTTTAACCTGCACAATCACAGGGCTCTGTATCACTGTTTAACCTGCACAATCACAGGGCTCTGTATCACTGTTTAACCTGCACAATCACAGGGCTCTGTATCACTGTTTAACCTGCACAATCACAGGGCTCTGTATCACTGTTTAACCTCCACAATCACAGGGCTCTGTATCACTGTTTAACCTCCACAATCACAGGGCTCTGTATCACTGTTTAACCTGCACAATCACAGGGCTCTGTATCACTGTTTAACCTGCACAATCACAGGGCTCTGTATCACTGTTTAACCTGCACAATCACAGGGCTCTGTATCACTGTTTAACCTGCACAATCACAGGGCTCTGTATCACTGTTTAACCTGCACAATCACAGGGCTCTGTATCACTGTTTAACCTGCACAATCACAGGGCTCTGTATCACTGTTTAACCTGCACAATCACAGGGCTCTGTATCACTGTTTAACCTGCACAATCACAGGGCTCTGTATCACTGTTTAACCTGCACAATCACAGGGCTCTGTATCACTGTTTAACCTGCACAATCACAGGGCTCTGTATCACTGTTTAACCTGCACAATCACAGGGCTCTGTATCACTGTTTAACCTGCACAATCACAGGGCTCTGTATCACTGTTTAACCTGCACAATCACAGGGCTCTGTATCACTGTTTAACCTGCACAATCACAGGGCTCTGTATCACTGTTTAACCTGCACAATCACAGGGCTCTGTATCACTGTTTAACCTGCACAATCACAGGGCTCTGTATCACTGTTTAACCTGCACAATCACAGGGCTCTGTATCACTGTTTAACCTGCACAATCACAGGGCTCTGTATCACTGTTTAACCTGCACAATCACAGGGCTCTGTATCACTGTTTAACCTGCACAATCACAGGGCTCTGTATCACTGTTTAACCTGCACAATCACAGGGCTCTGTATCACTGTTTAACCTGCACAATCACAGGGCTCTGTATCACTGTTTAACCTGCACAATCACAGGGCTCTGTATCACTGTTTAACCTGCACAATCACAGGGCTCTGTATCACTGTTTAACCTGCACAATCACAGGGCTCTGTATCACTGTTTAACCTGCACAATCACAGGGCTCTGTATCACTGTTTAACCTGCACAATCACAGGGCTCTGTATCACTGTTTAACCTGCACAATCACAGGGCTCTGTATCACTGTTTAACCTGCACAATCACAGGGCTCTGTATCACTGTTTAACCTGCACAATCAGGGCTCTGTATCACTGTTTAACGTGCACAATCACTGTTTAACCTGCACAATCACAGGGGCTCTGTATCACTGTTTCACCTGCACAATCACAGGGCTCTGTATCACCGTTTAACCTGCACAATCACAGGGCTCTGTATCACTGTTTAACCTGCACAATCACAGGGCTCTGTATCACTGTTTAACCTGCACAATCACAGGGCTCTGTATCACTGTTTAACCTGCACAATCACAGGGCTCTGTATCACTGTTTAACCTGCACAATCACAGGGCTCTGTATCACTGTTTGCACAATCACAGGGCTCTGTATCACTAACCTGCACAATCACAGGGCTCTGTATCACTGTTTACCTGCACAATCACAGGGGCTCTGTACCTGCACAATCACAGGGCTCTGTATCACTGTTTAACCTGCACAATCACAGGGCTCTGTATCACTGTTTAACCTGCACAATCACAGGGCTCTGTATCACTGTTTAACCTGCACAATCACAGGGCTCTGTATCACTGTTTAACCTGCACAATCACAGGGCTCTGTATCACTGTTTAACCTGCACAATCACAGGGCTCTGTATCACTGTTTAACCTGCACAATCACAGGGCTCTGTATCACTGTTTAACCTGCACAATCACAGGGGTATCACTCTGTATCACTGTTTAACCTGCACAATCACAGGGCTCTGTATCACTGTTTAACCTGCACAATCACAGGGCTCTGTATCACTGTTTAACCTGCACAATCACAGGGCTCTGTATCACTGTTTAACCTGCACAATCACAGGGGCTCTGTATCACTGTTTAACCTGCACAATCACAGGGCTCTGTATCACTGTTTAACCTGCACAATCACAGGGCTCTGTATCACTGTTTAACCTGCACAATCACAGGGCTCTGTATCACTGTTTAACCTGCACAATCACAGGGCTCTGTATCACTGTTTAACCTGCACAATCACAGGGCTCTGTATCACTGTTTAACCTGCACAATCACACTGTTTAACCTGCACAATCACAGGGCTCTGTATCACTGTTTAACCTCCACAATCACAGGGCTCTGTATCACTGTTTAACCTGCACAATCACAGGGCTCTGTATCACTGTTTAACCTGCACAATCACAGGGCTCTGTATCACTGTTTAACCTGCACAATCACAGGGCTCTGTATCACTGTTTAACCTGCACAATCACAGGGCTCTGTATCACTGTTTAACCTGCACAATCACAGGGCTCTGTATCACTGTTTAACCTGCACAATCACAGGGCTCTGTATCACTGTTTAACCTGCACAATCACAGGGCTCTGTATCACTGTTTAACCTGCACAATCACAGGGCTCTGTATCACTGTTTAACCTGCACAATCACAGGGCTCTGTATCACTGTTTAACCTGCACAATCACAGGGCTCTGTATCACTGTTTAACCTCCACAATCACAGGGCTCTGTATCACTGTTTAACCTGCACAATCACAGGGCTCTGTATCACTGTTTAACCTGCACAATCACAGGGCTCTGTATCACTGTTTAACCTGCACAATCACAGGGCTCTGTATCACTGTTTAACCTGCACAATCACATCTGTATCACTGTTTAACCTGCACAATCACAGGGCTCTGTATCACTGTTTAACCTGCACAATCACAGGGCTCTCTGTTTAACCTCCACAATAGGGCTCTGTATCACTGTTTAACCTGCACAATCACAGGGCTCTGTATCACTGTTTAACCTGCACAATCACAGGGCTCTGTATCTGTATCACTGTTTAACCTGCACAATCACAGGGCTCTGTATCACTGTTTAACCTGCACAATCACATCAGGGCTCTGTATCACTGTTTAACCTGCACAATCACAGGGCTCTGGGCTCTGTATCACTGTTTAACCTGCACAATCACAGGGCTCTGTATCACTGTTTAACCTGCACAATCACAGGGCTCTGTATCACTGTTTAACCTGCACAATCACAGGGCTCTGTATCACTGTTTCTGTATCTGTATCACTGTTTAACCTGCACAATCACAGGGCTCTGTATCACTGTTTAACCTGCACAATCACAGGGCTCTGTATCACTGTTTAACCTGCACAATCACAGGGCTCTGTATCACTGTTTAACCTGCACAATCACAGGGCTCTGTATCACTGTTTAACCTGCACAATCACAGGGCTCTGTATCACTGTTTAACCTGCACAATCACAGGGCTCTGTATCACTGTTTAACCTGCACAATCACAGGGCTCTGTATCACTGTTTAACCTGCACAATCACAGGGCTCTGTATCACTGTTTAACCTGCACAATCACAGGGCTCTGTATCACTGTTTAACCTGCACAATCACAGGGCTCTGTATCACTGTTTAACCTGCACAATCACAGGGCTCTGTATCACTGTTTAACCTGCACAATCACAGGGCTCTGTATCACTGTTTAACCTGCACAATCACAGGGCTCTGTATCACTGTTTAACCTGCACAATCACAGGGCTCTGTATCACTGTTTCACCTGCACAATCACAGGGCTCTGTATCACTGTTTAACCTGCACAATCACAGGGCTCTGTATCACTGTTTAACCTGCACAATCACAGGGTTCTGTATCACTGTTTAACCTGCACAATCACAGTTTAACCTCCACAATCACAGGCTCTGTATCACACTGTTTAACCTGCACAATCACAGGGCTCTGTATCACTGTTTAACCTGCACAATCACAGGGCTCTGTATCACTGTTTAACCTGCACAATCACAGGGCTCTGTATCACTGTTTAACCTGCACAATCACAGGGCTCTGTATCACTGTTTAACCTGCACAATCACAGGGCTCTGTATCACTGTTTAACCTGCACAATCACAGGGCTCTGTATCACTGTTTAACCTGCACAATCACAGGGCTCTGTATCACTGTTTAACCTGCACAATCACAGGGGCTCTGTATCTGTATCACTGTTTAACCTGCACAATCACAGGGCTCTGTATCACTGTTTAACCTGCACAATCACAGGGCTCTGTATCACTGTTTAACCTGCACAATCACAGGGCTCTGTATCACAATGTTTAACCTGCACAATCACAGGGCTCTGTATCACTGTTTAACCTGCACAATCACAGGGCTCTGTATCACTGTTTAACCTGCACAATCACAGGGCTCTGTATCACTGTTTAACCTGCACAATCACAGGGCTCTGTATCACTGTTTAACCTGCACAATCACAGGGCTCTGTATCACTGTTTAACCTGCACAATCACAGGGCTCTGTATCACTGTTTAACCTGCACAATCACAGGGCTCTGTATCACTGTTTAACCTGCACAATCACAGGGCTCTGTATCACTGTTTAACCTGCACAATCACAGGGCTCTGTATCACTGTTTAACCTGCACAATCACAGGGCTCTGTATCACTGTTTAACCTGCACAATCACAGGGCTCTGTATCACTGTTTAACCTGCACAATCACAGGGCTCTGTATCACTGTTTAACCTGCACAATCACAGGGCTCTGTATCACTGTTTAACCTGCACAATCACAGGGCTCTGTATCACTGTTTAACCTGCACAATCACAGGGCTCTGTATCACTGTTTAACCTGCACAATCACAGGGCTCTGTATCACTGTTTAACCTGCACAATCACAGGGCTCTGTATCACTGTTTAACCTGCACAATCACAGGGCTCTGTATCACTGTTTAACCTGCACAATCACAGGGCTCTGTATCACTGTTTAACCTGCACAATCACAGGGCTCTGTATCACTGTTTAACCTGCACAATCACAGGGCTCTGTATCATCACTGTTTAACCTGCACAATCACAGGGCTCTGTATCACTGTTTAACCTGCACAATCACAGGGCTCTGTATCACTGTTTAACCTGCACAATCACAGGGCTCTGTATCACTGTTTAACCTGCACAATCACAGGGCTCTGTATCACTGTTTAACCTGCACAATCACAGGGCTCTGTATCACTGTTTAACCTGCACAATCACAGGGCTCTGTATCACTGTTTAACCTGCACAATCACAGGGCTCTGTATCACTGTTTAACCTGCACAATCACAGGGGCTCTGTATCACTGTTTAACCTGCACAATCACAGGGCTCTGTATCACTGTTTAACCTCCACAATCACAGGGCTCTGTATCTGCACAATCACAGGGCTCTGTATCACTGTTTAACCTGCACAATCACAGGGCTCTGTATCACTGTTTAACCTGCACAATCACAGGGCTCTGTATCACTGTTTAACCTGCACAATCACAGGGCTCTGTATCACTGTTTAACCTGCACAATCACAGGGCTCTGTATCACTGTTTAACCTGCACAATCACAGGGCTCTGTATCACTGTTTAACCTGCACAATCACAGGGCTCTGTATCACTGTTTAACCTGCACAATCACAGGGCTCTGTATCACTGTTTAACCTGCACAATCACAGGGCTCTGTATCACTGTTTAACCTGCACAATCACAGGGCTCTGTATCACTGTTTAACCTGCACAATCACAGGGCTCTGTATCACTGTTTAACCTGCACAATCACAGGGCTCTGTATCACTGTTTAACCTGCACAATCACAGGGCTCTGTATCACTGTTTAACCTGCACAATCACAGGGGCTCTGTATCACACTGTTTCATCTGCACAATCACAGGGACTCTGTATCACTGTTTAACCTGCACAATCACAGGGCTCAATCACTGTTTAACCATACCCAGCTTCATAGAACACACAACAGCCATCTAAAGTACAATGTTTTAAAGGGTGCGCTTGCTGCCGGATAAAGGAAAGCAAACCAATGCTTTAAAATAATTTGAGGCACAGCTGACTCAACAAGAGATCTCTCTGCCTGGGTTAAAGGGATTGTAGGCAACATGCCATGGAGCATGCCTGTTTCACATTTCCATTTTCAATATGGGTCTCGCATGTGCAGTTTGTAAAGAATCACAAATATGTACTTTCATTTTAAATAAAGAAATCTGTTTGCTTTGCCTTCGCTCTGGAGAGTCTGCTACATGTCAGCAGTGGGTCAAAGCGTGTTAATAGCAGGAAAGAAGTTCAGTGCAACAGTAGGCTAAGAAAACCCCCCAAAAACCATGTGTTTCTTTAAAAACTGCACATTTGAGACCTATATGAAAAATGTAAGCGCTTGATTTATGGAATTGTTCTATTAGCTAGAAACTCTTTACACTGATGCATTTAAATAGAACTATTGCCTTTAAATGTAATGCCATTACATAACTGCTGCTTGACTACTTTTATTTCTATGGATAGATTTTTTGAAATGATTTTTTTGCTGTGATTTACACACCTGCAATCATTGTATGAGCCATATTGTAATTTATCCAAGCCTTTCTAGACTTGCTTTCTTGCTGTAATGACAGTACCATATGGTTAATTACAGAGGGCTTGTGTTCGTTCTACCTTATACAATGGGATGAAACTGTGCAGAACAAGCTATTTACTAAAGCACTGTTCTTAAAGCAACACACTGCAAAATGATTATGTAGTAATGGGTCTCTGAATGAGGTATTAATTGTTATTAAGTATACGTTTTACATTAGGTGTATGTGTGTGTGTCTTTTGTAGTTAAGTTGTTTTTAGTCATTGTTTAAATTGTGTGTGAAGGTGCTTTTATTGTCATTTTAATGCAGTACTGTCCAAGCTTAGAATTCTCACATTACACGTGGCTGATCCTGAGACTGGGGGAGGTGCATTAAAAGACAAGATGGATGCACCCAGCTCAATGTAGTACATGGCGGACAATGAGGTCAGAAAGCACTGCCCCCTTTCCCACAGAGGATGCATGTGGTAGGTTCGCAGTGTGTGATGAGAGAACAAAGGTATGAATATCAAACATTGTAAAGGTTTGTCAGTCTTTTCATCTCTTTCGAATTGAATCCATGGATATCCGTGCTTTCTGATACTAAGCTGTACTGAGGCCTGGCCCAAAGTCAGTTTAAATCCATGCTTATGTGATTGTATTGGAAGTATACCTTTCTTGTATATAAAGTGTTTTTTAATCAAAAATCATTTGTCAGCTCCATTTTTTCGTTACAGTTATATTTATACCACAAACGGGTGTCTGATAGCACCAGCACCAAATTAAAAAAAGCAAACATTACAGTATCTCTAACCCTTTCTGCAGTGCTTGAAATGCAAACCCTTTCTACAGTGCTTGAAATGCAAACCCTTTCTCCAGTGCTTGAAGAGGCTCAGACTCCAGTATTAAGCTTCCTGGTCGATCAGAAAGACTGGAAGGCTCTACTGGTACTGATTTTAAAGCCCAAGCTGATAATCTGAAACTAAGGCTCATCATCCTCTTGTCGATTCTACTGTATACAATGGGATGAAACTTCAGAATTCCTGCCAAGTTCTCTGCAGCTGCATTGCTGGGAAAGACGCCCTACTCTGTGTGCAAGTCAACAGAGCACACATTACTATTGAGCTTGCAATAACATCTCCAATATTGTTGATATTACCTGCTATGCATATGCATAATCTTGGCGGAAAAAAACATCTCTTACTTACTTCAACTATGCCTCTAGGGTCCAAATCCTATAAACATCAGCTATTAAAATTGTATGTATTCATGATGGTATGTAAACTAACCTCCAGTGTATGTGTGTGTTCCAGGAAACCAGTGAAATGCTTTTAGAAACACAATGGTTGGCTGTTTTTTGCCCCTACAGTGTCAAGTTTCAGGACATTGTTTGGCTACAAGCAGGTGCCATTGTTGATTGATGACTACAGTGATGCAGACCCCTTTACTGTCTAATGCAGCTGTCTGTAATACATGTCCCTTGGTATACCCGGCTCCTTTAGTTTGTTGTAGACTGGCTGGTACAAGTGCTAGGATAAAGGTAGGAAATATACTGTTCCCCAATAAAGGCAAGTTCATACTCTTACAACCACCAGAGGCATTTGTGCAAAAACAGTGTGACCCAACTGGCTAGAGCTGAGAAAATTTAAACCATGACAACCAGCCTCCCTTGGATCACCAGGAAGTCGCACGGCTAGGAGACTAGAAATGGCCCTCAGAGGGGGCTGCTCCATTTACGTATGAAACAGCCTTTAGGATGAAGGCGAAGAGTAGAAGAAGAACTGGGGGGGGGGGGGGGGGGGCATTATTGAAGGCATGAAGTTAACCATAATTAATACAGCTGGGTGTCGAGGTCTGTTTGTGCTGCATCATTATCGAGAAAAATGGGAATTTGCATTTCATTTGAGTGAACACTGAACAAGATAATGAGAGCTTTTCATTACTGATGAAGAATGCAACCACTGCCAGCGACACAAATGCTCCAGACAGAGGTGACAATTTAGAACTGCAAATGGTTTCCGTAACTTTTGACATAGCTATGCAAATTAGGTTATAATGAGACCAAGCAAAATAATCAAAAGGGTTGATGACATTGAAGACTACCTAATTAGAGATGGTTTTTGTTCTCTTTTCTCTTGGCAAATTTATTTTCAAATAGCATAGTATGGAGTTTACTAACGAAATACGGTAACACTTTAGTTTAGGGATCGTTATAAGTGATTATAAACAATAGTAAAAACAAAATAATGGCAAGAGTGTATAATAACTGAATTGCAAAAACAAAACAACCCCATATAATTGGTGAGACAGACTTATAAATACAGACAGACAGACCTGAAAAGATCTATCTGTTATAAGCGATTTCTATAATTTAGAAATACTAACAGAAACTCAACAAATGTTTCAAATATAAATCTTCAATCTCAACATTTTGCTTCATTCCTTTTCTTTCCGGGCCGAGTGTTTCACTATTAAAGGAAACAGCTGACACTTAACCGTGCTGATGAGTCAGAGCTGTTGGTCTATGGAATGGCAGCTTTGAAAGAAAGCCCTGCACTGTGAGTCCTACAGCCGTGGTTTGCTGTCTATATTCAACATTTATTTTCCAGCTGTGCTTTTTTTTTTACCTAGTGTTTTATTTTGCATTTGTGTCTCTCTTTTATTTACAGTCCTGCATATGTGCTAATCGATTGCTGGTTCCTGCTGTTTTCCCTGCCTTAGTGGTTACCATTGATGGTACTGAGAGATAGTCAGGGAGTCCACTGCCTAGCCCCTGGAGAGGCTGAAAACGAAGAGGTGGAGGTAAAGTATGTAGATTGCAAAGTAGAGGCATTACCGGCTTAGTCCAATGTCTCTTGACTTTCGGAGATGGTTGTAAACGTTTTCCTGATCCAGTTCATAGTGCTGGAGCAGGTTTAATGGGAAATATTTTTAAAGCTGTGATTATTACCCAGGTTATTTGTGTTCATGTGAAAAATTTTATTTAAAAAATGAAGTGTAGGGAAGACACAAGTGACAGATTAAAAATGAACCTGTTGGCTTCAAATCATTTTTATTTCACAAGTTTCCATGCGCACATTTCTAAACACACATTTCTTAGAAAATAATCTGTCTAACAAAAGGTTTTAAGGAAGCTTTGCAGTGTTTAGAAGTGGATTTGCAGAAGTATTTATTTGATATTTGTTTAACACTGCAGAAAGGAACTGCCTTTCAAGCTCTGCAGAAAGGGTTTGTGCAATGCCCTTAGGGCGTGCTGAGTTCTAAGTGCACTGCATGCCCTCTCCATAAACACTTAGTGATTTATAAAACACAGTGTGATATTGATTGTGATGAAATTGGTTGGATTGTCAATATGCTAGAGAATCAAACCTTTTTTGAATTCAACTAACGAAAGGTTTTAAATAACTCAGAGTTAAAGCTTTGTGATTGTGCTGAGTACTTTATAAAGTGGAGTTAAAACTGCTCACACGTGCCATTTATAAAGTTTTAAATATAAGCAATTGGTGAACATCCTCCTGGACACATGTCCCCTGAGACAAATATAATATGATATATATATATATATATATATATATATAAAGTGAAAACAAAATTTGAAATGTGACTTTATGTAGTTTAATGTCTGTCTAAATGAATTAACATTTATTTTTGTACTACTAAATACTACATTTCTTTTTACATATTCAGTGACCTTGCATAAGACCAATTAAGTAAACTGCATAAAAAAATGTTTAAAAAAATTAAATGAAAAATAATTATAGGTCCTATATACTGCTTCTATAGCAACAGGAGGTTAGCCACTCTGCAATGTCCTGTTATGACAGAATATAGAATCTTAAGGCACCAATAAATTAATGTTATAATTGCTATCCTGGATCCAGCCATTCACAATTTCAAATTCAAATCTAGTTTGACTCATAATTCTTAGTTTTGATCATTCCTTTCATCAACCCTTTCCTGTTTAATGATTCAAGCAGCATATTATTCCCATCACTGCCAAACACGGGTAGCATGGCTACAGATTACTTGAAACTTTATTTAATTGAATCTTTTTTCGTTGATAGTTGCCTATGTGCAATTATGTATTTTTTTATTCCACCAAGAATTGCAAATGGGGAGGAGATGTTACGGTTGTTGGAAAACTCTACTGATCGCTTACTAGAGGACAGAAAACTCTGGATCTGATCGCGTACCAAGGTTTGTTTTAATTGAATCCCCAAACTAAAGGGTTTCATCTTAATATATATATATATATATATATATATATATATATATATATATATATATATATATATATATATATATATATATATCCAAATGGGGTGCCTTATCCTGGGAATTAATATATTAAACTTATTTCCTGAATAAATATTTACGAATAAAGTTTTGACCCAACGGAATGCCCCTTCCTGGGATTTGTTTTATGGACTGACATCTTTTTAGTGTCCTGTAGTTTCCCTCTGTGTGTGGTTTTCTACAGTCAGGTATTTTGTGTGTGTGTGTGTGTGTGTGTGTGTGTGTGTGTGTATGTATATGTGTATATATATATATATATATATATATATATATATATATATATCAAAATCCTTATTTTAGATAAAATGACACTCGGATTAGGGTTGGAGTTGGTATTTAAGTCATGCTACTCTGCTAGTTCTGCTTTTCTATCACTGCTTTGCTCTATAAAACTGCAAACTAATTACACTGAAATCTGTTTAAATAACTTAATCCCCATTTGTAAATACATGCATATAAATATTAGTTTGGGTTCCTGTCAGGGCTTAGAATTCAATTACATTAAACGTTATGGCAGTGATAAAAACAGCTGTAAGAACATTTTAATGCATTTTACAAAGTAATCCCAGATGAAATAACATTGCTAGCTGTGCTGAACTGTGTGGTTTTGTCATGTGACTTAAACTCCTTTAATTTGACCTGAGCCGGATTTGTATCCTAGTCTTCCACAGGTGAATGACAGGAGAGGTGAGTGAATGAACCTAATCTTCCACAGGTGAATGACAGGAGAGGTGAGTGAATGAACCTAGTCTTCCACAGGTGAATGACAGGAGAGGTGAGTGAATGAACCTAGTCTTCCACAGGTGAATGACAGGAGAGGTGAGTGAATGAACCTAGTCTTCCACAGGTGAATGACAGGAGAGGTGAGTGAATGAACCTAGTCTTCCACAGGGCAGGAGAGGTGAGTGAATGAACCTGACACTCCAAACCCTGAAATGTCTTTAATACCATGCTATACAGTACTTATGATGCAACATCAAAACATTTTCTTAACAGATAGTAAAACGTCAACATTTATATGTTTGTAAACATGCTCATGTCTAGGAGGCAGTGCAGTCCATTGGTTAAAGTTCAGGGCTTGTAACTAGAAGATTGCCAGTTCAAAATCCACCTCTGCCACCGACTAACTCACTGTGTGACCCTGAGCAAGTTACTTATCCTCCTTGTGCTCCATCCTGTGGAGAAGATGTTAAATCAGTGTCCTAGCGTAAGTGACCCCGCATATAATGCACAGTTCACAACCTACCTCTGTAAAAAAGATCCTCGAGCAGGTTCGGAAGCATTTAAACTAGAAAGGAAGGGGGGAGAAATCAACAAAAAAACAGAAGGGAGACTGCATCAAAACAAGAACAACAACTCAGGTAAGACAACCATTAAATGTATTTATCTAAATGCTAGAAGTATCAGAAACAAAATTCTAGAACTTGAAGCTACTGCACTAACAGGTAACTATGATGTGATAGGTGTTACAGAAACGTGGTTATCTGAGAGTGATGGGGACGAATATAATATTTGTGGGTATACACTGTATAGGAAAGACAGGCAGGACAGAAGAGGAGGAGGGGTAGCGCTATACATAAGAAACAGTCTTGAAGCCCAGGTGTTAAACCTGGACAAAGAAAATAAAACCAAATCAATATGGGTCAGAATAACAGACAAAAATTCAAAGGGCATAATAATAGGAGCATGCTATAGACCGCCAGATTCAGATGGTGAGCACAATAATCTGTTATAAAATGACATTAGAAATGTATGTAGCAAAGGAGACGCCATACTAATGGGGGATTTCAACTTCCCCCAAATAAAATGGGAAAACCTGGTGGGTAGCGCGAAGGATGAAATAGAAATGGTGGAAATGACAAATGACTGCTTCCTAACACAATTTGTGAAGGCACCCACTAGAGGGGAGGCATGCCTTGATTTAGTCTTTTCAAATAACGAAGATAGAATAACTAAAACAGAGGTCAGAGAACCACTGGCAAACTCAGACCACAACATGGTCTCATTTGAAGTGTTTTTTAAATCCCCAAAAGTAATGACTAAAGCTAAGGTTTACAATTTTAGAAAAGCAAACTATGAAGGTATGAAACAGAGACTAACAGAAGTAGATTGGAGTAAAATAGAGAAAACACCCACAGAAGAAGGATGGTTGTTCTTCAAAAATGTAGTACTAGAGGCGCAAAACAATTATATCCCTAAAGTAGACAAATCTAAATGTAAAACTAAATTGCCAAAATGGTTTAATAGATCAATTAAAAAAAATATTCAGCGAAAAAAGGCACTTTACAGAGCATTAAAAAAGGACCAAAAAGAAAGTACGCAGAAAGAGTACACAGAACTGCAAACGCAAGTCAAAAAGGAAGTTAGAAAGGCCAAGAGAGAAATAGAAATGAACATTGCTAAGGGAGCTAAAACCAATTCCAAAATGTTTTTCCAATATTACAACAGCAAGAGAACATTCAAAGAGGAGATTAAATGTTTAAGAGATACAAATGGCAAAATCGTAGAGGAAGAAAAAAAAATAGCAAATATATTAAATGATTACTTTTCACAAGTTTTTACAAAGGAAGATACTGACAACATGCCCCACATGTCATCCAGTTCCTGTCCAGTTTTAAATAACTTTAGCATAACTGAGGCAGAAGTGTTAAAGGGACTAGGAGCTCTTAAAATAAACAAATCCCCTGGGCCGGATGAGATCCTCCCAGTAGTACTCAAAGAAATGAAAGAAGTAATTTACAAACCGCTAACCAAGATCATGCAGCAGTCTCTTGACACAGGGGTGGTACCGACAGACTGGAAAATTGCAAACGTAATACCGATCCACAAAAAGGGAAACAAAACTGAACCAGGTAACTACAGACCAGTAAGCCTGACTTCTATTATATGCAAACTTATGGAAACTATAATAAGATCCAAAATGGAAAATTACCTATATGGTAACAGGGTACTGGGAGACAGTCAACATGGTTTTAGGAAAGGGAGATCGTGCCTAACTAACTTGCTTGATTTTTTTGAGGATGCAACATCGATAATGGATAATTGCAAAGCATATGACATGGTTTATTTAGATTTCCAGAAAGCTTTTGACAAAGTCCCGCACAAAAGATTAATTCTCAAACTGAACGCAGTTGGGATTCAAGGAAACACATGTACATGGATTAGGGAGTGGTTAACATGTAGAAAACAGAAAGTACTGATTAGAGGAAAAACCTCAGAATGGAGTGTGGTAACCAGCGGTGTACCACAGGGATCAGTATTAGGTCCTCTGCTATTCCTAATCTACATTAATGATTTAGATTCTGGTATAGTAAGCAAACTTGTTAAATTTGCAGACGACACAAAAGTAGGAGGAGTGGCAAACACTGTTGCAGCAGCAAAGGTCATTCAAAATGATCTAGACAAGATTCAGAACTGGGCAGACACATGGCAAATGACATTTAATAGAGAAAAGTGTAAGGTACTGCACGCAGGAAATAAAAATGTACATTATAAATATCATATGGGAGATATTGAAATTGGAGAAGGAATCTATGAAAAAGACCTAGGAGTTTTTGTTGACTCAGAAATGTCTTCATCTAGACAATGTGGGGAAGCTATAAAAAAGGCTAACAAGATGCTCGGATACATTGTGAAAAGTGTTGAATTTAAATCAAGGGAAGTAATGTTAAAACTGTACAATGCACTAGTAAGACCTCATCTTGAATATTGTGTTCCGTTCTGGTCACCTCGCTATAAAAAAGATATTGCTGCTCTAGAAAGAGTGCAAAGAAGAGCGACCAGAATTATTCCGGGCTTAAAAGGCATGTCATATGCAGACAGGCTAAAAGAATTGAATCTGTTCAGTCTTGAACAAAGAAGACTACGTGGCGACCTAATTCAAGCATTCAAAATTCTAAAAGGTATTGACAGTGTCGACCCAAGGGACTTTTTCAGCCTGAAAAAAGAAACAAGGACCAGGGGTCACAAATGGAGATTAGAAAAAGGGGCATTCAGAACAGAAAATAGGAGACACTTTTTTACACAGAGAATTGTGAGGGTCTGGAATCAACTCCCCAGTAATGTTGTTGAAGCTGACACCCTGGGATCCTTCAAGAAGCTGCTTGATGAGATTTTGGGATCAATAAGCTACTAACAACCAAACGAGCAAGATGGGCCGAATGGCCTCCTCTCGTTTGTAAACTTTCTTATGTTCTTATGTTCTTAAAACACTTTATGATGGTGGTCTGCTATGAAAAGGCCCTATATCTTAAAATAAAGATATTGCTATTTTATCTCTGTTTTGAAATGCTGAATTCATGAAACCCAAGTGAGGAGCAACGGATGTTTGGGGGAATCTTACCATCAAAGGCTTCCTAAACAGGGGGCTGCTGGAGCGATATGACATACTCACAGTCAATATTGACATATTCCCAGTCATATGCCCTGTCAATTTTCCCAACTCACAGAAGCCACAATGTGTGCCCCCTGCCCAGATGGAAACCCACTAGCACCTGACTGCATTCCGGCTGCATGGTGACCTACCTTCCAAGGGCCCTGCATTCAAGTTTAATCATTTAGCAGACACTGTTATCCACCCCAGCAGCGGCCTCACTTTAAAGAGAGCACTAAGCACAGCTGTGAACACTGGAAGCTTGATATCTGTGTGAGAGTGAACACTGCTGCTGCTCAGGCTGGGGATAGGCTTTTTAATAAGGCTGTAGTCATGCTCTCAGAAATGATGGATTTACTACAGGTACCATATTTACAGCATTGTAAAACATGCTGTGTTTATGTTCCTGCCTACAAAGCATTCTCACAAGGTTTAATATAATACTCTGTCATAAATATGTGCATTTTTTAAAACCCAGGTTCTCATTAAACGTGCAGTGTTGCTACCACTGCTGTATTCTAATGTGTTGGACCTTTTCCTTGCTTTTATCTTAATTCGGTGACTGCCTCTCGACACAGAAAACACCTCTCTGACACGGCTTAATGATTCATTAGTTTGCAATAACTGCAGAATAACTGGCATGCTTTCAGCTCAGCATGGCAGGATCACCTTTAAAGTGGTATACCCTGTAGGTCTTCAGCAGGTGGCTGCTTTTTAAATAGCCTTTTTAATACAGTCATCTAAACAGCACAGAGCAAGCACACAGGGCTGCATGTTTCATTAAGATGGCTTCATTCAGCTCTGTTTTTGTGGCCGGACTATCACAGGAAGAATTGCATTGCCAAGTTGCATTCTATCTACAAATCGTACCCGAGACAACCACTTCATCTGTAAAAATGTAGAAATCACAATACTGATGACATATGTACAAATGCCATTTTCTTGGTTTGTTTTGCTTTTCACTAACGCTAACCCTAACCTTTAAATATGTTTGATAATGTTTTCAATCATTCTTAATGCCTCTTATTGCAATCACACATACACTTTTTGATAAGTCTATGTTAAGTCTTGAATTCTGGTTGCTTGATCAACATCTCTCTAAAATTTGGTAGCGGAATACTTTACTAGGTTAGTGTAAAACATACTAGTTTGTTCTTCACTTACAAGTGCATTTTCTTTCCTCTTGTGATGAACTGGTATGTTCATCAAAGGGAAATTCGTTGGTACGCGGCGGCTAAGGCGATGTAACAAGCACACTGACTCAGGGTTTTCACCTTCTTAGTTAACTTTATAGTAGCTTAAGAGTTCCACATAGAACAATGTCCTGATAGTATAGCATACAAGAAAATCTTCAGCAGAAGAAAAGGGGAAGCGGTGCTAATACTGCTAATGCACATGCAAGACAAGAAGGTTGTTTTTAGACCTGTGGTTCACACTCCTCAAGCTGCTGTGTCTAATTCTGCTTTGTACGATACCAACACAATGCTTCCAACACTGTGACTCACATCCCAGTCATTCTTTAGAAAAGGCAACAAAGAAATCATTGAATTCATATAGAAATAACAAAAGCACATATGAAAACCATCCTCATCCAGACCTATTAAAGCATTATTGTCAATTTGAAACACCACAGTTCAGTGCCATGATAGCAATGCGCTCCACGGGAACAGGAGGCAGGAATATTCTGTTTAATCAGTTTAAAGCTGCATAGCTACATAGCAAAACAAAGCGCCATCAACACAATTAGAGAAACATCTCCTTCATTGTGATTTACCAACCCTTTGGAAACCCTTTTCATGTGTTATAATTCATGTATTATTAGCATTCTGGCACGTGCTCACATGCAAATATGTGTGTCTGCATTGCTAGGGTTTGCTGGCGCATTCACATCGTTTTCATGAGAAAACCGGTTTTAAAAAATGTTTAATAAAGTTCATGTGGCATTATTCATCAAACGGTGATTAAAGTTACTAGACATGGTGACTCTGAAAATGTATTTGTTTTGGTAAATCTGTCTAAAGGGGCTTTCGCTTGAGTTTGGAATCAGCTCTTCCGTTCAAGTTGCCTGCAATAAACATATACACAATCTCAAAACAGATCTTCCAGCCCTTATAGGAGTAAGAGCCAGACCCCAGCAATAAACAGCAGAGTTGGATCCAAGACTCCTATAGTAATACTCTCAATGTACAGCTGTGCACTGGAAGGCACTGCTGCTTACTAATATAAAGACACTGGGTAGTCTAGCCTACCTTACATGTGTCTATGGGTGGTCTAGCCTACCTTACATGTGTCTAGAGAGAACTAAAGAGCAGCTCCTGAGTTCAGGTAAAAAAACCCTAACACAGGCTCCTCAAACAAACATTATCGGTCACTCCAACACAGCATTGAAAACAGCATACAAAGATAAAGGCAGTAAAACAGCATGCTAGCATGTCCTTAATTTTTCCTTCTTATTAAGGATTGCTTTATATTTAATCAGTGGTTATTATGTCAATGACTTAATCATGCTTTAAATCAGTTTATTTAGAGTCGATCTACAGACATCTTGAAGTCTAGTTCTGAATTGCAGTGAGGTCAGTCTGTGCCAGTGCCCCATGTTAAAACCAACACAAGGCTTTAGAAAACCTCTAGAGTCTGAACCTCTGATTGTAGAAGATACAAACAGAACTGCCCTGAAGCCTTTCTGTGTGTGAGTCAACCGTGAAGTCATGCTGGTGAATCATTGCCCTCTCTCCAAGATGTATGGTTCTACTCCCAGACAGTATCTCTTCATGCCTTGCAGCTGAGCTTCCAAAAAGACACACTTCAGCTGTGACTGCAGGAAACTGACACTGAATTTAGAACAGCACTGTCACAAAGATGGCTGGAGTGGGTGATGTCAGACCAGACACAGGAACCAGGAAATAAATGACAGAGAGGTGGAGTTGGGTGGAGCTGAGAGACTGGTACCGCTCAGCATGTAATAATTTAAACAAGCAGAAAATAAAAAGGTTGCAAAGACAAACAAGACACAGGACACAGCACTCGTCGCCAAAACAAAAAGACAAACAAAACAGACTGTACAGACAAAACACGGTGAGCTTCTATTATTAACTATCATTATTACAATTACCTCCATCTCCAATCCCATTCTCCTTTCACCAAACACACAACCCAGAGTGAGTGAAAACATGCTGCTTTTATACAGCTGTACCGAGACTTGATTGCTAATCAATCATTCAATTGGAGTCGCGGTACAACTGCACGTGAATTAATAAAGTGCAATTCCCTGTGCTCACATATTATTACTTTTTACTTGCATGTGAAGTGCTGTGCAATCCTCGTGCCCAAATATAAATATACATTTTAAATACTCGTGTTACACAGACCTGTTTATATCCCTTGTATTAATGACTATACACCAACATTAACACAAACCATACAACACAAAATACACACAGGGGCGGGCACTTTGCCACAAGCACTTATTAAACTGACAGCTCAGCACAACCTTGCGCAGGCCTGTGGAATTCAAAAGGAATTAAAACGAGTGAGGCATGAACATCACTCCCACAATCTATAACGCTGGAAACCTTTCTGGAGAGCTGTGTACTGGATGTTACAGACAATGTCAACAGATAGGGGACACTGTATAAGATAAAGTCTATTAATCTACACAGATTTCAGAGTCGCTTCAAATTTCATTGTCTTGTTTTCTTTATGCTGTTTTCAATCCTTCTTTTTCATATAGTACTGTAGCTCTGTGCTGTGCAATGATTCAGACTGGCTGTCCAATGCATGGCTCATTGAGCTCCACAACATGGCTCTGCAGCAGGGCTGGGGCCATGAACATAAGAAGAGGGCCTCTGAGATTATTATTGCAAATACCAGTGTTGTGATTGTATAAACAAGAACAGGATTAGTTTTAATGGGGAACCTGCCATTCTGTGTGTAGCAGTCTGCCTGCTGTGTGCAGTTGCAGGAATGAGCCGTGTGCATGGGTTTACCAGCTGTGAGCGCCTAATCAGCAGGTGTGCGCGGTGCAGAAGAGCTGCTGTAAAGCCATCGGGGTCAGAGCGCTGCTGCAGCCGAAGCATCGGCCCGTCTATGCTGCTGAATGACTGGGTTCAGGAATCAGGTTGGAGTTGGGTGAATTGCCCAAGGGACAGGGAGTTTTGGGACAGTAGATCCCACCCAGTATAGCAGACAGGTGTGGAAGTGGGACCTCCATTTTGTTAGCAGAGTGGCACACCCCATTTTTCATGGCAGCTTGATTTTGATTGTTTTTGTGCAGTGTTTGTTTTGGTTTTTGTACGCTGATCCGGATGTCCCATGTGAGCTGCCATTTCTGATAGCATCATGAGGGGTTCCTCTGTGTGTGTGTGTGTGCAAATAAACCTGTACACCTGCGGAATATGTCAATCCCAACCTTCTCTTGTGAATCCAGAAGCGAACACTCATGCACGTCATCCACTCCTTACAATCCACAATTGTACACCTTATATCACGGGTAGCAAGACCCCTGTTACAGGCTCTTTTCATTTCGAGGTAAAGAATCCCACTGAAGGCTGGAATTCGTTCAGTTCGAAGCAAATATCAATATTCTAATCCTGTCAGCTTCTAAAGGGCTTCCCTGTGTGATAATGATAGCTCTACTTTGAACCTGATTGGCTGAGACTATCGGTATGCATTATAATTAAGTGGGAATTCATTGTAAAATTATAACTCAGCAAGGGTGATACTTAGCTATCATGCAACATGTAACTTTTCTAATCCCACAACACCACTTCTGGAATGATCCCAGTGAAACCCTGGACTGGTTCCAGTTCAACACTGAACACTGTGCCACATTTTTCTGGATTGTTTTTGTTGTTTTTGTTCAATTTCCTCTTGATCCTGCTCCAGAAATCTCTCTGGACCAGTTTGGGAACAGTGGCAGCCTGTCCACATCACAAATACAATAGCTTTTTAATCAAGTGCTTATTTCTGGAACAGGTGGCATCAATGTACACTGTAATTCCACGAGTGTACAATCACGTTCTGTATGTTATATAGCAAACAGGTGCACAAATCTGAACCTCAAACCATACCGAATTTGGGTGAACTAAGGATTTGACAGAAGATGAAACATCAGCTTAAATATTTGTCAAACACCTACAAGCAATTTGTCAAATAATAATTTGCAGCATGTTTTGAATATTAAATTCTAACAACACACTACATTCAAATTTGTAATTAAGGTAGTGTTCGCAAATGTTTAGATTTTATGTAGCTTCAAAAACAGGACATTGATCCTCTATGAAATATGAATGTGAGTCGATATGTGTTTACTGCACAAGTTTACTAGAAACGAGTAATACTATAGCTAGGAGTTCAATTCTGCCCTGAATAGACTGAACAATATACAGTACATTGAACTGAAAGGTCTTATCTGTCTAGACCATTTCAACTCTGGTTGTATTCTGTGTTATTAGGCTACCATTTGAATGCATCTTAACTTATCTCAAAATCTCGATTTCATACTTAGAAAGTTGGCCTTGAAAATATTATATTTTCATCCATTCTGACATATTTGCTTTTCATTTCCAATTACATTAATATAGGGTTGTTTGTAAAGGAAGAATTATAATTATTATTCCTCCATGGTGTGTTTAGAAACTCTGAGAGAAACCTAAGCTTTTGGTATTTGTACAGTTGAATGAAGTGTGGAATTCAAGTTTAGTTGGTGGTCCAGCAGAGGGCAGTACCTGTGTGTAGAGGGCACTGTGGTTCCATATGCTATTATTGTTTAAATGTGCATGATCTACCACAGCATCTGAACCTGTAGTAGAACAAAACCTTACAGATTATGAACCTCTGTCAAATAGAAAAATCATTGGACGTTCCCTACAGAATCTCTCAATGAGGTTCAGGCTTTGTTTTGGTGGCTGGGCTGCCTCTTAAGTATTTCCTATACAATCCTGCAGTAAAGAAAGATGAGCCACATATTTTATGGATTACATTAAACCTTATGAATCGCAATCTGACATTTTGAGAAGGTAGCCTAATATTATTTCATGTGGAAGAACAATATGAATCAGTCGGCTTTTAATAGCAAGTCATTAATTGAAGCACCTCATGTTTTACAAGGAGGAGTCGTTGCGTCTGGGCACATAAAACACTTTTTAAAGGATCACGTTGTGGCGAATTAATGATATCGCCTGGAGACACCCCCCCCCAAAAAAATATTACTGTTAATGAACTCAGAAGCATGACCTCTACCTGCACTGCAAACCAAGAGCAGATGTTGGGGGGGTTTGTTGTTTTTTTTTCTCCATGTAGACTGGGTCAGTTGGAGTAGAGAGCACACCACTTACAACCTTTCCCTTGTAATGCCAGATGCACTTTTGTTCAAACAGCCAAGAGCAGGTCCCAAAGGTAAATGAAAAGAAAGAAATGAAAGCTGGGAGGCTCTAAATCCAATATCAACAAAGCGCAAAGACATCAATATTGCTGCCACGAATAAACTTGACCGGATTTATCATGAATTCCTGTTAAATAGGCGCCAATATACTAGATCCTGCATTATATATAAGGACCTTCCAAAACATAGATCATAATCACAAATATTAATGTTTTAAAGGTAAAAGCATCAAGCAGACAAACATTTTGACTAGTGCATTCTTCATTGTACTTGTGCAGAAACATTTGTCTACTAGATAGAGAATTTTTAAGCTATGAATACAGTATTAATGTTTACTAGTATCATTGTTATTTCTAATATTAAGATGTCTATTAATATTGTCATTTTTCATTTGTAATATTATACCAGTATACACAGTAGCCCATACTCTGTCAGTCAAAATGCTTAATTTACAAACACCCCTATCTAATAGCCTACCAGGTGAAGTAGTAGGATCTGAAACACTGGAAGCAATTAAAAAAACACTAGATGATGTGCTTTTAAAATAGTTGCCCCCAGTAGGGGAGAATGGTGTGCTAACAAGGAACAAGCCTTATATATCCTTAAAGGACAGTGTCTTCGATCGTAAGTCAACTGCTCCTAATAATCACCCATCCACAGAAGAGAAATAACAGACCTCTGTACTGAAAAGAATTCCCAGTTCAGTACAATTATTTGCCATGAAGCTGCTCTGCTTTACCCAGGGAGAATTCACCCATGTGATGAGTGAGGTCATGTGAGCGCTCACCTAAATGTCATCTGAAAGATCTGGCCCTGGTTCACTTGTTGGGTCTTGTTGTTGTAGCCGTGCAGCATCTCTCCGAAGAGGGTGTCATTGAGCCTGGCATCCTGCCTCTGACACCTGGGGCCCTCGCAGGCATCTGAGAGCAAGACACATGACCTGCCGTCCGCTGCCAGTCTGTACTCCTCCACACACCTGGCAATGCACAAGCACAGCTGTGTGACACTCTACCCACTCCTCGGGGTCAGCACAGGAAGTGTGCCGCAAACCTTTCCTTAATGGGTTCAGTCCCCATGCCCATTCGGTAGCTCTGCAAAAGAGCCTTTATGCCAATTATAAATCACATTGGGTACATGTATTGTAATTCCAGTACATCATATCCTGTGTACAGTTGTCATCCCGTGCAGAGAACATACAGCACAATTAGAAGAAAACTATATATTTTTTGCTTAGCTCCTGGCTACAAATGTTGCGATTTCCATTTAAAGTAGAAAGAGATATCATTTTGTACAGCTTCTTTTCACAGTCCCCTCGTCTGAACTAGACAAGCTGGGCAGATAAATCTTTAAAACAAGTCAGTGCTATTTAAAACACAATCTCACTTGTGCTGCACCTCGACTGTATTACAGATTGCCTACGCAGTCTTTTCAAATGAAAAACTTTAAATGGCGCACTTCAAAGCAGCTCTAATAGAGTAAAGAGCCTTCCACAGGACACCCTGCACTATATCATATTCAACACCAACATTAGCTTTATCCAGTACTCAAATACCACAACAAGTATTTGACAACAACATTTTTTAGTTGAAAATCTCACATGCAGTTTTAAATTGCAATTATACAGTAGTTTTTTCCACCCAAGGGTGTGATTAAAAGACGCTCAAATGCACTTACCCACAGAACATGAGAACATTGCTGGAGGTGAGGTCCTCGGGCAAGGGCACCAGTTGCTGAAGGCATAGCTGTTCACACCCCCCATTAAAACCATCCGAGCAGTCTGTGCCTTTGGCGTAGTCATAGCAACCAGTCCCATCCTTCATTGGCCTCAGACCTGCCGGACACTAAAGAAAATATTTTGAGATTTAAACGAGCAAGACTTTGTTATTAATATTCATAGGCACTACTTGTAGAGAAGTCAGCAGAAAGTGCACGCTGCCTCTTTAGTATAAAAAAAAAAATACACAGACCCATTTCATGAGATTATGAGATTTTAAATATTTATCTTCCAAAATGATTGATCTCTGGTGTACAATAATGTTGCTTTAAATTATAAAGGAGAGTTCATCCTTCAGTTCTGATTTGTGCCATAATTCCAAGTAAAGGATTCCATTCTTCTGAGGCTCCGGCACAGGGACTGTCATTACTTTTACTATGTTTTAATGATATTTCCATGTAGAACAGTATCCCTTTGTTGAGAAGTATAGGGTCTGAGTGCACTGGACATTCACAGTGCAGTAGAGAAGGGTCTGCGTACATTGGATAGTCACAGTGCAGTAGAGAGGGGTCTGTGTGCACTGGACATTCACAGTGCAGTAGAGAGGGGTCTGCATACACTGAAAATTCACAGTGCAGTAGAGAGGGGTCTGCATGCACTGTACACTCACAGTGTAGTAGAGAGGGGTCTGTGTGCACTGAACATTCATTAATGTTGTGATAGTCCTGAAGAACTGGTTTGTGCAGTTCATTAAAACAGGAGGCTTCTTTTCATTTGACGTTTTAAACATTTGCTAATGAGTTCCTTCATAGTACACTCCTTTTTGTGTCTCATTGTACAGGTAATGCACATGCTACTGTTTAATTAGACGAATTAGTTGCATTAAATCATACATTCCCAAGCCATATACAGTATACTTGGACTTTTATCAACACCAAGTTTTCTTATGACATCATCTGTTGTTGGTCAGGCTAACTCTTTATTTCTTTCAGGGATGGGCAGTAGAAACAAATGGGCAAACTTCTTCATGAAGCAATTCAGAGCAAAATCCAGAAATCAATATTCGACAATTCTTGAATTTAAAGAGGTAAGCGTATTGTATAGAAGTCCTTCAAGGGTGTTTTGGACAGGTCTAGAGAATACAATGAATGGTGGCCATTGGAAATGATGGCAGGGTATTGTATTATTGTATTCTCACTCGTTCAGTTCTCTACAGTTTGTTCATGGTTCAAGGTCAGTTCCCAGGTTCAGCTCCCTATTAAACTGTTCCCTTGCGCGTCACTGGTGAGAGCCGTCTTGATCTTTTTTTTATTAGGTAAGGATTTATTGTATTAGTTGTCATGGATCAGGCCTAGTATGAATGACAGTTATAGCTGCTGGGTACAGTGCCCTCTGCAACCCCTGATGATGGTCCTAAAATCATCACAGTGCATCTAACTCCCTGTAATGCAAAGTGTCTTTAAATGTGCATGTGTGTATCTCTGAGTATCCCTGTATGTGTATCTCTGTGTGTGTATCACTGTGTGGGTATCCCTGTGTGTATCCATGTGTGTGTATCCCTGTGAGTATGTGTGAATCTCTGTGTGTACATACCTGTGTGTATCTATATGTGTGTGTGTATCCCTGTGAGTATGTCCCTGTGTGTATCCCTGTGTGTGTATCTCTGTATGTGTATTCCTGTGTGTGTATCCCTGTGTGTGTGTATCCCTGTGAGTATGTCCCTGTGTGTATCTCTGTGTGTGTTTCGCTGTGTGTGTATCCCTGTGTGTATATCCCTGTGTCTGTGTATCCCTGTGTGTGTGTCCATGTGTGTGTATCCCTGTGTGTGTATCCCTGTGTGTGTATCCCTGTGTCTGTGTATCCCTGTGTGTATCCATGTGTTTGTGTGTGTATCCCTGTGTGTATATCCCTATGTGTGTGTGTATTTATCTGTATATCCCTATGTGTGTATATCCCTGTGTGTGTGTGTATCTATATGTGTGTGCCCCTGTGTATATCCCTGTGTGTATCTATATGTGTGTCCCTGTGTGTGTATCTATGTGTGTGTATCGTTGTGTGTGTATCAATGTGTGTGTGTATCCCTGTGTGTGTGTCCCTGGGTGTGTATCCCTGTGTGTGTGTCTCTACATGTGTATCCCTGTGTATGTGTACACCTGTGTGTGTATCTCTGTGTGTGTATCTATGTGTGTGTATCCCTATGTGTGTTTCTGCTCAGATCTACAATCTGAAGCTTACGAAAACTATCAACAGCAGCTTGAATGTAAGTTTCGAAATTTCCTATCAAAACTTGCTTTATGCTTCATTTTGTGATTCTTTAATGCGCATGTTGTTTTTTTTTGTTTGTTTGGTTTTTTTTTTTGCACAGAGCATCTCAGACACTGGGAGCTCCAAGATTCAATGTGCAAGCAGACAGGCCACATTCATCAAATTAATTTAATATCCAAAACATGTCTGTGCAGTGCAATGCAGGAGAGTGATGTGGTAATAAAGGTACCAAAGAGAAATCCCAAGCCTTGGGGTAGGAGTAGGCTTTGATGAAGCTCTTAAGCTTTTCAAAAGTACAATAGCGCTTTCATAGTTTGAAGATATCAATGTTGTAAATCAAAGCAGTCTGTGAAGCAGAAACAGTTATAAATACAGGAGGTGAAGCTTTGAGAAGGTATTCAGTGTTGAGAAGCGGAAACAGCAAATAGCTCTTCCCTGAATGAAGAGGAATCGAAAATATGTACCTTTTTAATTTATGTTCTTAAATAGTTACCTTTCTTATAGCAAGAACTTGAATCTAGTGAATCTTAACTTGTCAAATAGCATTCTATGCTATTGTCTACTGTAAACTTTATGTTGTGGCAGAGTGGAAGCCCTGCCGGTATAAGGGGTGTGTCTGTATGTGTGTGTGTGTGTGTGTGTGTGTGTGTGTGTGTGTGTGTGTGTGTGTGTGTGCGTGCGTGCATGCGTGTGCGCGTACATGTGCGTGAATGTGTACATGCATGTGTGCATGTGCGTGTTTGTCTTCGTGCGAGTAAATGTGTCTGTGTGTGTGTGTGTGTCAGTGCGTCCGTGCTTGCATGCGTGCGGGTGTGTTTGTATGCGCGTGTGTGTGCGTGTGAGGGTGCATGCATGCATGCGCACATGTGTGCGTGTGTGCGTGTGCAACCGTGAGTGAGTTATGTTGGAGAAGGTGAGAGGAGAGTTAGAGCTGTTGGGGGTTGTAGTGTTTTGTAGGGGGGAGTTCAGTGCCGTGTTTTATGGGAATCGGCAGCTCTATTATCGGCAGCTGTATTGTTTTGTTTGACTGTTTGTTTTGGTCACCGTGCCTCTGCTGTTTCCTTCCTGTGTTTTCTTTATTGTTTTATTATGTATATTAAAAGTGCGAATTAACTTTTAAACTTGCAGCTTCTGTCTCTGGGCTTCCTTCCTGCCAGTTACCAGCCTTGGCTGTGACGCTATCTTATTCATAGTTTCATACACTGCTCATTCAGTATATCTGTATTTCAATATGTTTTCAGCTTGAGAATTGAAGCACTTAGTAAAGCTGTGTTTCCATCCGTCACCCAAACAGCGCTGGAAACCATTTAAATCAGTCCTGCTTGTTTCCATCTGCAGGTAAATGCCGAAAATAAAGAAAAAAGAGGAACATTTTCACAACATATCAGTGTCCCTTATAAGAGTACGATAGCAAAAGCAAAGCACAGTGTAATAAAGCACAGTGAGAGCATGGTAAAGCACTGGCAAGCAAGCACTGTTTAGCACAGAGCAATCCATGGTGAAGTACTGTTCACATTTACTGGGTAAAATTAAAATAAGTATTTAAGGCCGTATGTATATTTCAGATGATTTAATGCTGTGATATACATTGTAAATCTTATAAGAAATGTCAAGTAGAGCAGACAGGTATGTCAGCGAGTGCCTTCTACAGCACGCCCGGGCAGAGCGAATGCCAGTTTCTTCTGTGGTGAGAAGACCATGCAATGCTATAGTAATTCATCCACAACTACAAACAGCCAGCCGTCGCTCAGTTTTTATCTAAAACTTTTAATAAAATAAGCCAAATAGACAAATGTTTCATCTGGTGCATTCATCAGTGTGAGTATTCAAACATTACTGTGAACTGTTTTAGACGCAATGTGCACATCTGCCATGCCTTGCCTTTTTTAGTAAGATAAAGCCTCTGGAAAATGTAAGTTTACACCACAGTAATTGGTGCAAGCTTCCAGAATATGCCTTCTAGAATATGCTGTGACAACTTTTACTGTAAGATTTACTGTCCCATAGGAATGATCAATAAACTATAGTGAAACTATTCATTACACATTAGCAATGCATTAGGCATGTATCAGTTCGACAGGTAGTTTGACAGATGGCTGATGCAGTGAGACAGTTCAGACACTTTTCCTGGTAATCATCATGACTAGTAGATAAAACAAAATGAAACAGATTCTGCGAATGCATTACAGGGAGGAGAGTAATAAACCATTGCATTTATATGACACACAGATAGGGGTGTATACACCTTCCTAATATTGAGTTGCACCCCCTTTTGCCCTCAGAACAGCCTCAATTCATCAGGGCATGAACTCTACAAGGTGTCGAAAGCATTCCACAGGGATGCTGGCCCATGTTGACGCCAATGTTTCCCACAGTTGTGTCAAGTTGGCTGGTAGTGGATCTCTACTATGAATAGCTTGTTTCAACTCATCCCACAGGTGCTCAGTTGGATTGAGATCTGTTGACTGGGCAGGCCACTGCAGTAAGCCGAATTCACTGGAGCATGGACTCTACAAGGTGTCGAAAGCAATCCACAGGCATGCTGGCTCATGTTGACTCCAGTGCTTCCCACACTTCTCCAATGCTTCCCACTTTTATCAAGGGGCCCAATGTGTGCCATGAAAACACACCTCACACCATCACACCACCACCATCACCATCCTGCCATGTTGACACGCGGCATGATGGATGCATCGACTCATGTGGTATTCTCCATACCCTAGTCCTCCCATCAGTGTGAAACAGCAGGAAGTGGGATTCATCAGACCAGACAATGTTTTTCCAATCCTCCAGTGTCCAGTGTTTTTGTTCCTTAGCCCACTGCAACCGCAGTTTCTTGTGTTAGGTTGTCGGCTGCCATATCCCATTTGTGTCAAGGTACCACGAGTTGTGCATTCTTTTATGGGTCTTTCGGCACCAATGTTTTACTGGACTGTCAGTTGACTAACTGTAGCCCGTATGTTGCTCTGCACAATTCACGCCAGCCTCCTTTGGCATCTTTCATCAATGAACTGTTTTTGACCACTGGCCTGCCTTTGGCTGGATGTCCTTTGGGAGGTGGACCATCCTTGATACACACGGGAAGCTGTTGAGCGTGAAAAACTCAGCAGTATTGCAGTTCTTGATACACTCAAACCGGCGTACCTGGCACCTATTACCATACCCCTTTCAAAGGCACTTAAATCTTTTGTCTTGCCCATTTACCCTCTGAATGGTACACATACACAATCCATGTCTCAATTGTGTCAAGGCTAAAAAATCCTTCTTTAACCTGTCTCCCCTTCATCTACACTGATTGAAGTGGATTTAGCTTTCATCCGGATTCACCTCGTCAGTCTATTTCATGGAAAGAGTAGGTGTTCCTAATGTTTTGTACACTCAGTATATATATATATATATATATATATATATATATATATATATATATATATACATACAGTACTGTGCAAATGGTATGAAAAAATGCTGTAAATTAAGAATGCTTTCAAAAGTAGACATGAAAATGGTTTATATTTATCAATTAACAAAATGCAAAGTGAGTGAACAGATGAAAAATCTAAATCAAATCAATTTTTGGTGTGACCACCCTTTGACTTCAAAACAGCATCAATTCTTCTAGGTACACTTGCACACAGTTTTTGAAGGAACTCGGTAGGTAGGTTGGCCCAAACATCTTGGAGAACTAACTACAGTTTTTCTGTGGATTTAGGCAGCCTCAGTTGCTTCTCTCTCTTCATGTAATCCCAGACAGACTCGATGATGTTGAGATCAGGGCTCTGTGGGGGCCATACCACCACTTCCAGGACTCCTTGTTCTTCTTTACGCAAAGATAGTTCTTATTGACTTTCGCTGTATGTTTGGGGTCGTTGTCATGCTGCAGAATAAATTTGGGGCCAATCAGATGCCTCCCTGATGGTATTGCATGATAGATAAGTATCTGCCTATACTTCTCAGCATTGAGAAGACCATTAATTCTGACCAAATCCCCAACTCTATTTGCAGAAATGCAGCCCCAAACTTGCAAGGAACCTCCACCATGCTTCACTGTTGCCTGGAGACACTAATTCGTGTACCGCTCTCCAGCCCTTCGGCGAACAAACTGTCTTCTGCTACAGCCAAATATTTCAAATTTTGACTCATCAGTCCAGAGCACCTGCTGCCATTTTTCTGCACCCCAGTTCCTGTGTTTTCGTGCATAGTTGAGTCGCTTGGCCTTGTTTCCACGTCGGAGGTATGGCTTTTTGGCCGCAAGTCTTCCATAAATGCCATTTCTGACCAGACTTCTCTGGACAGTAGATGGGTGTACCAGGGTCCCACTGTTTTCTGCCAATTCTGAGCTGATGGCATTGTTGGACATCTTCCTATTGCAAAGGGAAGTAAGCATGATGTGTCTTTCATCTGCTGCAGTAAGTTTCCTTGGCATCTATTTGGCATCACTGCATCTACAGTCCTCAACGTTGCCCGTTTCTTTGTGCTTCTCCAAAAGACCTTGGACAGCACATCTGGAAACCCCTGTCTGCCTTGAAATTTCTGCCTGGGAGAGACCTTGCTGATGCAGTATAACCACCTTGTTTCTTGTTGCTGTGCTCAGTCTTGCCATGGTGTATGACTTTTGACAGTAAACTGTCTTCAGCAACTTTCCCCTTGTTAGCTGCGTTTGGCTGTTCCTCACCCAGTTTTATTCCTCCTACACAGTTGTTTCTGTTTCAGTTAATGATTGTGTTTCAACCTACATATTGAATTGATGACCATTAGCACCTGTTTGGTATAATTGTTTAATCATATACCTGACTATATGCCTACAAAATCCCTGACTTTGTGCAAGTGTACCTAGAAGAATTGATGCTGTTTTGAAGGCAAAGGGTGGTCACACCAAATATGGATTTGATTTAGATTTTTCTTCTGTTCACTCACTTTGCATTTAGTTAATTGATAAATATAATCTATTAACATGTCTATTTTTGAAAGCATTCTTACTTTACAGCATTTTTTCACACCTGCCTAAACCACAGTATATATATATATATATATATATATATATATATATATATATATATATATATATATATATATATATATATATATATAATAACACTGGTACACATGGCAGGAACATAGTTTGTTTCTTTGCTTGCATTGTAGTCTTCAGTTTAAAATACAACTCTATAAATTGTAATACAAAATAAAGAATGTGCTGCTTCCTGGAACACTGTTGTCAGAACATTCTTCAGTTGTCCAGATGAACATGAATTTAACCTTCAGCGAAGGTACAAGGATACAGAAGTTCATCTACAGCAGTGTATCTGAAATATTTGCATATCCTTAATTAGCGTTAAACATATTTCAAAAGATTCTCGGCACCATAAAAGGCAGCAATAATGTTATCAAAGCAAACCAGAGGTAGGAAAAGAGATTCAGTACTCTCCTTTAATTATTGTAATAGCATTTAGATCTGCAGTTTTAATCAAGCCAATCCCATGACAGTATGCTACCACTTCATTTCAGAGTCTGTCAAATTAAAAAGCTATTTGAATGCTTGTGAAGTACATGCATATGCAATATGTACCTCCACAGAACTGATCATAACAAAATGAATATATGTTTGTATTTACTTCTGTAGAAGTTAATGCCATTTTGGCTGGAGCCTTTAATTAAGAAATCAAATTAGGGGTGCAGACTGACTCATCTGACTCAATAATAATAAAAAGAACTGTAGGATTTCTGCATGGAAACGAAATCATGAAAGCATACTACAGTGCAAAAAAAAGGTCACAGATTTCTTATGAGAGCAATGCTTCCTAACACTCAGAAAAAAGAATAGTTAAATTACGTTTTTACAAAATCAGTTTCCCAAGAGTCGAGTATGTCATACATATTAATAAAATAGCATCGGCTATCTTCTCACTAAGCTGCTATACAGATATGTAATAGTACTTGATTTATGGCTGGTTACAGCAGACTTGACATTGTGACTTCAGCTGAACTCTGATTCCACACAGCTACAAAGAGATACATCCGATATATATGCAAGTCTTTTTTCAGAATTATATTACAATACGTACGGATTTAGTTTCCTTTCGACTTTCTGGGACGGTGATAATGCTCCTAACAATACAGACTTCAGATTTCAATAGAATTTTGCCATCCAGTGAAGGCACGACCATACGGAGTGCAGAGTGTCATACAACCATTTCAATGTTGGTTGGCTTGATTTGCTGAATGCTGCATTGGTCTTTGCTCTCCTGTGGCTTGAGGAGCAAAACCTCCACGGTCCGGTAGACACATCCTAGACTGGACCCTTGCCTAGTTTGGTAACATCCATTGCTTAGGAGACTATTGACTGGAGAGCTGGAACAGAAGAAGCAGGCTGCTTTTCAGACCATGTGATCGTTGAGTGGGTTGCAGTGGTGAGGCAGCATTTGAATTGAGCATTTCATATGTATCCAATAAATGGACAAGCCCTCCCACAAATGCAATATTCAGACATGTGTTTACTCCATCCACCATCTTTGCAATGGTTATTTGGTGAATTTTAAGATGTCTTGAGGGATACCAAGATCTTCAGTGAGATCTCGTTGTTTTAAAATGGACCATTAATATCCCAGTTGTGCTGCATACCTGTACAGTAGGGTCTAGTCAATGCTTTTTCTTTTATTTATGATTTAATTGTATACTTCCTGACATTTTATAAGTTTAATAACAAACTACAGGCTATACAAATGTACTATGTAGACATGTAGTAACAGAGAAAGACTGTATTAAATATTTAATCTAGACTTCCAAGTTAATTTTTACTAGTTTTGTAGGTAACAGTTTAAATGCTTTGCACATGAAATATGCTGTTTGGATACGATCCCCAAGATTAAAAAGACAAACTCATTCACTTTGATTTGAAGATTAAAAAGACAGACACATTCACTTTGATTTGTTCTTGCCTTTTTTTTTTTTTTTTTACGATGTAGTTACAATTGAATTCAAACAATAAGAAGAAAGTAAGAGAGGGACGAAGGAACCCGAGCCTCACTAAAGACACTTCACTGGCAGATTCTGTTTTCTCAATAGGGAAATTCTGTTAACATCAAAACAGGACAGGCAGATTTAGAGACTTCTTGTGATTTGAGACATTTATTATGTAAATACGTTTCTCAATAGGGTGAGTATGTGATGAACGACTGGAGGAAAAAGCCAATCAAATGGCTACTTTCTAATTTGGTGGTGTTTACAATTCAAACTTCCATAGCCAAGGTCGTGCAGTTCACCTTGGATAACCTTGAACTCCAGAGTGAAAGGGTTTCAATATTGTATTGAATTTCAAAGCTGCAGCTTTTATGTGACATCGTTAAGTACTATCTTTTAGTTGACCACATCAGGCAGGTAAGATCTAAGCAATTCAGCCAAGGTTGACTGCCCGATATTCCGTGTTTTATTGTGATTAGAAAGTGGTAAATAGTGGCTATATTATTGTTTTAAACAATTGAGTTTACAGGTTTATTTTCCTTTTCATTGATGTATGCGGCTTCTTGACTGGTTTCTCACAATCGAGTCACCTAGGCCCAAATAGAGTCCTAGGACCAAATGAATCCCTGGATTAAAGTAGCTCTACACCCTTGCGCTGCATTACCACTGTAGGTATCTGTTGAGTCACATTGTCTTTTTTATATAAAACATTTCCAATAACAGGTTTCCCCATTCAGTACATCATCTTGTCTTTTTAATACATCTTTGTGTTTTCTCTTTGTTTTCAGTTATGAATCTTTCTTTTTTCTGCTGTTCTGATACTACAGTGTTTCTGCCTGACCAGTTATAATCCTGTTTGGTTTCCTGAATCCTCGTTGGGCTTTCTTATTAGTTTGCAGACTGCTTTGAATCAAGAAAGACTCACTGCCACTGCTAGGAGCCCTGGGCCTAAATAAAAACTTTACGAGCTTAACAATCATAAGACACTTCCAGCAGTGAAAATAAAGAGCCACACTAGTTTCATTGCAGAGTTTGGTGAAATAAACAGGACCCAAGAGGGCCCTGGTTTACAAAAAAGAAACTCTAAATTGATAAATACCCTAGCACAAAGTTTGATTTCTTTCCATTTGAACAATCTTGTGTCTCTCAGGATGAATAGGTATCGATATTTACTCTCAGTCACACCACAGAGCTGCCCTTGATAGATCTCCACCAGTAAGTCAAATTCACAAGAAGTTTCACTCACACCTTACCCGTTCCATCTATTTAGACATTAAACAGTAATACTTCAGAGCAGCTGCTGGCCTGAAAACAGACCAGTCAAAGTGTTATCAAACTGAGTGCTGGGACCCCCCGGGATCCCAAAGCAGACACAAAGGGTGGGAAGATAGAATAAATCATTTTGGAACCATTGCGAATTATATAGTGCAGCCTCCCCACATTACACTTGGTTAACAAAATTGTAATCATTAAATAAACAGTTTAATCAATATTATACAAAATATATACAAAGTACTGGTACTAATACACAGAGGCAAAACAACTGGATGTTCTTGCTTGAAGTGCCCATCTGTGGCAGGGTGGAAAAGCCCTGCATGTAAAGAGGGGGCGTGGCAAAGCCCTGCATACAAAGAGGGGCAGGGCAAAGCCCTGCATGCAAAGATGGGGCGGGGCAAAGCCCTGCAAATAAAGAGGGGGCGGGGAAAAGCTCTGCATGTATAGAGGGGGCAGGGCAAAGCCCTGCATGTAAAGAGGGGGAAGGGCAAAGCCCTGCATGTAAAGAGGTGGCGTGGCAAAGCCCTGCATGTAAAGAGGGGGCGGGGCAAATCCTTGCACATACAGAGGGGGTGGGGAAAAGCCCTGCACATAAAGAGGGGGCGGGGCAAAGTCCTGCATGTAAATAAATAGTGTGCTTATTCACCACGGGAGAATATATTGTGGTGTTCCGTGTTTAAGAACGGCTGATTTAATGTATTGTTTTGTACGATTTGAATGTATGCTGTGTTTAGTTAAAAACATGTCGTTTTGTTGCTATTCTTCGTATTGAACGTGGTCTGGCAGAGGCGGTGCTGGCAGCGCGTCCTTTGTCAGACAGCTCATGAGAATGTGGCTGGTGCCGTTTACTGAGTTATTGTTTGAATGTTTGTAATTATGGTCAACAGTATATAACCTACAGCTTTCCATGTTCAGGGTGGGTGTTCAGAGGAGAGAATGAGAGCGAGTAGAGAAGATCTGAAACAAAAGTAAAAAGAAAAAGAAAACAATTGCTACTCATGCTGGGAAGCACCAGTTGGTACTTGTTTTGTGTTCGAGACTTGTTTTGTTTAAACTTTTATTTTTGCTCTATGAACAATGTTTTGTGTTTCAATATTTAATTTATTTTTATAAATAAAAATGGCACCGCAGTGTGCTTTTCACCCGAGTACCTGCCTGTGTTGTTTCTGGCAGCTATCCGGTCTGGGAATGTCAATCCTCATCTACCCTGTCACACCACCCAAATAAAAAACTGTGTTACTAAAATCCATTTGTATTAACACCTACACTGCTATTTCTCACACTACACAACATAATGTATAATCACACAAAAAGCCTTACAAGCTGAGTTAGGGTTTCAGCAATAGCCACAAATCTCCACGAAGACATTTTAAGAAGACTAGAATATAGAAACCAAAAGATATACTACCAGACGCCCTGTTTAATAAATTCAGCCACCTTCAACTCAGCCTCATAGGTTTTGTATTATGGGGATTTGTATCTTGTACTATTGGTGGTCTAACCTTCAACACTTCACAGTATCAATTACACATCAAAGACAATTTCAAAAGAAAACCCAAGATCTGTGAAGCATTGAAAACACTACAGGCAAAAAAAGAGTTCATTACAAGTTTCACTGGAGCACCGTGACTCTTGCTGAAGATAACTTTGTCATGGGTTAACATGTTGCGATTTACAGGAGAAAAAAAGAATGAGGTTCAGCATCTGTGGTTTGAGATATAGGACCATGATTCCACTTGGTTAATATTAAGATGGATCGATTGAGTCATCAATGTTTTTGCATGAAGCCAGTGCCTACGTTGTTCTCCATGGGGAGAAGGCTTGAGAACACGGATACACTACAGTGTTAATGTGCACTGAGCCAGTCACTAAGCCAAATTCAATTTCTATTCAGTGAAATCTTATCAGCAGAAACATACATTGACTCACAACTGGGAACACAGATCTTCAGTGGTCCACAGATTATGAAATGATTTAAACATTACATTAGACTGGGTTTAGCTCTTAACCTCAGTAGCAGTTATACTGAGTCAACAAAGGTACAAGAAATGATTATGCACAGTATGCCCAGCCATTCTACAGGAAAGGGACTGCTCCCTTGTATTTACATGAAGCATTACAGACTTTATCGTTTTTGATAAGTCTTTCTGTACCTGCCTCTAACTCTGAAAAACTGATGCTTATTTTTTATTAAAGCAATGGAAAAAAAGAAAGCTTCACACTTTATTTTTCTGGTTATCTATGAACTGTCATTCATAACAATAAAGCACTCAGTAATGGTATAACAAAGTAAATATCATGTAGTACCACAATGCCAAAATTAGTTTTGTTTCACATTATTGTACCCCTGGGTTTAATGTGGTCTCCCTCCCCAAATTTAAAAGGATCTTGACTAAAATAAAATCCAAAAGTTACCTCTTTTCCGGCTATGCCATTCATTATTTCCCTACCCTGTTCACTGAGTGTGGAAGTTAATTTCCCCCCAAATAGATATACTTGACTGGGTAAAAAAAACTTTAAAAATAGCTTGCAAATATAATGTCCTACAGTAGCACAATTAGACGGGAAGAGTTTATCAATACTAGGGAAGACCTCATCAACACACAGTGCTTATAGAAAGTCTACACCTCCTTTCAAAATGTTCACCTTTTGTTGAGTTATAGCCTGAAATTAAAATGCATTAATTTTTTTTCATTTATCTACACATCCTACCCACAACTTCCAAATAAAAAAAAATATTCAAGAAATTTGTAGAAAATTTATTAAAAATAAAAACTAAAATAGCTTGGTTGGATGTCCACCCCCCTTGTAATCACAGTCCTAAATTAGCGCAGGTGTAACCAATCAACTTCAAAATCATTCACTAAGTTAAGTGGCCTCCACCGGCGTTAAACTGTAGTGATTCACATGATTTTAGGATAAATTCAGCAGTTCCTGTAGGTTCCCTCTGCTGGGTAGTGCATGACCGAGCAAGAAGGTGAATGATCAGAGAGGCTACCAAGAGGCGAACGGCGAAGTGACAGTAATATAGCCATTACTCAAGAAAGCCCACCTTAAATCCCATTTGAAGTATGCAAAAAAAAAAACCCACAGGAGATTCTGTAACCATGTGGCAAAAAGTTTTATGGTCTGACAAAACTAAAATGGAACATTTTGGCCTGAGTGCAAAGCTTTATGTTTGGTGCAAACCCAACACAGCGCATTACCCAAATAACACCATCCCTACTGTGAAGCATGGTGGTTGCAGCATCATATTATGTGGGTAATTTCTCAGCGGCAGGGACTGGGGCACTTGTCAGTATAGAAGGGAAAATTAATGGAGCAAAGTACAGAGAAGTCCTTGAGGAAAACCTGCTGCCCTCTGCAAGAAAGCTGAAACTGGGATGGAAGTTCACTGTTAAGCATGACAATGACCCAAAGCACACAGCCAAAGCTACACTGAAGTGGCTAAGGAACAAAAAGGTAAATGTTCTTGAGTGGTCTAATCAAAGTCCCGACCTAAATCCAATCAAAAAATTGTGGCTTGAAGATTGCTGTCCATCAGCACTCCCCAAGGAACTTGACGGAGCTTGAACAGTTTTGTAAAGAAGAATGGTCAAATATTGTCAAATCTAGGTGTGCAAAGTTGGTAGAGATCTATCCCACCAGACTCACAGCTGTAATTGCTGCCAAAGGTGCTTCCACCAAGTACTAACTCAGGGGGGTGCAGACTTATCCAATTATGATCTTTCAGTTTTGTATTTTTAATATATATATATCTCAATAAACCTTTTTTCCACTTAAAAGTGTGGAGTATGGATTGTAGATAAGTGGAAAAAAATCATAATTTAAATGCATGAAACGCTGAGGCACTGACACAACAAAATGTTAAAAAAAGTTCAAGGGGGTGTAGACACTGTATCTGTTTCATTATAATGTAGTATTACTGGAGGCATAATTCCATAAAGCAACAACAGATATAAGAGTATTGGAACACCAGAGCTCAGACCCGCCCAGCATGACTGCGGCATTTTAAAAGAGAATTGTAAACACCATATTTAAATGACACTTACAGATGTAACGATTTTGAAAATGTTTATCTAACAAAACTTTTATTTTCTGCTTTAATGCAAATGTACATACTTTTTATATTATCTATATATAGATATAATATATATAGATATATTTCTATAATATAATATATACTATATATATATTATATATAATATATATTTTTTTAGGTAATCGTCGTATAGCAGCATTGAAAGCCAGTCTCTGTATGTTATTTATGCTGTCTCTTAATCTGCATCTTTTGTCTTTCTGCATTCCTTGCCTTTTTTTTAAAGTTGTATTTATTTATTTATTTATTTATTGTCCATACTGCTGATGCAGCATCCCACTGCTGTTTTCTATTATTTTTTAATCAACAGTCAGGACTGCAACATGCTAGTGTAGGTTCAGGTTCAGAAGAATTAAAGAGCTGAGTACGACAAAAACAAGTTAGAACGTATTTAGAGTGAGACAAAGAACACCACACTAACAAGGGGGAAACATGCATTAGTGTAAATAAAGCAAAGCAATGGGGCACTATTCTAGAGGAATACACAGATAAAGAATAGTGTTTATTCAGTCCAGGCACTCTGATCTTTAGAAAACCTTATGCATTTAATGCGATCAATCACCACTCAGCAGCTTTTGTTTTTAGACAGCCAATCTTGTCCCATCAGCCCCAGTTAATAGCGTCCTCACAATCTGGAGGAAAGCAATGAATCTTTTTGTCATGTCGAATATCTTAGCTGTCCCCTGTTCAATGAGCACTAAGGTCACTGGATCATCTGCCTGCAAAGGGAGCTGTTTGGTGGGGGTATGAATAATGGCACACCGCTGCAGAGACTTTAAATTGCTTCTACACTAAAGCTAATGAAGATATTACCAGCCTGATATTTACATTTAGCTTCTGGCCCTGTGGGCTGTTTACAGACTCCAGGCTTTGCCCTTCCCCGTGTCTTAGAAATGAAAGCATGACACCAAAAATTATCACAACAAAATCTAAAGTAGTTAATCCACTCAACTCCCAGCACTGTTCAATACCAACAGCAATTAAAATAAATTGAACATGAATTGGGCAGGAGAAGAAACAGTACAACATCAGCAACGTTCACTTTGTACAAAACCTTTAATGTAACACCCCAAAGTAATTTACAGAACAGGTAAACAGCCAGCAAACAAGATATAATTAGTGAACCTAATTCAGAAAGCCCATATCAAACACATACAGTTAAAGTTGGGATATGATATTGTTCTTTCGGCATTTCGTAGTCTGGGATCAAAGAAACTACAAGTGTACTAAAAGTGTACCGTAAGCCATCATAGTAGTACAGTATTTCATGCTAGATTGAAACGTCACATTTTTCAATTTGTCAGTTTTTCATTAAATAGATTGGAAAACTCAAATGTATTTCAATATGTTAACATTGCATTATTCAGCAGGTTTCATTCGACTTTATGAAGCAAAATTAGTTAATTCTATAGGGTGATGATGATGCAACACTTTTGGCCATAGCTGTAGGCAGGTTTCATCTAGGAAAAGAAGAGAGTGCCTGAGGGTTAAAGACTGTGCCATACCCAACAGCCTACATACAAAAAGACAGTTTTCAGCAACTCACAGCAGATGAATAACAGTTTGACAATTCTGATGAACACTCCAGGGTTTAGTGTGCTTCCCTGTGATTGCTTTGAAAGTACAATAGCAGAAAACAACTTGACAGATTATCTGACAGGATTTGCAATTTAAAGAACCCATTTTATGAAAGGCTCCAAGCAGCTGATGCAGCCATGCATCACTGTAGCATGCAGCAGTGTGGCACTCATCATCGCCTTTAGGGGGGACTTGGTGTTGCTTCAATATTCTGATCAAGGAACACTCAAAGCATGGCACAGACTGCTGAAGATTTAGGTGTAGCCTGCAATAAGTATCCCTACCTTGCCTTCTTGATGCTGCATACTATATTTTTCCTGGCCATTGCTGTACTTACAGTAAACACCCCTAAACATGCAGCACAATTTAATAAGCACAAGTTCCTTTATGTAGCAATAATGAAGAGTCCTGTGAACTCCAAGAGCACGGCTTTAAAATCAGTTTTGTACAACACAGACACAGCAAAGGTGGAGTATGCTCAGAAGGTGTTGATTTAATAGGGATCCATGCTGCTGTTCTTCACATATTTTAATGTAGATAAAAACACAGGACTCTTTTCACAAAGCTTACTGAATAAAAGATCTGATCAGTTGCATGAATATAAAACGTTATTGATTTCCTAGTCATATTAAACTTAAAACATGTTGTAAAATTGCTCAGGTAACTAAAATCTAGTTTTACCAGATTTTATCAACATGTCTTGTTCCTTCAGCTAGAATTGTGTCAAATGTGAACATTTGGGTTATAGTCAGCACATGAGTTTATAGAATGAACAAAAACATGTGTAATGTTGTTAACATATTAGGTAACACTTTATATTAAGTGTCTCTAATGGCTGTGTGATACAATTGTATACTTACATATATCATGTAAAAAGATATGTTAAGTACATTGTAAATACACAGTAGAGATGCAATGTAAAGTGCTATCAGATATTAATAGGTGCAATATAGGAAAGGAAATGTACTGTAACAATATATAACACTAGGGCTTACATAAGTTATTTTAGTTACAGTACACAATGGAAGAGACAAACAATGATAGAGATATGTCATTGTAATGGCAACCTGTCAACACAAGCAGTCTGATTTATCGATTACTGTTAGCTAGCCTGCTTTTGTCAAGTGCACATCATTGTAAGAATATGGACACAGGTGACAGATTCACAACTCATATAGAACATGTTACACAACCGTCTGTCTTTCTCCAGCAAGGCTACTGCATGTGTCACCTACTTTTAGGCTCATTATGCAAAAGATTCCTTCTCATAGATTATGCTTGTCTCTCTGTCTGTCTGAACATGAGCAGCTTTCTTAAAAAAGATATATGCTGACTGTTTAAAGGGGCTGTTTTAATGCAAAATCTGATTTCAACACTTAGATAATGATTTCATGGACAGCGAGTCAATTGTTTCTCAACATTTCTTTCAGGAAGGTTAAATGGATATTGTGTTATACTTTTTCTAAGTCGATCTTCATTGTCTCAAGCGCGGCTTCCTTTTGATGTACTATGAAGCCTTTGCATATTTATAATTCATTGTGAGTTTGACTGGCAGTGTCTTGTCTTGCACTGCACTATGCCTCCAGTAATCAGAGCTTTGTCTGGTTTGGACAGATACGGAGATAAATTAGTCTATGCTTCTTTTCACCAATGTGACCGTGTTATCAGTCACTATCCTCATTTTGCATAAAATACTTGAAGTATTAAGATGAAGTATAACACTTACAGACCCTGATAGTGTACCCTCACACATCCCTGTTACAGACACTGATATTGCACCTCATACCTCCCTGTTACAGACCTTGACAGTGCACCCTCATACCTCCCTGTTACAGACCCTGACAGTGCACCCTCATACCTCCCTGTTACAGACCCTGACAGTGCACCCTCATACCTCCCTGTTACACACACTGATAGTGCACCCTCTTACCTCCCTCTTACAGACTCTGATAGGGCACCCTCATAACTCCTTGTTACAGACCCTGACAGTGCACCCTCATACCTCCCTGTTACACACAGATAGTGCACCCTCATACCTCCCTGTTACAGACTCTGACAGTGCACCCTCATACCTCCCTGTTACACACAGATAATGCACCCTCATACCTCCCTGTTACACACACTGATAGTGCACCTCATACCTTCCTGTTACAGACCCTGAAAGTGCACCCTCATACCTCCCTGCTACAGACACTGACAGTGCACCCTCATACCTCCCTGTTACAGACCCTGCCAGTGCACCCTCATACCTCCCTGTTACACACACTGATAGTGCACCCTCATAACTCCCTGTTACAGACCCTGACAGTGCACCCTCATACCTCCCTGTTACACACAGATAGTGCACCCTCATACCTCCCTGTTACAGACTCTGACAGTGCACCCTCATACCTCCCTGTTACACACAGATAGTGCACCCTCATACCTCCCTGTTACACACACTGATAGTGCACCTCATACCTTCCTGTTACAGACCCTGAAAGTGCACCCTCATACCTCCCTGCTACAGACACTGACAGTGCACCCTCATACCTCCCTGTTACAGACCCTGCCAGTGCACCCTCATACCTCCCTGTTACACACACTGATAGTGCACCCTCATACTCACTGTTACAGACTCTGATAGTGCACCCTCATACCTCCCTGATAGACACAGATAGTGCACCCTCATACCTCCCTGTTACAGGCTTTGATAGTGTGCTGATGTTTGTTTGTGACACTAACATGTTCTTAGTTCATTACTTCAGAAATATCTGAAATACCTAGTTCTTTTTTTTAGATTTCTTTCAGCAAGTAATTGGTTCTCTGACAGTGGTGTCAGGTGTCCAGGTACAATCACAGATGGGAATTCACCCATAAGACGACACATTTGGTCCATTTCCAGTTATTAGCAGCACATTCATTTAGTAAAAATAGGTAAGCACACCGCATTTATCCAAATCAGTTAAATTTTTCCCTAAGAACTGCTTTTTATTTCAAAGTAATGCAATGCGAAATTGTAGATCACACATATTGAAAATTGAAGAACTAACCTTTTTTTTTTCTTTTTCTTCTTGACCGATCCAACAACACTATAATTCATTGTAATCAGAACCACTTTGGAAAACTGCATACATAAAGGAAAGGAGACAACCCCCCACCCCAAAAAACTAAGAATTACATTTGAAACCACTTACTCTTTGCTCTTGTCTTTATTCTTCATTAAACTAATACATTAGTGTATTGACATATTTTTCTTTTCTCAGACCATTTGGGCACAATAACACCTCATCACTGTCCACTGTACAGATGGCTCATAGCGTTACTTTGCCATTATGTAAGTTCAAAGAGCAATCTAATTTCAATAGTTACAAAACTATTTCTCAACATTCCTTTCAGGAAGGTTAAATGGATATGGTGTTATAGTTTTTCTAAGTCAATCTTCGTTGTCTCGAGAGCGGCTTCCTTTTGATGTACTATGAAGCCTTTGCGCATATTTATAATTCATTGTGAGTTTGACTGGCAATGTCTTATCTTGTCTTGCACTGCACTATGCCTCCAGTAATCAGAGCTTCGACTGGTTTTGACAGCGGTGGAGGCAAATTAGCTTTCAGGATAAACTGCAGAAGAAACAGCAACATAACCTTGTAACAAATTGAGCTTCTACTTCTTTTCAACAATATGACTGTGCTATCAGTCCGTGGAAGGAACTATTTATCATCTGATTTGCAATTTGTAATGAGTTTGTTCAAGAACCTTTTATGTGTAGATCCAAAACCTGAGAGGAGGGGTTATTGAAATGCCAGGCAGACAGGCCGGTAATTGAAAGTTAAATAAGAGAAGGCAGCTGTTAGACTAAAGTACAACACAACACTCTCTGACAGGCTCTCTGAACCCAAAGGAGTGACAACCGTGACTTTAATCCACCTTTCCTTCTGCCTCTTACTGACAGCAGCAAAATCACAGGTCTTGTTTATGTTCGTAATAGCTGCAAGGGCAAAGGCACATTTTCTTGTTAGTTTTGTACCATTAAATGGTTTATTATTTTAAGAATTGTTCTGTTGCTGTTTTATTTCTTTTGGATATGGATTTTGAAAGGCAATGCTAGAGATCCAGTACTCAGATGCAGCACAGGATGAAGTGCCAGGACACAGCACTGACATTTTTTCTATGACAAAGCTTTTCAAACGGTTTTGTTTGAGACTCCGTTTTGAACCGGGACCCCTAACTGAAAACTGTGGAAAAGGCAAATAACAAATCAGAAAGAGAAAAGGCACTACAGTCTGTAAGGAAAGAGTTAATGAAAACATTGTAAGTACTAAACTGTGACTGAGAGTGCAAGTTGTAAACATAGTGTTATGTTAGCAATGTGTGCTGCTAGAATGTTTTTTTACCTGAGAAAGGAGCAACGCAATGAGCAGAACTAACCTCGACCTGCCCTGGTGCAAGCAAGAATTGTCTGGTCAAAATTTTACTGACTCATAGAGATAATACAGCAACTATTTGGACGCGTGGGGTGTAAAAACTCTCTAAAACAGAAGGCACTAGGAAATGCATTTGAGAAGCATCAGTATCCTCCATGAACACACACCAGCACCTTGTCCCATGCTTCTTCCAGACATTGGTAACTGATAACATTGCTTAGCTTCTATTAATGACTTGTGGCCTCATTATTGTTTCTAATGATAATGCAGTAAAAGTGGGACTTTTGATTACTGGAATCAATAAAGGAAGCTTGTTGAATTCTGTGTAAATCCTTGCTGTTTGTGCTCCTTCACACAAAAATACATACATAATGTTGTTTCCTTACAAGTCAATGCAAGAGTTTAAGTACAATTGATTTAAGTATATAGAGTTGATTCAAGTGACTGACCTGCTTAATACGTGGATTATGTTGCTATTTACAGCTGGAAGGAACAGAATAGCGATTGATAGGTACATTTTAATGCTTGTTTGCTGATGTAATTACATCAGCTGGTTGAAGTAATTCATTTTCTAAAGTGTTCAGAGCTGTGGTAGATTGAAGTGAATTTTGATAGTGTGTAAACTGGACCAGCTCTAGACCTGCAGGACAGTATAAATTGGCAAACAGTGTCTTAGAACGCCAGCAGTTCTAAGCTCCAGCCAGTCGAAGGGCCACATGTCCAAGGGCAGTCTAAGCTGTGATAGTCCAAGGACAACATGTCCAAGGGCAGTCTGAGCTGCAGCAGTCAGAACAAGGACAGGTTGAGCGAAGACCTTTTCCAAATCTCTACCAATGGCTACTAGAGGTCTCATTCCCACCTTGACACCTAATGTCTGGAGCCCCTGGTCAAAGCGTGCTCACTCTTTCTCCTCTCCTAGAATAAACACTGGTAAATACTTGCTTCAGATAGCGTTACCAACTCCCTCTCCCCTTGTACTGCCTGCTACAAACTGTAATTTCTCCTTCCTAAATTGCAGTTCTCTGACCAAATCCCTGCTTTTCAACAAACCTATATATAATACTATTGACAAGCCAAGACGCACTTGTAGAGGTTGGGGTACTGCTGTTATTGCTAACTCTGTGCTTGCCGCCTGGACTCTCTCTATGCCAGTCTTCTCTTCTTTTGAGCATCCAGCTATCAAGCTCCCATCTCCCAAGTCCCTAAACCTTGCTGTTATCAATCATCTACCAAAGAATAAGCTTGTATTGTGGAGTTCTTGCAATTCCTCTCCCTAATCTGCACTTCAACTGACAAAATTCTACTCCTTCATGATTTAAATATCTGTGTCGATTTGCCTTCTTCCCCACTAGTGACTGACTTTATCACACTCGTGGTCTGTCTTGGATCTCAATCTGTCAACTCTCCCACTGGAGATGCGCCGAAGCCAAGTTTTTGAGATTTGGCCAAATACCGAAACCATCTCAAAAGATTCGGCCTAATACCGAATCTATAAAAACTGTCAAGAGAAACGGAAGGAAACTGTTGAATGAAAAACAGACTGGCAGTTACTAACAAGGGACACACACAATCTATTGTTCTGAGCCTTTTAATTCATGGTATTTTTATTACTGAATGGAATAGACCGCCAGATTCAGACAGTGAGCACAATAATTTGTTATACAATGACATTAGAAATGCGTGTAGCAAAGGAGAAGCCATACTAATGGGGGATTTCAACTTCTCCCATATAAAATGGGAAAACCCGATGGGTAGCGCGAAGGATGAAATAGAATGGTGGAAATGACAAATGACTGCTTCCTAACACAATTTGTCAAGGCAACGACTAGAGGGGAGGCATGCCTTGATTTAGTCTTTTCAAATAACGAAGATAGAATAACTAAAACAGAGGTCAGAGAACCACTGGCAAACTCAGACCACAGCATGGTCTCATTTGAAGTGTTTTTTAAAACCTCAAAAGTAATGACTAAAGCTAAGGTTTACAATTTTTTAAAAGCAAACTATGAAGGTATGAAACAGAGACTTACAGAAGTAGATTGGAGTAAAATAGAGAAAACACCCACAGAAGAAGGATGGTTGTTCTTCAAAAATGTAGTACTAGAGGCGCAAAACAATTATATCCCTAAAGTAGACAAATCTAAATGTAAAACTAAATTGCCAAAATAGTTTAATAGATCAATTAAAAAAAATATTCAGCAAAAAAAGCACTTTACAGAGCATTAAAAAAGGACCAAAAAGAAAGTACGCAGAAAGAGTACACAGAACTGCAAACGCAAGTCAAAAAGGAAGTTAGAAAGGCCAAGAGAAAAATAGAAATGAACATTGCTAAGGGAGCTAAAACCAATTCCAAAATGTTTTTCCAATATTACAACAGCAAACGAACATTCAAAGAGGAGATTAAATGTTTAAGAGATACAAATGGCAAAATTGTAGATGAAGAAAAAAAAATAGCAAATATGTTAAATGATTACTTTTCACAAGTTTTTACAAAGGAAGATACTGACAACATGCCCCACATGTCATCCAGTTCCTATCCAGTTTTAAATAACTTTAGCATAACTGAGGCAGAAGTGTTAAAGGGACTAGGAGCTCTTAAAATAAACAAATCCCCTGGGCTGGGTGAGATCCTCCCAGTAGTACTCAAAGAAATGAAAGAAGTAATTTACAAACCGCTAACCAAGATCATGCAGCAGTCTCTTGACACAGGGGTGGTACCGACAGACTGGAAAATTGCAAACGTAATACCGATCCACAAAAAGGGAAACAAAACTGAACCAGGTAACTACTACCTACTATTGTCTTTAATGACGTTTCAACCCATGTCACCTGATCTGAGAGTAGGGTTGTTAACAGGCTGAAGAATCTCGCGGCACTTTAAGGAATGTCTGGTTTTGTAACTCACCTCTCAGTAAAGTGTGAATGGTGTGAACTGTCGCTAAATTAATTTTATTGTTTTAATTAATTGCTACCAAAAGCACACACATGCCTGCGAGGATCGTTTCCATCAATCAGACCTATACAGCAGCTGATTGGCTTTCTGAGTCTCTGACTGGGCGGGTCTGTGTGAAGCAAGAAATATTAAACACATACTGTATAAACTTTACATGTTGTCACAAGGTTAAATGAAAGCGTGCATGTGAGTGAAAAGTTATCTATAATAATGGTTTTGCACTATTTTGATATTGTTTACTGTATAAATAAAAAAAAATAAAATTAAGCAATACGATTAATCGTTGTTATGAGGCTCTCCAGATAGAATCCCCACCACAATTAAACAATTAACTACATTTACTGAACTGCTGAATCAATTCATACTCACTGTACATGTCAAATACATTGCAGTTTAGAGAGGTGAGTTAAAAAACCTGACCAGAATGAAAGTGTCCTGAGATTCTGGAGCCTGCTGACAACCCTATCTGAGATCTATGAGGAAAAAAATACCATGATGAGTGACCTAAATCTCCCTGTGAAATAAAACCTACGTTTATTTAAATGCACCGTGTGTGTAACACATATCAAATAGTCTGCAAACTAGCTTGAAAATGATTTTAATAAAACACAGCAGTTCCCAAATGGCTTGACTTGTATTGGCACATTACAGTAACGTAACATTTTATTTACTAAAGCATATTGTTCGTCTTGCACATCTGACTGTTGTAAAGTTACAAAAAATATATATTTCTGTGCACCGATTTTTATTTTTTTCCCTCTCAGTATGCGCTCTAGATTACATCTCAGACAAAGCAACAAAGCACAAGAGTCTACAACAGTTTGCCAAAAGTCTACAACAGGTTTACTGCATAACTTTACTCCATGAAAAGTGTGATGTGAATGTGCTGTTGCATACGGGGATATGTTTGCATTCAGCAGCTGCATGTGTCACCAGTAATAGGGAGTTGAGAGCAGTGACAGAGTTCATCAAACGTGTTCTTGTTATTAAATACAAAAGTTATGTTCAATACTGGATTTGTGTCTTTTATTTAAAGAAGAATCGCACACATTGGAGGGATATATTAACCCTTTGTAGTCCATTTATTCAGCGCTTGACAGGCGCGCCAAGTCCAGTTTGTTTTCACACACATTGTTTATTTTACACGCGCTGTTTAATTTTTTTTTTTTTTCAGAGTAAAACAGGTTTAAAAGGCATTGAATTGCAAAAGGACACTCAGTACTGTAGCTCCAGCCAAGTTCCACCCCTTGTTTGCTGTATTTTTCACATACCTCTTTATAGACTTGCATACTGATAAATCTTCTCCTGATCACTCGTTTTATCACCAAACTCCTCAATAATGCAATCCAAGTCATTATTTTATTACTATAACATCTCAAAAAGCTCTGCAAATGTCTGTGATATTCTTTGAGCACTTGATGCTGAAGCTGCTATCTCCTTTGTTTATGTCCTTGTTATCTCTGTGGTGCATGGAGCTATCAGATACGCCCTTATTTTTCGGCTTCATTCGGCTCCTATCGGTCTCACTCAGCCGTTGAAAGGTTTTCTCAATCTTTTTTCCAGAGAAAAAACGACTAGAGACCTGTGCTTTATGTCTTTTTGATGATGTCGGACAGGGTCCAATATCGGACTGGAAAGGGAAAATTGTAATGTCGGACCTGGTCCGACATAGGACCGCAAAGGGTTAAGCCTGATATCTGTTATTAGCTGTTGTCTAAATTGCTATTTCAGGTTTTTCACTCCATCTTATTTGTATGATTTAGAATTCACATCCTAGCCTTGTGTTTAATGTAATAAGCCTGTATTTGCATAGTTTTTTTTTTTTTAACTTTGTATTTCACGAGGCGTGAGCTGGGGGTAGAGATAGGGGTAGAGATAGGGCAGAAGAAGCAGAAGGGAGCAGTTAGTAGAACAGAGTGGCGGCTAGAAAGGACTGGACCTAGGATAGAAGAGCAGGCGAGGCCCACTCTAGTAGCAGACCAGCGAAGCTGGACATGGAAGTTTGGACAGAAAGTGGTCACTGACTGAGGGCGGCGATGCCGACACAAGCTCAGGGCCGACGGACCTAGCAACCGAAAACATATATGAGGGTTAAGACTCGCGGAGTTGCCCCTCAGAGGAAGATGGTCCCGGAAGACTGGGACACAAAAGGAGATAGAGAGGGAGAGGTACCCAGCATCTGAGACTTCTGTAAAGGGGCGCTTGTTAGACCCCCAATTTGCTGAGACTTCACGCTGCCTGGGACCTGAGATAAGAAAAAGGGATAGAGGTTAGTATGGGACTCGAGCATGAGTAGCCACGTCCCGAACTGAGACAAGATAAGCTCAGGAGCTGCGAAAGAACAGAGTGTGGCCGGGGGTCCGCTCTGACTCACACGGTGAGAACCCACCTGAAGGTCAAAGGTTAGCTGAAGCCATGCCCTGAGGTCGGGGAAGTGAGATCACTTGCCCCCCAAAGGATGGACCCCCGGCACTCCATCAAATCACCCACACTGTGAGACAAACAAAAGAGCACAAGCCAGTGCATAACATAAACAAAAGACTAGAAGGACAAACGGGACAAACAGGAGAGTGGTTAGTAAATTTAGTAGGATATGACTATGTGTATACCTGCTGCTCAGTGAAGAGGAAAAAACCCCTTGAAGCTAATTAGGGGAAAACCTCTAGTGGCTCCGGCAGACAGGTAGCCCCCACTTCAGGCATACTAGCAATTTTTTGGAACGGGCTGCAACTATGTCAGAGGGAGATGAATGAACATAAGAATCCACTGCAAAACAGGACTGTGCCACTGGTCTTGATCAGGCTCTGATTGATGCTGGCCCTTGCAGCAGAGGTGGCTGCACCAGTACGGAATGGGGTAAATAGCTGAGGAGGGAGGCCTGTCCTTGATGTTGTTGAAAAGGCAGAGAGCAGACTTGGTCCTTGAAAGCTGAATGAATTGATCGGACCGGAGTTGGTCTGTCTTTGAAGTGCGCAGCCGAATAAGAAAATAGGAGTTGGAAATAGAAGAGAGGTCACATAAACGAATATCCACCGGGAGTAAGCAAGAAGCTGAGGGAACTGTGAATTCGCAGCTTCTAAGAAAACCAAAAAGGTTGTGAGGCAGATGATCTCCATGAGTAGATTCTCGTAGGGGGAGAAGCAGCCTTTCCGAAGAGTAGAGATGATTCTAGCATTTTTAGAAGGAGCAGCAACTATATCAGGGAAGGATGAATGAATGTAGGAATCCACTGCAGAGGAGGACCAGTTCCCCCACATTCGTGATCAGGCTGAGTCGAGGGGGGGGGCTGCTCTGGAGGAGAGGGTGGAGAGGAGGGAGGCCTGCGAGGATGCGAGGGTGGAGAGGAGGGAGGCCTGCTCGGAGGAGAGGGTGGAGAGGAGGGAGCCATGCAAGGAGGCGAGGAGGGAGGCCTGCTCTGGAGGAGAGGGTGGAGTTGAGGAGGGAGGCCTACTCACAAGGCGAGGGTGGACAGGAAGGAGGCCTGCTTGGGGGGCAGGGGCGGAGGAATGGAGGGAGGTCTGCTCGAGACGAGACAAGTGATGATAGGAGTGAGGAATCAATGAACAGATGGTCTGAGGAAAGGATTTGGGGGGGGGGGGGGTTCCTGCTGTGGAGATACTACTCGATAGAACTTGATACTTGACATGTGAGTGGACCGACCGCGCTGAATTGATCCGTCTTGAGGTATGCAGCCAAGTGATCGAGTAAGCATGGAAGGTGGCCGAGAGGCAGCTGATCTCCATGGGTAAATCATTGTAGGGGGAGAAGTGGCTTTTCAGAAGAGTGGAAATTAGCAAATGGAGACTATATTTTGATATAGACAGACGGGAAGGTGAGGCAGGGGGAAAGCTCTTAAGAATCCCACAGAGGGTCAGACAGAATGCTGAATATGGAGAGACTGGAGGGAGTTGGAGAGAATCCCTAGCATGGACCATGAGAGCCAGGTTTTGATTGAAGGGCTATGATTATTTGAATCTGGGCGCAGGGGATTGAAGACGCTGAGCAGGCTGTAGAATAGGAGCTCTTGAACAAGGTGGAGGGCTGCAGACATGTAATGCTGAGCAGATTGAAGGAGGTTACGGAGAGTAGGTTTCAGTTAAATAGTATCTGGAGAAGCTGAGGATTCTGGATGGGGGTTGAGGAATCAAATGGGACCAACTGACTGAACTTGGATACCGAAAGTAGAGGCAGAAGAAGAGCAGGAACTGAGGGCTGAGGTGGCAGCTGGACTGAACGAACATGAATCGGCTACTGGGGAAGCACGGCTCCTTTACGCCCCATGTTCTACAAATGAGGGCAAAGATGAGATGCCGCCTTTCTATGTGTTAGTTAATACAGGATCGATCAGCGGTTTGCTACTATCATGTCTGCTTGAAATGGAAACGGTAAACTCACATTCAGAGATTTGGGTTTCGCAACGCCAGTTATTCTCTTAATAGTGGAAATCCTTAACTCATAATCAAGACAGATTTCCAGTCTAGTACCACATCTCAAACCAAGTATTAATACTGTAACATTTGGGAGGAATAGGATTGCTGAAGAAGTGCCCCGTATTTTGATTAGATGGAGATTAGCGTTAGCCTTGATTGTGGGAATACTGCCACGATCTGCGTATTGGAGGAAGGCTGGAGCATTGTTGGCTCTGGAGAAGTGCAGCTGCAGACTTCAACAGTAAACTAGAGAGACTTGCAGCTGTGGTAGTGAACAGATCTGAAGAGGGAGTGGAGATCTGCTGTAGTGAGGAGCAATTAACAGTAGAGGGCGGGATCTGCTGAACAGAGCAGAGGTCATCGGTAGAGTACGGTGGTCTGCTGCAGAGAGTAGGGATCTGCAATGCAGTAGATATTGGTCTTTCAGTGTTAAGGCCGATTTAGATGGACCCAGAGATGGGGCTGCTTTTGGGCAGAGATAAAGATTACAGAGATCTGAGACAGCTGCAGAACCAGAGAGGACGAAGAATATGTTGTTCCGAGGCGTCTGCAAAACCTATTGATTGGTCAGAAGCAGTTTATTGTCTATTGGGGGTAGAAGGACATTGACTGAAACATTGAGAAGTCGTAGGACATGGTTCCATTACTGACTAGTGGCTCGAGTTGATGAAATGATGACTTTTGATGAACCTGGTCGGACTGGAGGAGCAGCGCCAGATGAGAAAATACGAATTTGGGAACAGGAATAAGTGACAGGAATGGATGCGTGATGCAGGGAAGCTGGGTTGATACTATGGTCACCCTTTAGCAGCCTATGCCCCATTCTTTGAACCTCCCAGACTGTGATCCTAGCTTCTGATACGCTTGTTCTCTGAATCTTCACTCGGACATACCTGGTTCCACTGACTCTCTTCTCCTACGGAATCCTACATCTCCTATAATGAACTTATTCTTTTGTCTCTTGCACGCTTGGTCGCTATTTGTGGATTCTATACTTTTACGTCTCTCATCCATGAGGAAAACATCATCGTAGCATAGTCTACTTATCCCAGGAATGGAGTTCTTGCACTTCAGGGCTGCTGAGTAAGGTTGCTTCATGACCAGGTCCTTGAAGAGGGGAACTGTTGAAATTGGAGAATGTCAGTTGCTACAAAAGGTTGAGGAGGAGGGGGTCTCCTGTAAATCCCTCGAAATGACAACAAACTGCGGGGATGTGTAGAAAAGCTGGAGCGTGTGAGCTTCACAGTGATAACAAACCAGCTTAGAGACTGTATAAAATTTGTGGTGTTACACTGCCATCTAGTGGTTATGATTAGAATTAACCATTGGTTTGAGTGAAGACGGGTAGAATATTTGGTTATTGTGATTAAAATTCTTGTCGGTGTAGAACAACAATGTGTACTCTTTTAGATTTTAATATCTTCATTACATATTTTAGGACATGTCATGTATATGAATACGTTAACGCAGTATTTAGATGTCACAATTCAACGAATTGAATGAGCCCTCGCAGGTTGTAAAAGCCCAGCAGCAAGCAAGCCAGAAAATTGCAGTACTGAAGTAGGGAGTTCGCAGTGCAGATTAAGCTGCCTGGTCACCATGGTTACTTTACCACTCCCAGCAGTCATGCAATGAGGGCGTTGCCATGATAGCCACGAACCGAGAAGCACTGGTGAAAAAGTTGCAAAACAGCAGTGTTGTTGAATGTTGTTGTGACGAGGTCAAAAGCACGAGACGCCACAAGGCGAAACGGAGCACGAAACTGAATGGACAGGTACCTAAAAGGTTGAACGTAACCAATAGAAGTTCAGGGCAGGATCCCATGAAGGAACGATAATTTTTGCTGGCTCTGGGAGCGGAGGAGGGGCACTTGATTGCAAGCGAAGAGTGAAGGAATGTTCAGCTGACAGATCTTTATAGTGGATTAAATAGGAGCGATGGCAAGGCAAACGCTGATGACGGGAATGTCAGTGTCTTGTTGAAGGAGCTTTAGAGATTTGAATGGAGGGCCAGTTTGTCTAATGAAGACGCGGACGAGATGAGAAATGGAACTGCGGTTGAACGGTGCTGTTGCTGGCTGGAGGCTGGAAAGAGCAGGAAGGACTAACGCAGGAGCTCCTGCAGCCGAATGGAGAAGCTGAATGATGAGAAGCAGCACTGGAGCAGGTAGGAAAATATTTGATAATATCTTGGGAGCGCTGTGCAGAGAATTGACCTCCAGTGAAAGGCAACGAAGTGTAGATTAGCGGAGAAACACGAAAAGACGGCGTCTGAGTGTGTGCTACAAAAACGAAATGCTAGACAGCAAAAGGTGCAAGTGATCTGGGCTTAAATAGTAAATAGGAACTAATTGACAGGAAATTGGAAACCCCCTTGCTACACGTCTCCTGAACTTACGCAAGCTAACATTTAACGTACTAGGCCCTGCATTTCACTGTATTTAGTGTATTATGCATTGTTCCTCACTATCTTGTAAAGCCCTTTGTTTACTACATGTAGCCTATTTAGGAAACACTATATAACACAGATCTCCATAGTTGTTCCGGATACAGAGAGTGGCGTCTGTCACTTTCTAAGTGCAAAGGTATGTATGTAACCATGTCCAAATGTGTTGGCAGGTCCCACTATGGTAGGAACCCGATATCGGGACGTGACCTGGACTTAGACATTTTGTTTTCTTAGGCCAGTTTTCACAAGTCAGGCTGCAAGTCCACGATCAAGTTGCTCTTTTTCATAGAGGCACTGACTTTGAAGAGATGGTTATCACTCTTTTAAAACTGCCATTTTACAGCATCCGCACAATGTACTGCTGTGGCCTCCTGTTCTCTTTGCAATGCTGCAGCCTCATTTAAAAAAAATGGATATTTGTATTCAAATGTCCTGGGTCATTACCCATCTGGGACATTGCTCCCAAACCAATTTCACAGCCCAGCATCCAGACTTCTTCAGTGGCATTAGAGCCTGTTGCTGTCTAAATGTGACATTTCCATTTGTATGTTTAAATAAGAGTCCCCCTACAAGCACTGCTATTGTTAGAACAAAAGCACAGCAGCTGTGCTTGTATTTAGACGTGTAGCAGGAGGCTTGGGCTGTACTGTAAACCAGTACAGATGGGAAGGACTGAGAAACGATTGGACGAAACGATTGGACTGGGAAACAACTGGATGACCCAGGATATGTGAATGAAAATACAAGACAGTAGAGTGATGGGGGTTGTTTTCAAAGGAGATCCACTGGAGGATAGTGCTGTACGCCATTATTTAAACAGGTTTTTTTTTCTGCACATCTGTTTTTCCTATCGATTGAGTATTTTCTAAAGCTGCAGAAAACCTGGCAGGAATCTATCCACTAGATTGGTTCATTATTTATTCTAATGCTTTCTTTTTTGTAGAATATATAATGAGCTAAGAATCTGTGTCTATTTTCCAAAGCCCAAAGTGGTGGATAATTTAAAACTTCCATCAATAAGATTTCCACCTGCTTCAGAATAGTCATTACAACTATCCACCAGTACAAAAAGAGTAACAGCACTTCAGATCAAGTGACCCTGACTTTCAACATAGATCCTATTTTAGTAGCAGCTGCTATTAATGAGGAAGCACAAAACAGTCCCAGTTTTTGCATTTGGAAGTAGTGGCGCTGGAACAATCTCTATAGTGAGGCGTTGAAAACCATTGAACAAAAACTGGAACCCCTGTATATGATGGAATCTATGCAACTGGTTGCTGTTATGTTAGAAGTTTTAATAAAATGAAGCAGCATCAACATGTTTATCTATTGAAGTGAAACACATGCTTTAACCAAAGCCCTTGCTGCAATATTTACAGCATGCTTACCATAAAATGTTTAGAGCAAACCAATGGAAAAGTAGCGTTTGCTGTGAGGATCCACTTAAATGCTGCAATTTAGACATGCTTACTTGTTGGTTTTATTACACATGGTATAAAGACAATAACTGTACCATGTAAACCTCTTTGTAATGCCCGACATTAAACTGTTAGGCAGGGATAGGTAAACTGTGTATAAACAATGCTCAAACAGTTCTGGGTTAAAATTCTGAGCCCTCTCCATTAATTACCGCCTGCTGATTCTGAAAATCCTGGTTATATTCCAGCCATGAATTTGTATTCAGTGGCTGAGTGAGTAGTACCCCAATATGAATGGCTTTTCTTCATTGGACTTTGCATGAAGCAAAAAGACTGGTTTGATATTCATGAGGAATAGCAAGCATGTTATGCGCTGCTCCTTCCCATCTGAAACTCAAGACATGCCCCCACATGCGTGCAGTACAAACGCTCTCAGACACACTGTACGAAGGAAAGCCCCAGTGATTAAAACACTATAGGCTCACAGGGTTTGGTATCTGGTTATTTGCTTTATTCTTTGCACTTCACACAGAGTTGTGCTTTATGTCTAACGCTGTACTTGAAAGGCGCATTTCCATTTAAATAGCATCTTCACAATGCACTGAATGACTGTTTTGAAATCTTGACCTCCTTCTCATTTTCAGTCCGTTGTTTTTACCATCTGCATCCCAGCCAAACTGTACCATTTTCAGAGTGGGTCAGTGTTTTAAGGGCTTTGCTAGTTTAATCTCTGAGGAACACAAATGAAATTGAAAACATTGTGTTTGCCTTGAATGCGCTATGAAGGAAACAATGCACTCGAAGCTCCTGAATGTTCAATAGGATAGACATCAAAGCACAGACCTGGTCAGCTTTGTATTTGCAGAGGATTACAGCAGAACACTTTAAAGTTTCAAGTCTTTTCTCTCAAGCTTTATTTCCATGTTACTCTAAATTCAGAACAAATGGGATATTCGCTAGGATGCCTTCTACATTGTTAATGCAAACACTGGCACACGTCCTTTACCCAGTTCTTGTTTTCTTTAATAATTGTTTTTTGTCTAATTTTAAGGCTCCAACAGCTGGCATGGATTGTTATCATTCCTTCAGGGTAAGAACATGACTACATGTCCAAACCACTTATACCTGTCAGTTTAGTTTATCCTTGAACAGTAACTGACAGTATGTACTGTATGGAGTTTTTCCAAAGCTGTTTGGCTTGAGGGTCCTTGATTTTATGCTAGCAGTGCAGCTTTGTATACCCACTTCAGGACAGTGTTACTTTTTACTTTGCAATCCCAAGGGTTTCTAGTTGGAGATATTTGTCAGCACCAGACACGTCACTTGTTAGAGTAGGTCTTGCTTAACTGGCGAAGTTAACAGTAGTATCAAAAGGAAGATGCTTGTATCTCCTCTATGTAAGTGTCACAACCTGTTTCCATCACCTGCCCTGACAACTCCCAAGCTAGAGGCACAACATGAGCTTTTAAAGGATAAAGGCCATTTCACACTCATTGGGTTAAACTGTGAGTAGCAGGATTCCGACAAATATAGTATTACCCGTCTCCACGTGCTGCTACATCTGTTTAAATATAGTGTTACCCATCCCCACATGCTGCTGCAGCTGTTTAAACATAATGTCCCACGAATCCACCTACTGCTACAGCACCTGTAATTGTACCTGTAATTGTTCTTTTCATTGTGAACATCCTGACTTTTTATACTTCGAACTTTAAAGTCTGTTTCAAAGCTCTTTTCAAAATGGCCGCTCCAGTGCACTGGGGTTTGAGATCTGCCCTCTAAATCACTGTAGGAAGCAATTAAAAAAAAAAAAAAAAGCATAACAACAAGTGCTCTGGCTTTTCTGTTCTGTGTCACACCGTGGATCGTTATTGCTGTGTTACATGTATAAGTGATATATTCAGATGGTTGAGCTTGATTCATTGCTTTATGTAGTAACTGGATGGCTTGCTGACTTCTAATAGGCTGATAAAACATTGAGTACAAGAATCCATTTAAAGAGGCTCTAGATCAAACTCAATATTCTTACGTTCTTATGCATCAATGCTGGTTTTGAAGAACAGCATAAAATAGCATTAAAAACCATGGACAATAAGGGAAGTGAGAGGGGAAATCACTATCTATTCATCAGTTTAAAGATTTGTTTATACATATACATTATGGAATAGCCCTTTGGGAGAATACCTTGAAGAATGTGACAGTGCTGCCTGCTAGCGCTGAGGGCTGTGTAAAAAGCAGAGCAATACACCACATGCATCTAGACTGTTTCTATAGCCTTCAGCTAAGTGTATCTTGCTGTGTACAGACTCAAAGGAAATTCTTTGCCTGGAAGGTATAATAAAGTGCACTGTTTTGAGCACCTAAACTGTAAATATTGTAAGCGGTGATGCAAACTCCTAATCAATGTGGAGTTCTTTAATCAGTAGCAAGGCTGACATGGAGGATGCCAAACAGAAGCACTGCACAGGTATGTCCCTTGCTAGCTGTTATCATCATTACCATTCAACTCTCCTCTCTGGAAATGAATGAACCTCCAATACCTATCCTTATATCTGTATATCTTTGCCCCTTGAGAAATTTTTAATTAATTTTCTACAGCTTTCTAGAATATTTATTCCACTTGGAAGTTATGGGATAGGATGTGTAGATAAATGAAATAAAAAAAATGAATAAATTTTAATTCCAAGCTATAAGGCAACAAAAAGTGAAAGTTTTGAAAGGGGGTGTAGACTTTCTATAGGCAATGTATGTGGCAAAGTAACAGGAGGGTGTGTGCAGAGCAGAGGCTCTGCAAATGGATGCACATGAGTGTGGGTGTCTGGTGATGAGAGATGTGTTTAATGAGTGATTCAGGTATGGTACGAATTGAATGATTAATTTGTCAATCTACCCCTGGCCACACCCTATAAAAGAAAACAAAGGATAAATGTTTGGGGGGGGGGGGGGGGGGGATTGTGTAGGAATTAGTTTTGTGTTTATTAAGAGTGTGTGGAAAGCGCGTCATTACAGTTTCTGTGTTTGTGCTATTTTCCTCCGTTGTCTACCTTGGCCGTAAGCCACGCTACAATATGTGTGTGTGTGTATATATATATATATATATATATATATATATATATATATATATATATATATATATATATATATATATATATATATATGCAGTACTAAAACAATAGCAATGTGTTTTCAACAATGTTAATGAAATGCACACTGTAGTTCTTAACCCACATTTGCATTATTCAGTGGCTGTGAAGCGTACTGTTGATTACAGCAGTTTATGTAGTTATGTATCTGTACAGCCTGTTAGGCCAATACTGCCTTATAATTTAAAACCAGAAGAGCACATCTCAAACATCATTTTGTGCATTATTTATCCAAACGTCATTTATCTTGTGAAATTACTCCTGAAATCAATCTAAAGCTGTTAGTTTTCAGGTCACATCTTGCAGCCAATAAAATGTAAATCTGTGTATCTTATCAGCAGCTGCCTTTTCACATAAGATTTAAATGTTTTTATTAAAAGATTCATGAGTAAAAATGAGGGTGTTTCCAAATGACAAAGCAACTACAAGAGCAGTTTTGTGGGGTTAGATAAAAACCTTTCTCCCTTGCAATGCAATACATTTGAAATGAGTTCATCCATCACTGCAACCACTCAATGGTTTGGATGAGAAAGGCAGCATGCTGTTTTGGTTAATGCCTTCATCTGCGCTGAAGGCATATTAGCTGAAACAGATGATGGCATTCGCCAAAATTTTTGTCTGCCTTATACAGCTGATCAGTCCCGTGTCAGGGAGGCTAGTTGTCTTTTCTTTTGTTTCAAAATGGAGAGCTGGCAGCCAGGAGGAAGGGTTTATAGCATCATGACAGCCACTTGAAAAGTCACATGCACCTACCATGCATCCTGAAGAGTCCACCTTCCGGTCTGAAACACACTTGTAGTTTTTTCTACATCCCCCATTTTCCTTGGCACAGTCCCTCACCGGCCCAAAGGAAGAAAGGAGATCATCAATGGTTTCAAAATATGTAGACATCAGAGCTTCTTCCCTATGATGAGAAAAACAACACAATCATATGACAAACCAAAAACATACACAAACAATGACTTGTATTTATCTTCTATTATATAAAAAAGATACAAGCCTTTATCTTCTTCTAGCATTTGTTTATGTAACAGGGTGGAGGCTGGTCAAGAACCGACAACCACGCTCACTGCCAGTGAGCCTTAACTACTATGCAAAAGGGCCAGGCTGCTTTGTGCTCGTGGTTCTGAAGCTTTGAACCTCATTTCACCAGCAGGGCAGTATGCACATCACCAGAGCATTATAGCTGATGTCTTCATGTGTGTGTGTGATGATTGAATCTGGTTCTTTATTAATACAGAATACCTTGTGACTCTCTTACTGTGTCCTCCCTTGTATGAAACATAACCCTAAATATATATTCAGAATCTTGTCCTGTTGGCTTTGTTTCCTTTCCATTTGATGGCTACACTTGAGTCAGTGACACAGAGACAGACAATATTTCAAAGCTTTGAAATTAATATCATAGGGGTCTAATGCTAGAGCACAACATATTTGCCCCTGATTTTGAGGAAAACACTTGGAGTAAGTGGGAGCAAACTGCTTCTGCACTAGTGACAGTGGTCAGCATTATTTTTGGGGTGTGGCCTCATTTGCATGTTAGCTTTGAGCAATTTTAATGATGACACAGACAGGGGTGACTGTGTCTCAAACTGACCAGGTAGGGAGGTTTATTTGAAATGCAGGCGCTGTCAATCCGATAAAGGGAACATTACATACAGTCAATTGTCAAACTTGGATTAAAGGAATTTCCTGATGCTACACATTTTCTACATCTAAAATTAAGCAGTCAAATTAAGCAGTCACTTATTGTAAATTACTTCTTATAATAGAAATTCACTCAACATGAATTTCCTATTAGTGCAAATTACTTTGGAGCTCTTCCAGGGAAGACAATGAATTGCCCTGGCACAACAGCTGAGTGTAAAGGATATTGGGAAATGTAGTCACTTGCATTCAGATTAGTGCCTCTGTTCTGTATTTTACTGCTGTTTTGGGACTACTGATCCTATGATGCATTTCCATGAAACAGCACAAAAATGTGCACTAACCTTGCAGACACAACTAGAGGTGTTGAAAGCGATGGATAGTGCACCTAATTATACAAGAAAAAGAAAGATGTTGCTGCAGATTTCAACATTACTGTGAACAGTTTCTCAACCATTCTGAAAAAAAAAAAAAAAAAAAAAAAACTGGGGTTTAAGTAATACAGGCCTATGAACAGCAAACTGTGGATGCAGGTCATCAGCTTTTCCGATTTGATCAATACCTGATGTAGAGGACACTTTGCTTTTGTACTTTAAAAATGCCCATAGATTTGCAATGTATACTTTTTACAAGTTCACTTACAGCTGTATGTACAATAAAATGCACAGTAATTTAAAATTGTTTTTAATTGTACTGTAATTGAAAATTGATTTCAGTGTTACTGTAACGTCAATAAAAACGGACAGGATGCACATGGCTACATGCCTGATTATACAGTTTTTTTTTGCTGGTTTCTTGAAATTTGTATTACAGAGAGAGTTGACTGTAGTTCTTATATTTTAAAATAAACAATAAATAATACAGCCGTGCAAACTGTGATGTGGAAAATGCCTTTCTTAACTTCAGGGCTTCAAGTACATCCTTTTGAAAGATGTATTAGATTATCAATTAACTGAATTTATAACAATGTCTGCAACACAAAGTTACACAACTTTATTCATTTCTTCAGATCTCAGTACATTTGACCAACTACTGCTTGACCTAACTTACATTCCAGCATGCCATGCCAAAACCAATGTTATATTAATGTACCACCAGATGAGTATAAGTGAGAGCTTGGACTCATTCTGTAGAGGATATGCAGTAGAAAAGGCTTTGCTGTATGCAGGGTTGGACTCAGTTCCATTTCCAATTCCCAATTCCAATTCCCCCCCCCCCCCCCCCCCCCCACCCCCCCCCCCAAACAAACACACACACACTCTATGCCTACCACAGTGAACCAGCTGTCAGGTGAATCAGTCAGAGTGGTTCTAAAAGTTTAGAGTTGTGCTATATCTGTATAGGTTGGAACACTTGTTAGCCAATGAAATTGCTCCATCTTTTCTTGATATTTTATAAGAGGTTCCTTCATCCGGAAACCAAAAAGCCACATGACTACAATATTGCCGGCCATGTTAAATGAAGGGTACATTACATTAAAAATAAAGCCCGCGTGAGAAACAGTTTATGAGATATTATAAGTGGGCAGGCAGATTTAGCTTACAGGGAGGCCTGATGGCCTAACCAGATAACAAAATGAAACATTCTGTTAAACTGTTTAATATTCCTGTAAAGAAGGAAAAAACAAATAAGTTCAGCAACGCTCATTTAGAATAACTTTGAGCTTATTAAGGATCCTCAGGTAAAGGTTAGACTATCTACTCTTTCCATACCAGCATTGCAATTCTATGAAGTATTTAACTGTGCAGAAGAATTTGGCTCTTGCATAGCTAGGGCATACTGAGCTCTATGAATAAAATGTTAATGATTCTGTGTTATTCTTGAAGAGTGTTTTATAAACATTCTCTTAGGTTAAACAGTGCTTTAAAAAATGACAATAAACCTTATTATAATTATAACCCTATATATATATATATATATATATATATATATATATATATATATATATATATATATATATATATATATATATATATATTTTTTGAATTGTGCATTGTGGCAAGGACGGGGTTAATTACCCATCCATAAAAACCTTGTGAAGAATGTGGCTGGAGCCATAATGAGGTAATTGCTTGATTGATGGGTAGTTAAGGCTCCAGCCACAGTATAAAAGGACACATTCTGGGCTCATTAAATCAGTGGTTAGAGAAGGAGAGAGACTTATAGAGATGGAGTGGCAAACAGATGATTGTGACTAATGTTGTGAAGTGGTTACAAAGGTATTTGTTTGATTAGACTTTTTGTATTTGGTTTTGTTTTGGCCCACGTGCCCTTTTGGTTTGTGTTTTTTGACAGCATTTTGTTTAGTGTGAAAAGTTTTTTGTTTTTATTTAATAAACATAGTGCTGCAGCAGTTTTCAGGTCTGCATTTCAGAGTTCTGTGTGCTGCTTCTTGATCTTGTCACACACCACACGACCCATCCTGCCGCAACGTCTCAATATATAAAGCGATTTCATAAACTGAAAGCCTGATTTAATTCATTTGAGTTTTATAAATAGCGCTGTTATACTTCATCATTGAAGGGCCTTTCAATTATTCACTGCTCTTGATTATTTAGGCAGTTACATGAAAGCTTATCTAAACATGTATTTGTATGTTAATTACTGGAATCCTTTGTTTAATTTAAAGTGCAATAAAAGAAATGTGTATCTTTCTGTATTTGTATAATATTTAGACTGTATGCAGTATATGGAAGATGTCTCTTAAACCCTGTCTGTAATTGCTATGAAAACTCCAGGTCAACAATTGTCTTGATGCACTGACGCCATTTGGTGTAATATCTATTATAGTTCTAAGTCAATTCAGCTCACACTGTTAATAAATAGTTTTTCTAGTACATGCGAGATAATAATGACCCATTGACTAATATCTGTAAAGTTAAAATCTTTCCCATTTCCTTCTCTCAACAGCGTTCATGTTGTCTACCATTTGCTAGTCACAAACATGGCTCTCTACTGTGATTCCAAGCCCTGCATCTGTGTTTTCCATCATTTTATTTCCTTGCACAGTTCGATTCCAGGCGCATAAGTCTGCATTGTACTCTGACCTTTGCCACCTGAGGCCTTGGAGCTTTCAAAGGCTCTGAATTCCGCTCTTTATTGGAGAGGCACAGGAAAGCAGCATTGGAGCTTGTAAGCAAAGCAGGCAATATTGCACTGAAGCAGGCCATACATTAAGTTTCCCACAATTGTCTAGACTTCTGTTTTTTTTTTGTTTTTTTTTTATTTTGCTGTGGAGTTAGTACGCACAGCAAATAATGATCTAAGCAGAGAAAAAACAATAGAGAATCTTTGATTATTGGTAAACCCTTGACCAATAATCCCAGAGCACTGTAAGTGGTATGATTGCCTGTATCACAATCTCTTAATAAAGATGACTGGTGCAAGAATCAGCCACAGAGGCTCCCTTTCAGTATCCATCTGTGCTTTCATACTTCAAAAGCTTCAGACTGCAATCTCAGGCACGCAGCAATGCTGTGGCCATTGACCAGTTCCATGTAAAGGGAAGCTATAAGCCAGACTGGTATAACCAATGTCTCAGAAAGCTTTTCAATTAGTAAATCTCACCTCAAACACTGGATTTCTCATTATGAGTGTCTGAAATGCTGGGGTATGAAACCATATTTCATGGGAATTAAGTTTAAAAAAAAAATAAAAATCTAATTCCTGCTTTCCAAAGCAGTCTTTGGAACTCTATTGCAATCGCTGCATCTCCTGTGAGTCATTTGATCATGTGACTCACATGATAACAACCAGTAAATCAGAGGACATCACACAGCCACTTTTGGAGAACAAGCGTATAACCACCTTTAGAGGTGCAATCAGCAAACAACTTGGAATAGAATGTCAGACAGGTAACCAGTTCATTGAGAACACACTAAAAAAAAGTAACTTCACAAGTCTTTAAATACAATGGAAAATATGCAAGAGCTGATAATACACTGTATTATATACATGAGGCTCCACTGCTAAATGTGTTTCTTTCATAGCATTGCACAACCTGAAGTACGGAATTACCTTCTCTGGATGATATGCTGTGTTTTTGCACTTTCTGCTTGAATGTGAAATGAGCTTCCCTTTAAACCCAGAACATCAGGAGCTCTCTGGGAATTGACTGCACTCGTTTCGAGGGAGTTAAAGCAATTAACAGAAGGTTAATCAGGCTCGTTATGAATGTGCTACGGAAAGGAGTGATGAACATGGCTGTTCTCTTCCTCCTGTGATACCTTCCAAATTTCCTAACGCTTAACACACAGCTTGTCTTCACACAGAACAAGCCCTTGTGTATAAAAGTCAGGGCTGGAGAAAATTGCAGGGAAGCAGGTGTTTAGAGCATCAGTTGCTATAGTAACCAAGTCTTAGCATGACAGGGACTATTCTGTGATGTCTGAATGGAAGTATTTTTCATATTGTAAACTTGCTACATTATTACAGCACAACCATAACATTAACATGACAGCCTCCACATGGTACCATAATGCTCTGGATACCTCTAGCACAGCTGTTTAGTGCAGTGTGATAAAGCCCCCACTTCATAAATGCCACAGAATGGAATGGAACGGAAAGGACTGTACCACAGCTGCTAAATTATGTGTTCTCCCTACAGTATCCACATGCATGAAATGCTAGGATTGTTTAAACTGAAAACTTCCAGGAATAGTCCAACCAATTCATTATATTGTCTGCTTAACATCAGTAAGGGGCTGGACTCTTAAGTTGTAGGTTGCTGTTTCATTATTGCTGTAAGACTCTGAATGGCACAGGTTCTAGTGTCCTTGGTCTTTTAAACTGTTAGTTTGAATGCCTTGCCACTGGGTGTCTGGGTAAATGAGAGCCTGCACAGTGACACGTTGATGTGAGTGGGTGTCTGGGTGAATCAATGCCTGCACAGTGACACGTTGATGTGAGTGGGTGTCTGGGTGAATACACGCATGCACAGTGACACGTTAATGTGAGTGGGTGTCTGGGTGAATGCACGCCTGCACAGTGACACGTTGATGTGAGTGGGTGTCTGGGTGAATGCACGCCTGCACAGTGACACGTTGATGTGAGTGGGTGTCTGGGTGAATGAGCGCCTGCACAGTGAAATGTTGATGGGAGTTGGTGTCTGGGTGAATGAGCTCCTGCACAATGACATGCTGATGTGAGTGGGTGTCTGGGTGAATGAGCGCCTACACAGTGACATGATGATGTGAACGGGTGTCTGGGTGGATGAGTAAAGGAAGGTTAGACTGGCTTACACTTAGCACTTAATCACAAGTCAATGTGTTTCAAAAGGGAAAATCAATACGCAAAGATGACTGAAGTGCATTATGTATTTTGCCCATGAACAATGTCATTTGTTTTATTATGCTACAGTTGCACAAGGTAGTGAGCACAGTGGTAGTGAGGAACAATAAAAACAATAAGAGACGGTCAATGAGGCAGGATTGAGAGTTATTCTGTCAGTTTTGGATGATTTGTAGTGAGAAGCTGCTGGTTAGGCTGCAGCTGGGGCATGGTTCTGATTCATTAGGATATAGGATATGATAGATATCTGCACATGCTTCCAAGCTCAGGTCTGATTCATTATGATATACAGTGCCAAGAAAAAGTTTGTGACTTTCACTAGGTCATTCGAAAACACATCATTTCTTCTTCTGCAGCCATTCTTTTGTTGATCTGCTTGTATGTTTAGAATCATTGTCTTGCTGCATGACACACTTTTGTTTCAGCTTCAGCTCATGGATGGATTGCCTGACATTCTCCTCTAGAATCTTCTGATACAATGCAAAATTCATGGTTGTGTCAATGATGACAAGCCGTCCAGGACTGGATGAATGTCCAAACCAAGTTTCATTTCATGAACAGATATCTAAAAATGTAAATGTGGCATTGTAGCAGGGGGAGATCTGTGTTGACTCTGCTGGCGTGTTCATAGTGCTGCAGGAATAGGGCAGCAGTTGTCCGACACCCGTCTGCGAGTCACGGCAGTGACACAGGGAGATGGGAAAGGGTGTGTGTGGACTTTCCCTCTCTGAGTGGCTGGGAGGTGGGTCTTGGGGAGATTGTTAGCCCTATAAGATAATGTTCTACTGCTTCCTCAGGTCTGCCCTTTTAGACGTGCTGAGAGTACGGAAGCGCGGTTCCAGGATTGAGACAACCCGGGAGGAATGAAAAACAAAAAATGAACAAAACGAAACCACAGACAGACATGGTGGTAGAGGGGAAACCTTGGGCAGAACCCTGAAGTATTGTGGCTAGTAGGCGAAGGTCGGTGACCCAGGTCGTGCGGGTAGCGACGACCGGGGTAAAGCTGCTAAGTGCAGCACCTTTTATTTGTAGTTTTATTACCGTGTTTTATTTTTCCCTTTTTTTCGCCTATCGGTATTTCCATGGTCCTGTCTATCATCGGTGATACTCAGGCCACGGACAATAGAACCCTCTGCGGGGTAAAACAAATCAAAGAGTCAGTGATAATAAAACTAGGCACCTGTGTGGTGTTGTCAATTATACCTGTCTCTCTCCTGTGTCAGTGAATTACCCACCACCCTTCCACAGGCATAAAGATGGACAGACATACAGTGGTCCCCCACAAATACTGATAACACTAACCCCACCAAGTGATTAAATTCTGTACCCATTCACTTCACAAACAGAAACTCACTGAGGAGCTACAACAGAGATTGAGAATCTCACTGTGAATCAGGGTTCAGCAGGGAAATATAAGGCTTGTTACAACAGAGTATTAACCCATCTTAGCATCTTAAGGAATGCTGTCTTTCTTGATCAAAACAAAGATCTGTTCTGATATAAATTTGCCACTTGCCATTTTTGGAGTTCTAAATGGTTCTTACTGCTTTAAAAAAAAAAAAAAAAAAAAAACATTTCAATGCTCACTGTGCCTGTGTGTGTGTGTGTGAACTATAGAAGGCTATGACTCTCGTTGACTCCAATCTTGCCAATGTGTTGTTTGTGAAGCTGGTTCCAAGAGAACACTTTTTGGAAGATATAAGCCTTTACTACACATACAAATGGGAAATATGATAATATGATATTCATAATTAGCCCAATATTAACATTTACATAGAGTTACTATTTTGTGGATAATGTAATGTATTTTGTTATGACAATAAACATGAATTGATATTGATCTTTTATCTTTTTTTCTAGGCGTTAACAATACGATGCTGAGGTATTTCCTTCATTAACATGATGTATGACAGTTCCATTCGGATAAACCTTTAAAAACTACAACTACCAAACCAGGCAAGTATTCAGGAAAAGACACTTCTGTGTGGTTCTTAAACTTTTTTTTATTATTATGTGTGTGTGTGTGTCTATATATATATATATATATATATATATATATATATATATATATATATATATATATATATAGATAGATAGTGTCTATAGTAATTATTCACCCCCCTTGGACGTTTTCACAGTTTGTGTTACAACCTGAAATCTTGATGCATTTAAATGGGATTTTTTTTCCCCTTTAATTTACACAACCTACTCAACACTTTCAATGTGTGAAAAAAATGGGTTGGGGGCGGGGGTGGGTGTAAAAACAAACCAATTAAAAATAAAAACCTGAAAAGTCTTCATTAGATAAGTGTTCACTACTAAATAAGCTCGGGTGCAACCAATTACGTTTGGTTACGGAAGTCTTAAGTAATCGGTTATTCAATTTACCAGGTAGGTACACGTTAAATGTTCACTACATAATAAATATATAATATATATATATATATATATTATATATAATATATATATATAAATATAATATATATATATATTTGCCAAACATCTATTAAACGTTTTGTACAATAATCGTGGTTGTTTTCCCAGGGATTCCAAAGAAAGGTCCTTTCGTTTTGACTATGAAAATCAAGCTAAGCCATTTACCTGTCATACCCAAACAGATACACACACACACACACACACACACACACACATATATATATATATATATATATATATATATATATATATATATATATATAATTACAGAGCCTTTCCAGGTCTGAACACACAGGTCCAAACACACAGGTCTAGTACACACTGATCTAAACATATAGGTCTGAACACACAGGTCTAAACACATAGGTCCAGACACACAGGTTTGAACAAACAGGTCTCAACACACATGTCTGAACCGCACACTTCAATGGAAATCTTGATTCCATTCCATACAGTTGAGCTAGAGGGACATAATCCCTGATATATGCCCTTAGAATCTTTGTAACCCCATCACAAAAACAAATTGAACAAGATCATTCCATCAGCTACAGTGGCTCTCAAAAGTATTCACCCCCCCTTGGACTTTTTCACATTTTACTGTGTTACAAAATGGAATCAAAAGGAATTTAATTAGGAGTTTTTGCCACTGATCAACACAAAAAAAGTCCATAATGTCAAAGTGAAAAATAAAATCTATAAATTGTTCTAAATTAACTACAAATACAAAACAGAAAATAACTGATTGCATATGTATTCACCCTCTTGTGTTAATATTTGGTAGAGGCACCTTTGACAGCAATTACAGCCATGAGTCTATTTGGATAAGTCTCTACCAGCTTTGCACATCTGGACACTACAATTTTTGCCCATTGTTCTTTGCAAAATTGCTCAAGCTCCGTCAAGTTGGATGAGGACCTTTGGTGAACAGCAATTTTCAACTCTTTCCACATATTCTCAATTGGATTGAGGTCCGGACTTTGACTGGGCCACTCCAGGACATTGACCTTTTTGTTTTTAAGCCATTCCAGTGTGGCTTTGGCTATATGTTTGGGGTCATTGTCCTGCTGGAAGATAAATCTTCTCCCAAGTCCCAGGTCTCTTGCAGACTTCAGCAGGTTTTCCTCCAGGACTTCTTTGTACTTTGCTGCATCCATTTTGCCCTCTATCTTCATGAGCTTTCCAGGCCCTGACGCAGAGAAGCATCTCCATAGCATGATGCTGCCACCTCCATGCTTCAGGGTAGGGATGGTGTTCTCAGGATGATGTGCGGTGTTAGGCTTGTGCCAAACATAACGCTTAGCATTGAGGCCAAAAAGCTCTATTTTGGTCACATCAGACCATAGAATCTTCTTCCACTTGATCTCAGAGTCACCCACATGCCTTCTGGCAAACTCTGAGATTTAATGTGAGTTTTTTTCAACAACGGATTTCTTTTTCCCACTCTCCCATAAAGGCCAGTTTTGTGAAGCACCCAGGCTATTGTTGCCGTATGCACAGCGTCTCCCAGCTCAACCATGGAAGACTGTAACTCCTTTAGAGTTGCCATAGGCCTCTTAGTGGCCTCCCTAACTAGAGCCCTTCTTGCCCGGATACTCAGTTTTTGAGGACGGCCTGTTCTAGACAGATTCACAGTTGTGCCATATTCTCTGCATTTCTTCATAATAGACTTTACTGTGCTCCGGGGGATGTTCAGTGCCTTGGAAATGTTCTTATATTCTACCCCTGATTGGTGCTTTTGAAGAACCTTATTCTAGATTTGCTTTGAATATTCCCATGTCTTCATGATGTAGTTTTTGTTAGGAAATGTGCTAACCAATGGTAGGACTTCCCAGAGACAGGTATATTTAACCTGAAATCATGTGAAACACCTTAATTGCACACAGGTGGACTCCATTCAACTAATTATATGACTTCTAAAGACAACTGGTTACACCAGTGCTTATTTAGGTGTGTCATAGCAAAGGGGGTGAATACTTATGCAATCAATTATTTTCTGTTTTATATTTGTAATTAATTTAGAACAATTTTATAGATTTTGTTTTTCACTTTGACATTATGGACTTTTTTTGTGTTGATCAATGGCAAAATCTCCTAATTAAATCCATTTTGATTCCACGTTGGAAAAGTCCAAAGGGGGGAAATACTTTTGAGAGTCACTGTATTAACAAAATGTCGTTTTAAAGTAAATTTCAACCTTTTTAATAAGATGTCAATTGAGGAATGGCTAAACAAAAACAAAACTATGAGCACCTCCGAGATGTGTACAGTCGCAATATTCAAATCAATTACCAGGAAAAGACTTAGTTCTCAGTTTATGTTTAATAACCGCACACACACACACACAAAAAAAAATAATAATAATAATAATAATAATAATAATAATAATAATAATAATAATAATAATAATAATAATAGCTTTTCTTCACAATCTTTTATTCTGTGTTTATTCAAATAAAAGCGTAGAGTTTTAAAAACGCTGTTTTGTACACTCATTTTATAAGAAGATCGTTGTTATGGAGGACTATATTCATAGAACTTTCATTTTAGAGTGCTTATGTGGAAGGATATGTTAAAAAACATAAATACATTCTGTAAAAATCAATAAAACAGGGTCCTAGGAGACAGTCAACATGGTTTTAGGAAAGGGAGATCGTGCCTAACTAACTTGCTTGATTTTTTTGAGGATGCAACATCGATAATGGATAATTGCAAAGCATATGACATGGTTTATTTAGATTTCCAGAAAGCTTTTGACAAAGTCCCGCACAAAAGATTAATTCTCAAACTGAACGCAGTTGGGATTCAAGGAAACACATGTGCATGGATTAGGGAGTGGTTAACATGTAGAAAACAGAAAGTACTGATTAGAGGAGAAACCTCAGAATGGAGTGTGGTAACCAGCGGTGTACCACAGGGATCAGTATTAGGTCCTCTGCTATTCCTAATCTACATTAATGATTTAGATTCTGGTATAGTAAGCAAACTTGTTAAATTTGCAGACGACACAAAAGTAGGAGGAGTGGCAAACACTGTTGCAGCAGCAAAGGTCATTCAAAATGATCTAGACAAGATTCAGAACTGGGCAGACACATGGCAAATGACATTTAATAGAGAAAAGTGTAAGGTGCTGCACGCAGGAAATAAAAATGTACATTATAAATATCATATGGGAGATATTGAAATTGGAGAAGGAATCTATGAAAAAGACCTAGGAGTTTTTGTTGACTCAGAAATGTCTTCATCTAGACAATGTGGGGAAGCTATAAAAAAGGCTAACAAGATGCTCGGATACATTGTGAAAAGTGTTGAATTTAAATCAAGGGAAGTAATGTTAAAACTGTACAATGCACTAGTAAGACCTCATCTTGAATATTGTGTTCCGTTCTGGTCACCTCGCTATAAAAAAGATATTGCTGCTCTAGAAAGAGTGCAAAGAAGAGCGACCAGAATTATTCCAGGCTTTAAAGGCATGTCATATGCAGACAGGCTAAAAGAATTGAATGTGTTCAGTCTTGAACAAAGAAGACTACGTGGCGACCTAATTCAAGCATTCAAAATTCTAAAAGGTATTGACAGTGTTGACCCAAGGGACTTTTTCAGCCTGAAAAAAGAAACAAGGACCAGGGGTCACAAATGGAGTTTAGAAAAAGGGGCATTCAGAACAGAAAATAGGAGACACTTTTTTACACAGAGAATTGTGAGGGTCTGGAATCAACTCCCCAGTAATGTTGTTGAAGCTGACACCCTGGGATCCTTCAAGAAGCTGCTTGATGAGATTTTGGGATCAATAAGCTACTAACAACCAAATGAGCAAGATGGGCCGAATGGCCTCCTCTCATTTGTAAACTTTCTTATGTTCTTATGTTCTTAAAAATGATAGTTAATTGCGTTGTAACATTGAAGTATATAAGAAATAAAACCCTACACATCGGGCATTACCAGGCATTTTACGACAGTTTATTCTCAAACGTTGTTAGCACAATTGTTTGCCAGAAAAGAAGCCAACAAGAGTCTAGAGCACTTTCATGAATAATACACTTTATACAATTATGTACTGAATAGTGCCCACAATGCCTCTGAAGAATTGCTTTTGTATACCAATACAAAATTTCCCATTACATTACAGGGCTTTAATTATATACTGTAACTGCATGGAGACTTTATACTTTTATAAAAGTTACCTGTAGGTATTTTATTCCTGACAAACCTCAGGGGATAATTTAACTTCCATATTTGAGCAAACTCATCACACATGCTGAATAATAGGTCTAAATGAATTCATGTGGCCTCTAATCTCATAAGACTTCTGTAAAGAAAGGATACTGTCTATAGAACGCACCCATGACCTTTTTCCATTAGACATATACAGATTTTAAAATGGAGCTGTATCTCTACCCCTTTGATTAGTCTGTTCTGAAATATGTGTCAAATATTCCATGCATGCTGAATGGAACTGTCAAAGGAATTTCATTTTTTGACTAAATACTTTTGGTTGGGCTCGCAAATGAGATTGCGAGTTGTTAATAATTGTCAAAGATTGGCACGATATTTGCTAACGAGACAGTCAATCTCCCACTGCCACGACTACAATATTAATAACACTGCTTGAGGCGCTGGAGGGCAAAGAGAGGCTGAGAATTCAGGGTGTTGCAAACAGCTGGCTATTCAACTTGTTATGTCGTGAATTTGTAATTAACACAATAAAATATGCTATGTTTGATAAACCCAGTGTTTCTGAAGCACTGTAACTAGCCTGGCAAAGTATATCTGAGCTCTGCTTACAGATAGCATTTTAGAACTTGATTCAAGCAGATGGACACTGTGTGTGTGTGTGTGTGTGTTGTGTGTGTGTGTGTGTGTATATATATATATATATATATATATATATATATATATATATATATATATATATATATATATATATATATATATATATCTTGCTATACTAAAGGTTTTTTCCAAACTGCTTGGAGCATCAAAGGAGCCGTTAATGACTGGAGGATGTTAGCTTACAAGTAAAGTGTTGGCCAAACTTAATGTGTTGATCTTGAAATTGTATTTAAAATATTTGCCCAATATAATCCACTGAGATGCATCTCATTTATGTAGCGGTCTCGCTGGTGACAGCCATGGGCCGGTCCTAATCTATTCCAGCCAGACAATTAAAACTCAAGCATGAAGCCACATTTATATAAATCGATGTGCGCGTACTTATAACAAGATAACCTTTTAGTCTGTATAAATATTCAAATGGTGGAGGCTGCCTCTGGGACGTAGATTAGTGTAATCTGGTCAAGGGGATTTACTTTAACTCTTACCTGAAAAACACACACACACATGCAAACTCCCACATACATATGCACACTCACACACATGCAAACATCCACATACATATGCACACACAAACACATGCAAACACCCACATACATATGCACACACACACATGCAAACACCCACATACACATGCACACACACACACATGCACATATGCACACACACATGCAAACACCCACATACACATGCACACACGCACACACACACAGTTTTCTGATTTGTGCAGAGTTATATCAAGAGCAGCTTCAAATTTCATTTTCTTAGTTTAGAACAAAAAAAGTACAGTCCTATTTTATGACGTTTGCAATGATTCGGATTGGTTTCAAAACAAGTTTGAGCTAAGGAGCTTTCACCTGCGTTCATGAGCTGCTCTTTAATTCTAGTTGCCTGCCAGAGATTTCTGAAACACAGACTAGATCAGCCAACATCTTTAAAAGCAGCACCAGCTTGTGATCTGCAACTTTGGATGCATGTTTACTTTTGTTTTGCTGGCAATATATGCCTGTGCACTAGATGGCGCTGATACGGGTTGATTTACTCTTCAATGTATATGTCTATGGCAAGCAGCTACAATTTCCTCTGAAGGAGTAATGAGATGATTGGTTTACCAATACAGAACGAAACTGCTGATGTGGTTTCTGGAACAACGGACATTAGGTTAATGGAAGGCTTCTGGCAAATGAAACTAGGGAGCTTGTGAACGGCAGGGTTTGGGAATTGTGACACTCTTTTTCTGGTTTCATATTGGATACCCAGCTGGGGTGCAAAACCCCAAGCATGCAAGACTTTGTATTGTTACATTTATAATAAGATTTCACGCATAACTACAGATATGGCCAAAAGTTTAGCATCACCTAAAATGTTAGGATTGAGATAAAAAACAAAAAACAAAAACTATATGAACATAATTTAGATATTTTATTTAACATCGTGTTCTCAAGGAAACAAAAAATGACATCGCAAAAGTCTACCGGAAGCCATCATAGTAGTACAGTATTTCATGTTAGGTTTGAAGTTCAGTGGTATGTAATTCAATATGTTAACGTAACATTATTCAGCATGTTTCATGCGACTTTATAAAGCACACTTAGTTAACTGCATAGGGTGATTGTGGTACATTTTGAAATTCCAAGTCTAAAAGTCTGTGAAAATGACTTTTAGTTGAAGAGTTTGTCATTGGGTTTTTTAGACTTCTGTTGGTGTTTTACTTTTCTTAAATATTTGTAATACGACCAGCTCCTCAACCTCATTATAGGGACACCCCCAGCTCAGACCAGAATAAACCACCAGGGATAGCAAATATACAGTGATAAAAATACTGGCTTTCAAGCGTCTCTTCTTCATGTGAAAGTGGCATTTATAAATACACTAACAATAAAGTGACGCTCTACTAAACGGTGCTTCTTGTGAACTTGGAAATTTAAAGAAACTTCATTTTAATTTCCACTTCCATCAGACGTTGGTGTTTGTATCAGTTAATCAAATAAACTGCATTAGCTCTTCAAATTCATTATCATGATTACCTTGCCTAGCTCAACAACATTGTTCTGCTGTTGTTATTGCTGGAATAGTTATTTAGCATGACCAAAAATGACTGATATAGAAGCAACACATTAGGATCACATAGGACACACATACCAGGGTATTAACAAATTCAATATCAGGACAAATCTATATTCTTATATCATGTTCAACCGCACACCATGCAGAGGCAGAGATCTAACCAATAATCCTGATCACTGAGCCACTACTGCTGGGCAGAGCAGCATTAGAATGGCCTTGTCAAACAAAACATACAGTATATTTATTACAATCATGTACAGGGTGTCAGTCCCATTGTTGACTTCAAACCACAGAGCTATTGTTATAAGACTGACTGCAGAGTTATTTTATTGGCTTCTAAACTGAGCAACACTTGTGGATGAGTAACCTTTTTCAGGTCCAACTATTTCAGCTTTTTTAAATGAAGTTAATATTCCACCCAAGGGCAAAGGACTGTGAACCTGATAGTTGGAAAGAGGGTAACAATGTAGCCATGGTAAGAAGTTTGAATTCATCAGGATTAATTGCATTGCTAGAATGTATGCTACAGCCTGCAATAAACTTTCCGAGGTCCAAAGCAACTCATTTCTATGCAATGTTCAAAGCAATGCTCTTTGGTATTACTTGGGCCTAAACTACAGACCCAATTAGAGCAAAGTTTAAATTGAACATGAACAGAGATAGAAGAAACATCATAACTTATTCAATCCATGGTGAAATGAATAACCTTCTTATGAAAGTGTGCTGTTTAAACAAACTCATTATGCACCATTACTTATGCTGAGCTACCTGCACATAAATATAATCGTGTATGTCTGGGTCCAGACCCACCGCAACCTCGCAGCTCTTTAATTCAAACAGTGTGTGTGTGTGTGTGTGTGTGTGTGTGTGTGTGTGTATCATTCTCTAATCTCACAGCACTTTAATTCAAACAGTGTGTGTGTGTATCAGTCTCTAATCTCATAGCACTTTAATTGAAACAGTGTGTGTGTGTGTGTGTGTGTCAGTCTCAAATCTCATAGCACTTTAATTGAAACAGTGTGTATGTGTGTGTGTGTGTCAGTCTCAAAGCTCATAGCACTTTAATTTGAACAGTGTGTGTGTGTGTGTGTGTGTGTGTGTGTGTGTGTGTGTGTGTGTGTGTGTGTGTGTGTGTGTGTGTTCGGGAAGAAGTGGTAAGATTAGACTGTCGTGAAATCACAGCACTGTAATTCAAACAGTATGTATGTGTAGAGTTCTCTGAATCTCATAGCACTTTTTGTGTGTGTGTGTGTGTGTGTGTGTGTGTGTGTGTGTGTGTGTGTGTGTGTGTGTGTGTGTGTGTGTGTGGTATCATTCTCTATCTCACAGCACTTTAATTCAAACAGTATGTGTGTAATCATTCTCTAATCTCATAGCACTTTAATTCAAACAGTGTGTGTGTGTGTGTGTGTGTGTGTGTGTGTGTGTGTGTGTGTGTGTATCATTCTCCATTCACATAGCACTTTAATTCAAACAGTGTGTGTGTGTGTGTGTGTGTGTGTGTGTGTGTGTGTGTGTGTGTGTGGTGGTATCATTCTTTAATCTCATAGTACTTTAATTGTAACATGTGTGTGGTTTGTGTGTATCACACTCTACTCTCAGAGCACTTTAATTCAACAGTGTGTGTGTATCATTCTCACATCTATAGCACTTTAATTGAAACAGTGTGTATGTGTGTGTGTGTGTCAGTCTCAAAGCTCATAGCACTTTAATTTGAACAGTGTATGTGTGTGTATCTCTCTCCATTCACATAGCACTTTAATTCAAACAGTGTGTGTGTGTGTGTGTGTGTGTGTGTGTGTGTGTGTGTGTGTGTGTATCATTCTCTAATCTCGTAGCACTTTAATTCAAACAGTATGTGTGTATCAGTCTCTAATCCCTTAGCACTTTAATTCAAACAGTGTGTTGTAAGATTACTTTATAATCTTTATTAAAGTGTATACTGCACAATAAAGAGTCTATATAAAACCCATACAAGTATAGGATTTTTGTATCAATTTCTGTCTTCTCTTATTCTTGTATGTGTCAGGAGTGAGTGCAGTTTTGACAATATATATTCTGGGTTTACTTGTCAAGGGCATGAGATAAGCAGAGATTCCACAGTATCCTCTAACACCAGTGAAAACTTATCGTGCAAGGATGAAAACAACTGGAGCCATGCCATCCTCTCTTCCATGATCACGGTATATTATCTGATTTTATCTGCATATTATCTGTTTGATAATGACATCTTTCTGAAAGCTACATATGGACAAATGAATGAAACTACTTATTAATAACCATATATGGACATTGTTTGTATTTGAAATACTGCGCATGTCTTGTGCTTGAGGGATGAAACTCTCTTATGTATAAATGATGATGCAACCCAGCATACATCCTACTGAGATCGGAGTTAGGGTTAGGAATAGGGTTAGTGTCCAGGGCTCAGATACATCCTACTCAGACCAGAGTTAGGGTTAGGGTTAGGGTTAGTGTCTGGGGCTCAGGCACATCCTACTGAGACCGGAGTTAGGGTTAGGGTTAGGGTTAGTGTCTGGGGCTCAGGCACATCCTACTGAGACCGGGGTTAGGGTTAGGGATAGGGTTAGTGTCTGGGGCTCAGGCACATCCTACTGAGACCAGGGTTAGGGTTAGGGATAGGGTTAGTGTCTGGGGCTCAGGCACATCCTACTGAGACCGGGGTTAGGGTTAGGGATAGAGTTAGTGTCTGGGGCTCAGGCACATCCTACTGAGACCAGGGTTAGGGTTAGGGATAGGGTTAGTGTCTGGGGTTCAAGTACATCCTACTGAGACCGGAGTTAGCTGCTTTGTTGCTTTGCATTCTGTTACTACAATAATCTATACCTTTTTTTTACTACCTTTACAGGCTAGTTGTGTGTGTTTTCTTACAGTGCATGTGTGTCAGTCTTATCTACTGACTTATGGGCTCTTTGTATCATTGTAGGTTGGGGATCTGTCCAAAGAGAAACATCTGGAAAAATCCAGTTTTAATTCATTACAAAACATCAACCTAAAGCTGAGTGATGCAGGGTCTGATTCACCATATTTTGGTTTGTTTATGTGATCGATTGTTGATGTCATTATTTTTAATTTACATTAACAACATGGCTTGTCAAGCAGGTGTTGGCAACCTTAAGGACACTGAGAATACACACATAATAAACTCAATATGGTAACTTGATGTCATGATTGGGGTTCATTTGTCACATGTCATGGCATACAGCATAATGGCTGAATTATCATTATTAATGAAGGTATATTAAGATAATTACAGAGATGGTCATAAGTGACTAACACATATACTGTATGGATGTAATTACAGGATCATACCAACAATTAAACTCATGTTCAAAAATACTTGAACACAGTGTCTACTTATTAATATTCAGGCTATTGCACTGCTTGATAATATAATGATATCACAATGGTCTTTTTCAAACTTTTCAGTAAGGGACCATGTCCAAATTAAACATCATCACCCTATAGAATGAACTAATGTTCTTCATCAAGTCGACTGAAACATGATGAATAATGTGACATTAGCATATTGAATTACATATTGCTTTGCAATTTTCCATATACTTAATGAAAAACCTCCTTGTGCTCCGTCTTTCAGGTGAGATGTTGTTATAAATAAAAGAAATAAAAGAAATAAAATAAATAAAATTAATTTAGTTTAAAACTAACCAGTTATCTATATTGTTATTCATAAAATTATCTGAGAATACGGGCGACTGTCACTTTATGAATGGGTATACAGACGTTCAAGAATGAAAAATCTGCCTCTTTTTGAAGACATCATCAGTATTATTAATGTTCCCTGGGTAGTGTCTGTAGCTGTTGCTATAAGAATAATGGAATCCACCGACAGTGCTACCAAAACCTGAATCTGCAGCTGCCAGTCCAGGGAGTTTGCAAAACCTGATTCTGATGCCCCTGTCATATATTGGTATACTGTATATTGTAAGGCTCCATGAAAATAAACAGGTTCACAGGCAGTATTCGTCTAAACTTTTTACTGTGAACACAGGTAAACGAAATAAAAAGAAAAGGATCGCTGTCAGCCGCGGATCACGGTCTCTCACTTGCTCTCTGCTTCACAGCACTGTTGCAAAATGATTAGGCGTTCTTGTGTGAGTATATATTTATATCAAACATTTTTCCTTCCTATAAGGCTACAGATTTTTTTTTTCAAAATAGGCAGTATTAATCACGGGTATGCCAAACTATATAACAGAGCAAGTGTAGTAATAAAATATGTCTTTTAAAAAATAGTCTGCTGAGGCTGTCATTAGCTTAGACTTGACTGTAGAAAGCGTTCAATAACGCCTAGTTATCAACAGCATTTTGCTGTTGTTCACACTTATGAATAGCAGGCTGACACTCTGGACCAATGAAAACCTTATGCTAATGAGATAATCGTTAACCTTATTCTCAATTCGTTAAAAACATGCCTTCATAGACGAAAATCGCTGGGGCTCAACGACACATCTGAATGATCTCTTGTGAATAGCAACTGCCGTTAAAAAGTGGCTATGGATGAAATCTGATCATGTACTCCTGTTTTCACATTTCGACAGGCATTAACCCTTTATGAATATACCCCTAAGAGACGTCAAACAAGAAATAAAATATTGTGAAAGTTTACACACTATAGATATCTCATATAATACATTAAAAACAGACCTGAAAATTACATCACATATTCCAGTGATGCAGTAGCAGCAGCCAGAGGTAGTTACTCGTCCCAAATGAGAGCCTGCAGGTGCCAATGCTGCTGCTGAACAAATAAGGTGATGCCACAACATGGAATGCTTGGATTGTATCTGCCACAAAGGAACCTATTATTATGTAATGAAAAAATAGTTTCTATAGGGTCTATACAAGATGGAAATTTTGACTACAAGTGGAAGCCAAAAATTAAATATTTACTATGGAGGTTAGTTCCCCTTTACCTGCCATAGGGCACTGTATATTTGCAGAAAATTAACTTGTCTATTGCCCTATTCATATTTATTCCACAATATTTATGACATTTTGTAATGCTCATGTGAATTGGCACGGATAATATTGTGCAGCACTACATACACCAAAGATGTGAGACATACAAACATACTGTAGCCAATAAATACAATGCAATAGCTACCCCATTGCATTGCCATCTTCTACAGTTAGAAATAAGAAATGAGGCTGAGGGGGAGACCTTGTTACACCCTTGAAGTAGCTGAGATTCATGAAAAAGTAATTAGGCTTATCTGATAAGAGACTGTTAGCATCCAGATAGATATTGATAGTTGTGTCCTTCGTGTCAGTGGTGTGGATTCATGAATGCCCTATCTCTCAAGTCTTATTATCTGACCAGCTCATTAACTATGAAGGTTCATTTTTCCACATAAGTACAGTGAAACACTGCAGCTTTGAAATGAGACGCAGTTTTACTAATACTATGGACTGTTTAGACTCCTTTTTAGATATTTAATTTGATCTGCAGGTTGCATGAACTGTGAAAACAATTTACAATGGAAAAGATGTCTTCATTATTTTCTTGTTTTTATATTTGGGTCTTTAACTTCGTTATAGGTTACCTTCTATTGGCCCAAGGATCTCTTTGAAATTACAATTACAAGGTGCCTACTGTACATTGTAAAATGTCGCCAGTCCTCCAGCCCTGAGCCACAGAGTTGTTAAAATGTGCCAGTAGTTTTTAGAACATGATGCAAACCTGTTGTTTAAACTGCACCAGGGGCAGCAGTTGACCAGCGAGTGCTTTATTTTGTTACAATGATATTTGAACCAGCACTGGAGATATTTTCAGAATACGGCTTACCTCATAAATAACACAGTGTTCAGCATCCCAAGAGTCAATGTTCTATGCTGTACTGTACATACATAGTTTTGAAGAGAGAGTGGCATGCAATTTCAGATTTTGAAAAAGGCACAAAGCAGTGCCTGTACCTCAGAATGGTCCAGGTGTGACTAAATGTAATTCTGTCATTGAAACAGCTGACATAGTTTCTAATTGCGTTACCTTCATCTTACTTTCACTGCTAAAATTGATTTCTTATTAAGAAATAATTTCAAGATTGTCTTTCTAAAATAGAAACCATTTTCTAAAATCATATTAAAATTAAACTAATAACACATTTCTTACCTGGCTCCACATAGTCTTGGTTAAATATTTTGGCTTACAGATGAGTAAGAAATTAGTTCTAATGAATTATGTTCATATGAAAGAAAAATATTTTGGCAGTGCAAGAAAGGTCTGAATACTGAAAACTGAAAATATCTATTTAAAATCTGTATAAAGACACTTCCTCTAAAAAATGACGATCTAAGACAATGAAAGCATCTTGTAGATTGTGTAGATTCTTATGTAATGTTACTGTGTGAATGCAGGGCCAACGTGTTACACTCCCCTGTGACTCCTTCAGAAAATGAATTGCAGTTATTAATTAAATGCACCTTAAATTAAGTTTCATAACACTTCTCTGAAACTGTTATATGACAGTGTGAAAAAAAAAATGTGACGGGGGAATCAGATGATGCAAATTCGTATCTAATTAACAGTCGGGTCAAGCAATCCGTACCTGGACTCAATTCCCTTGACTTAAATCCCCGTTCAGAGCTGATTGATGATTGTTCAGTTACACACTTTCCTTATATATTTTTGGCAGAGCTGCAGGTGAAATTAAGGGGATTGTTGCTCCCACTAATCAATTTTCTTTGCCTTTGAAAATAATACAAGCAGAGAAACTGTGACATCACTGTTTATGGTGATACTAAAACCAACTCTGGCATGTGAGAGCGATCCATCAACATTACTAAAGCCCAGCTAGCATTAAAGATTCAAGTCTGCTATGATCAACACATATGTCAAGTGTCACAGCGGCTCAGGCATAAGAAACGGCTTTGGATCTAATCCCAAGCATTTCAGAAGGAGAAGCTGGCTTCAAAAAACACAATTTGTTGCATAAGTGAACAGAATATCTACTATTGAGCGCCAAAGAATAATCTCCATGCGATAAGGAGCCAGAACGATTCTCTTTCTAGGTTATGCTGTCCTAGAAAACAAAATAGAAAGTACAACCTCATTCATGCAATGTGACTGAGCTGCTAAATATAGCTTCCTGTTGTATGCACCTGTCTACAGCTCTAAGGGCTGGTTCATACTTCTGTCGCAGGTGACTGTGATTCCTCAGAGTCAGACAGCTATAAAAGCTGTGCAGCTTCACTCTGACCATGCAACAAATGTTGAAATGTTTCAACATTATCCGAAAAAGACGCACGTTGCAAGAACGTGGATGTCATCGTTCTGACCTGTTGCACAGGGTTGGAGAATGTCGACTTTGACCAGAAATGATGTTGGAGTCTGAAGTATGAACCAACCTTCAGTGCATTCATCCAGGACCATCTTAGTGAGGCTCCCACGCTCCGGCAGCTGCCACTGCAATTTCCATCGGCTACACTAACTGGAGGTTTCCCTCGAGGCTACTCTGCCCTTGAAAGTATAGTTAAAGTTAATAAAGAGGTATTAGTCACGTCTCTTACCCTATGCAGGTGACTTAAACTCCTGTCATGTTCGACAGAGTCTTATTGAGCAAAGGCATTTGAGTCTGGTGCCTAAGCTTTATGAAAGCTCATGAAAATGTAAGCAAATTAGTGTTTTATGGTTCTAGTGTTTTATGTTTTTCTATGTAAATATCTGCTTTACTGTCCCCTGCAAACAGTGACTGATGGCTCTCTAGCATCAGGACAGGAGAAAGTTGCTCTGCGCAGAAACATAATCGCTTCTTCCACTTTCCAGGCTGTATGCAAACATTGAATCGCTTATTCCACTTTCCAAGCTGTATGCAAACACTGAATCGCTTACTCCACTTTCCCAGCTGTATGCAAACACTGTTACAGACTATTTCATTAAGTAAAAACAGCCAGAGATAAAACAGTTCTGTGCAGGCGATTTACATGACAGACATCTGGCATAGTGCTGTCATATTTATTTATTCATTCTTTAACCAGGAAAAAAAAAAAAAAAAAAAACATTGAAACCAATGCTTCTTTTACAAGAGGGTCCTGGCAAGATGGCCAGAAACAGACAGCGGTAATTTCACATTCCTAAAAACAACCTCACTCTAAAAGACAACCTCATCATACATTCAATCTGGGATCAGAAACATTTTCACTTCGATAATTCTTGGAACCTGCTCATTAAAATAAATGTAATCTTAATCATTATTCTTTGTGTAGCTGGCACATGTGGCTTATTTATATGATGCTCGATCATATCCCAGATACTCTTTCCCAGAATATTCCATGCCAAGGAGCTATGTCGCTAAATGCTGATCAGCCAACCCAGGACCTTCTCCAAGGCACTTGATAAATAAGTGCAAGCCTAGATTGTAAATTATACTTGGGTATAATTGCCTTCTACAATTCAATGACATCCAGGTTAAAGAAGCCAGTAACTGGCAGTGATGGGGTCATAAGAAGAGGGTTTAGCATTCACCTAAAACTTCCAACTCAGCGGCATTGAAACTGCATGCACTTTGAAACTGGTCATCATTATGTCATCCCTAGGACACCAGGAGCCAATATAAAGACAACAAGATCTATTTTAAAGGCCACCTAAATGCAGGTCAGGTGCATGCTCTTACAGAGACCCTTGATTGTCATTAAAAACAGTTTTTATTGTGTTTGCAATCACTGAGTCTCATTCATATTTGATTTGATGAACCGTTTTATAAGTCTGTGTTAAAGTGCTCTGACAAAGAGCTCAGAAGCTGCCATTAAGTTCCATTTCATGTCATGGACATGTGTAATGTAAGCTACAGTAAATCAGCGACATTGTCTTTATATTACATAGCACCAGCACCATCTAGTGCACAGCTGTGTATTGCCTGAAACAACACATGGGAACTTGAGCCAACGTGGCAGATCACTAGATGGCGCTGGTTCTTACTTTTATAAAGACACGTTGGCTGATCCAGCCCTCATTGCACATGTTTACAGGAGATAATTAATGTGAAAATACTTGCATATTCATTTGTATCTGTAGATAAGAGGGTCACTATAGGACATTAAAGTCGCAAACTAGCACTTCCAGAGCAGTTTTAAAGATGCAGATTAAATACCAGGAGAATAATGATGCTGAATCAGACTGTGGACCCAGTTTGTAAAAATACAAATACAATTGAATATAGGATGTTTCCTGTTGTTTTTGATATTTGGATTGTCCGTAATCAAATGCCTTTTTTTCAACAGATCGTGCTGCATGATAGTTTTCTAATGATCCCAATCTTTCAAGTGTGAGTCAAATAGTATTCAAGGATTGCAGTCTTATTACCCACAGGGGCACATGCAATCTTATTATCAGTGAGCAGTGATGCACTGCACAGTACCTATTGAAAGATAATATGACTGTAAAACTCACAAGTTTATTGGAACATTATTATTATTATTATTATTATTATTTATTATTATTATTATTATTATTATTATTATTATTATCATCATCTACACCCAACCGTGAATAATAAGGCAGTAATTTTATCGAGGGTTTCCAGCGGCATATAAGACATGAGAGCACTAGCTTGAGTGATTTATCAGTGTCACCAGAAACTCAAAATAGAATGAGAAAGCCTTACATGTACAGTTTGGTGTATATTATGTGTTATAATAGATGGTGATGTAGTGTTTATTTTTAACAACTGAAGAAGTTTTGAGAATAAAACTGAGAAACATAATGAAAAAAAGTTTATTTTGTAACAATTACTTTTAAATCAATATTTTACTTTATTTTAGAAAACTACAGTAATTACTAAGAATTGAATTGCACTAGAAAATGTGTTTGCCATTTTTAGGGTGGGGTTGGGTGATTTCCTTTGACCTCTGAAAGCCATCAGTCTACACGCCTAACACCCCTTGGAGGGCACGTGGCAAGATCATTCCTTACTAAACTCATGTGGCTTATTGTTTTACATCATTATTTGCAGTATTCTGCTCTTCCATACATTTCTCCCAGGCTTCTGCGGATGCAGCTGTAAATCTGCAGGCCAGTGTTGTTTGTTTTGATGTGGACTGTGCTTGTTTTCAAGTGCTGAGTAAAGTTTTTCATTACATCCCAATCTAGTAATACAATTTAGATTTGAATACCAAAATAGTAATAAGTAAATGCTACTGTTATATTATGATATTAAATTAACTGTTGAGCTAATTATGTTTGTGTCTGAGTAAAAGAACAGTTTCACTGTACTGTAGCTTATTTATTTTGTTTTAAACAATGGCTAGCAGTTTTATCATTAACCTTATTATACACAGGTAATAATAATAATAAATAATAATAATAATAATAATAATAATAATAATAATAATAATAATAATAATAATAATTATAATAGCACCTGTTTTGTTTGGCCCAGCCATTATAACTCGTGTACCGTTCCCATAAGGCAGTACAGTGTTGTTTCTGCCCATATTGTACCAGCTATATCTGCCTTCCCAGCCCTTGGTGAAGTACTTTCTTTAATTGACTACAGCAGCTTGCTGGTAAATTACACAGTTTATAAAGTTTGTTGAAGATTAATGGACTATGGCACTCATTATCCCAACTAGCCACATACATGTAATTAGATACAGCTCCATTGGTCTCACTGTTCATCCCCAATCCATAGTGAAAAACAAACCAGAATACAATACTGCTTATAGAAACAACTTGCCTCACCACAAATAATTTTAAAAATAAATGTTAGCTCCAAGAGGGCTTTCTTTTTTGGGATGCTTCATTATTTTTCAATACAAAAGTCAAGATGAAATATAGCAGTGTATCGAGGGCTGTGTAAATGATCTTGACTCCCTGTAATGAATTGCCATTCTTTTCTCTTAGAAATGAATGCTTTCTGGCAGAGAATACAACAATCAATTTGCTTCATCATGCTAAGTCAGCCATTAATCATCAACACTGGCTGTCAGAGTCTGGTCTACTCTATTGGCATTTTGTATTGACAGAACAATGGCCTTTGAACACAGCTTCTGCTGCCCAGACAATCGTTGATTAATAAATTTATGATGCGTTTAGACAACATAGCTCTGCCCTGCAGGAGAAAGCGGCTAATGCTACTATAAGTGCTCTGATAGACCGTGCCGCAGAGGAAGAGCCACCAGGAAAGTATCACAGCTTCAGAAAGTACAACTGCATTTGCCTGACAACGACAATCTCACCGAGGTGCTCTTGCAAATGGTGATGCTCAGAGCTGTATTAATGGTCATGTGCTACAGGGGAACAGCTGTGCCTCTACCCAGACATATACAAAGTATGTCAATTCAGTTATTAGCCTCAAAAGCTTTCCAAGAAAAAAATATCCAAGCATCCAAACCAGAAAACTACATTTCTATTATCATTTGTTTTCTTTTTTTAAATTTTATACTGATGATCAGGGGGTGTCCTCCATTGCCTCTACACACCCAGGAGCTTGACAGCCCCTGGAGGACAACGGCCAGCCAGTACACTTTGAGCTCACTAGGGGCTTGGCTGCTATAGCAGGTGAGGAGAAAATAACCCTGCTGATTTTGCCTACCTAACCAGCAAAGCACCCAGTGGAATCCCCCGTGAAGACCTAAGACTTCCCATAGCCAGTTCAAGAACCTGTGCTCTTTACTGTATGACTCACCCTGCACACCACACAGATGTGACTTTACCAGGTGAGACACTTATGGATTCTATACTGTAGTATTCTAAATATGAAGTTGTCTACTTAGCATTGCTGCTTACTATTATTTACATTAAGTGGTAAGAATATATGCTCTGAACAATGTATTGAAAAGTTCAATTTGCTGTCATTGTTGTAAATGTAGCATACATCATGTATTTATAATCTTGCTGATATTAGTTGTGAGCTTGATTGCCAGCCCTGTCAGAAATGCACTAAATCCTTGTAAATGCACCACACTGTTGTCAGTAACAATTACTGTACTCTGTTTGCTGCTAAGGGAAGCAGTCAATGCAATTACTCCTCTGCAGCCCTGGCACCTCTACAGGAATGCCGGACAATGGCTTTGCATCCACTTGGGAGGTGGCTTTTCCATGTGGAATCTATGGGGTCAGACTCTTTTCTTTCTGTTTTTAATACCTACCTACGGGCGGCACATACAATAAGCATTATCGTGTTGTCTCCGAGTCTTGGAATGAACCTCACAGTAACTGATGATATGGGACCTTCACTATTAATAGACACATTCTTCATACTGTATTGTATAGAACGGATAAATCTTAATGGAGATTAAAGACCCGAAAAAAGGAGGTTTTTCAAGGTTTGTGCTGTTTAATTTTTTTTTTCAGAGTAAAACAGTTTTAAAAGGCATTGAATCGCAAAAGGACACTCAGTACTGTATCTCCAGCCAAGCCCCACCCCTTGCTCGCTGCATTTTTCACATACCTCTTTATAGATGTGCATACTGATAAATCCTCTCGTTTTATCACCAAACTCCTCAATAATGCAATCCAAGGCATTGTTTTATTACTATAACATTTTAAAAAGCTCTGCAAATGTGTGTGATATTCTTTGAGCGCTGGATGCAGAAGCAGCTGCCTCCTTTGTTATGTCCGTGTTATCTTTGTAATGCATGGGGCTATGAGATACGCCTTTTTTTTTTTGTTTCTTTTGGCTCCTATCGGTCTCTCTCGGCCATTGAAAGGTTTTCTCATCTTTTTCCAGAGAAAAAACACAGGGTCCGACATTGGATTGGAATGGGAAAATTGTAATGTCAGACCTGATCAGACATAGGACTGCAAAGGGTTAAACATAATTCCAGCTATGGCTATTGCATGGTTATAAACTATCGTTAATGCTTTATTAACACTCTATAACATAGTTATTAAACATAGATTATATATTAATAAGCATTAATAAGCAGCACCTTAATATAAAGTGCTACCATATCATGTTCTCAAAGAAACTACAACATGACATTGCAAAAGTCTCGACTTTATGAAGCAAAAATTGTTAATTCTATAGGGTGATGGCCAAAGCTGTATACAAGATACAATATAGTGAAGGTTTTTTTTTTTTTTTTTTTTTTTTTTTAACAAACACATTTAGCTCAACAGTTAATTTACTATCGTAATATAACCATATCAATTACTTATGCCTGCAGCACTAATGGATTTTGGTATTCAAATCTAAATTGTATTAATACATTGGAATGTGATGTCTCATGAAAAACTATAAACGTACATATTTATGCAAACACATACAGCAATTATGGTAGTATTTTCACTGTGGAAATTATCTTGCTATTTTATAACTAGGCCATAATAAAAGGTAATTGTGATCTTTAGATACTGTCAAGTCATTTGCTATTATTTCATTTCATTGACCGGTTTGCCGTCTAGGTAGTTTGAAATTCCAGCTCTTCTAGTCTTATTATGTGCAGCTGTATAAAGTGTATTATGTGCAGGTCATGTGGGCATCTTAACTGACTTCACCACAGCACACACACTGTTTAATAAAAATGACAACCTGATATATTACTGAAGGTGGAGATGTGCTTGTTGAAAATCAGGAAAATGCTGCAACAAAAAAAGACAAAATTGACTAAAGTTGTACCTGGCAGAAAATGGTGTAAACAGGAACATTCATCAAATGCCAGTACAGCAACTCGACAACATACTGGCGAAATGTATCCTGCTAGCGAGGCGTCAAAACGGAGAAGAATGTGAGCAGCACACCCTCCACGGTCTATTGTGAAGCATAGACAGGTATTTAAAGAGACACATATGCAAGTTCAACTTACTACTGCAACCAAATGGACTTCACAAAAACCAAAGAAAGAGTAGGGGCAAAACAAAAGCATTGAAAAACAAGCAAAGGGAAATGGTAAAGTGTGCTGCTTTTTCAAGCTATTGTAAACGGCTACAACTAATTATAACAACTAAAGTACACCGAAGTGTGCAATAAAAAGCCTGTCATTGTATCCTCTGGTGACATGGATACCCCACCTTCAGTCTCGTCATTTACCTTGCCACCAGAAGCCCTCGATACAATTACGGCACAGGTTGGTGTGGTTTAGTCCTCATATAATTCATTGTGAATATCAGACGATGATAAACGTGCACAAATTCTAGGTATACATTCCTTGAACAAAACTGTTTGCTTTCCTCTCCCTGCAAGGAAGATGTATTCACTACAGTACTGTACACACAACTTGTTTCAGAAAATAGATACATTCTGCCTGGAGACATACCTTTTTAAGGTTTGCAAAAATGCTGAATTAGCAAGAACCACTGAGCTCAACAGGCTAGCAGCATTTCTTTATAGTTCGACAGAGATAATAATAGCTCATATTTGTATGACTCACTGTGACAGAGCGCGAGTGAATACAAGTCATAAATCTCCTTTCCCAATCTGTGAGCAACAGTGTGCCCAGGACGGGATGGGTTGGCAATTAATTCCAGGGAAAGTCAGAAGTCGGCCATCCAGAAAAGGAGCCGAGTCACAATACCAAAAGTCATCGCCTTAATGCGGTAGGTGATGTGGCAATCGCAGACTAAAGGAAAAGGGTGACTAAGGGTATATCAGGGAATGTGGCGAAGCGATCTGTTCCTATTGTAATGGTTATGAAAGACCACTGAAGGAGAAATGTAAACTATCGTGAATGTTTTCGTGATGTTTATGTCTGCTTATTAATAATTGTAATTGCTAGACGCCTAAACTATCCTGTAGCTGTCACTAAAAGCCAGGAGCAACCCCGGACCACACTGCACTGTACTGTTTCACCTCTTGCACTAGAAACACTCACTTTGGGAATTATGTGTGTAATTATAATAAGTATTATTTCAGGACTGGACCGCTTGGGTTTTAACTGTGCAATACCATTGGTGTGTATTGCCAGTTATTATTATTTATTGTTGCAAACAAGCAACACAGCCAAAATAAAGAGCTGTTGGACCGTGAACTGTGTAGTGTCAATCATTGCTGTGCACTGCATCACCTCTTCACCTGTGCACTGCAAACTACTTTGCCACACTCACCCAGCGCTCCAAATGGCACTACATTATATATGGATGGAATGGAAAACCCATGCCAACTCTCACTGCACTAAATAACAATCTAACTGCAATTTGTTACTTTTGCAGTAATGACATCTTTCAGATGTTCTGTGTTGGTTTGTTTGTGTAAGAAGTCAATCTGCCATACCCAGATGCCTGGAGCAGCTGACAGCTGCATTAGTCAGAGGAACTCAGCAATGGTTGTTTTCCTCAGTGTTACAGTAGCAAAATCAAACCAAACAGGACCATTATACAACCGCTGGGATAGCAAAAGTCCTCTGAGAAATATCCTGCTACCATGATACCAAAGAAGCCCTTATTGTGAAGAGAACCTGCCTTTCGAAATACAGCTGAACAAACTGATTACTACAAATCCAGTCAAGTGACCAACACAGTGGCTTTACTATGGCCTTAGTACTGAAGGTACATTGCCAAAGATTTTTTTTTACAGATATGTTATTTACTAAAGTGCTCTTCTTTGCAAACTCTTCTACTGCTCTACATTTATTGTTTTATCTTGGAATAGTTTTTTATATATCAAATGTGCAAATTTGCAAAATCATGTTGCTTTTTCAGTGGGTTTGATGGTTACAAAAGCATAATCAAATACCCCAGTTACTGCACTTGACAGCGCACGGGCATGTTTGCATTCTTGATCTGATTTTAGCTGACACTAGAAGGAGAAAATGCCTCATTTATAGAAGTGCCCCTGGAGATGCAAGGACATCTTTTCACACATATAATTCATGCTGCATGTAAATACACATGATCAGCAAGATAGAAGTCTCCATGATACAAAGAGACAAGCCCATTACTCACGTACTGACTAATGACAGAATACACAGGGGAAACACAGTGATCCTTTAGTAGAGATGTAAGCTCTCTGACTGCCTTTTTCACACATCACTTGCAAGGTTGTTGCAGCTAGCCTGACTTGTATGAGATAGACATTTTTATACCAAGCGCCAAACTCCTTATTTGACCTTCAGAGTAGCCTGGATACCCAAGGAGAAAAATATCTCAACAATTTCACTCTTAATTCAAATATATACAAGTGTGCTACGGGTAAAGCTCAAAGCAATGTCATTGTATAAACTGTCTGAGAATAATGAACTTGTGATCTTTACACACAGCATTAATTATAGGGCTAAATAACAGCAGATTTGTACAATATTTAAAGATAAGCTATAATGCACAGTAAAGCAGTTGGATAAGTCACCTTGTCTGAACATTTGTAAACGTGAACTCAGTTTCTTTTGGTAATCCTGGAGATTATTATGTACTGCTGAGACATTCATGTGTTTGACAGAATTGTTCCCAAGTAAAACACATCTATTGCTCGCTAGTAGTTGTATATTATTTGTTATTATTGTGTTTGCTGCTCTGTAAGGTAGAGTGGTAAAACTAAATGCTTCTCTATGCTGCAGTACTGTGATCTATTATATTAAAACTATAACTGACAGACACATCAAGTTTAGAAGTTAATAAACAGATGTGGAGCGCGCTCGAGAAACGTATTCAGCACATTATGGCAGATGTTTGTTTATGAGTTGGTGGTTGTCGGTTATGCCACAAGGATTTTGTTTGAAATAAAGTGTGTTTGTTGTTTCTCGCAGTATTAACAATATCCAGCTGGCAACACTGAATGGCTACTGAATACTTTACAAAGGGAAGAGCGTTTGCATTCTACTCAGGAATGAAACTTTCTTTACAGTTTGTTTAAGATATAGAACCTGAGAATATCTATTAATGGACATGCCATTCGGCCTGTCAGTTCTCATCTGGCTCCATGTAGCTGATTGATCTCAAAACGTCAAGGATCCCAATGATACAACTTCAACACCATGGTTACTGTAGGCAACCCATTCCATCCCCTCACCACTCGTAGTGTGAAGAAGTGTCTCCTGTCCTCTTTCTTAACCCTAACAACGCTTTTGTTAATAATGGTGTCCTCGCATTCTGGTCTTTGTGCTGCACTTAAAGTATGACCTTTGTCAACTTTAAAGATTTGAAAGACTCCAATCAAGTTCCCTAGTTTCAAGCCTGTCTTCACGGCTCATTCCTTTCAGTCCTGGGATTAGTCTGGTTGCTCTTCGTTGCACTCTCTGTGTGTCCAGAATTGAATACAGTATTCTGAGCGCAGTCCAATCATAACGTCCTTTGATGTCTGTCCGTTAGAATCCAAGAAATTGTGTTCTGGTCTAGTGCAGTCGATTGAATGTGTGTGTGGGCAGGTCAGAGAAGAACAAAAACAACAGCAGAACCCATTTATGGGAGAGAAGAATTAAAACCAGCTTTAATTCAAAATACAATAAATTTCACCAGCTTGTTTTGAGCACACTGTGTTACTGAAACTGATTCAAAGCATCAATAATCAATTTCAGCAGCTAGTTTTGAGCACAGTGTTACTGAGACTGCACTAAAGCACCAATAATCAATTTCAGCAGCTAGTTTTGAGCACAGTGTTACTGAGACTGCACTAAAGCACCAATAATCAATTTCAGCAGCTAGTTTTGAGCACAGTGTGTTACTAAGACTGCACTAAAGCATCAATAATCAATTTCAGCAGCTAGTTTTGAGCACAGTGTGTTATTGAGGCTGCATCGAAGCATCAATGTGCGCATAAAAAAGAATGGAGAATAAAAAAGACGTACTAGTTTTGTTTTTGTAGGCAAGACAGTTAACCACAAGTAAAGTAAAGCAACAGCAGACATTTGTGTGCTGGTAGAAAATGAATCACATAGCAGTTTGATATAGCACTATGGGGACTGTGGTGTGGATATACAAAATGCCCCGATACCTTCACAAGAAGACTCCACTTGAATATTCATCATGAGACTATCACCTGGAATGCAACTCACACCACATGAAGGGTGCTCATTAATACATATCTGCATTGTGCTACTGTTCATGTTTTATTTGTGTCGAGAAACAGCTAAGCCACAGCTTAATTAGTCCATGTTAGTCTCTTTTGGCTTGCCTTTAAATTGCTCTGTTCTCATTGGTAATTAAATTAGATTAGCCCAGCTCAACAGTGACCTTCTTTTTTGTTCTTCTTTAATGCAATCTTGACAACTGAAACTGCTATCTATTGCCAGTGAATGCTTAACAGGACTGCAAATGGATTGCGCTGATTAGTTTTGAGTTCCCCAATAGTGTTCTTAAATGAATACTAACTCAAGCTTAAAATCAATTTTATTACCTTGTGTTAACGTTAGAAGTATTATCACAGGAAGTGGTTAAAAGATAAACAACAGGAAAAGTGATAACAAAATAAGTGATGTTGTGGTGTTCACATAACCAAATTTTTACAAAAATCCACGTCCTCAAGAGCCAACTTTAAAAAAAAGATTTAATACAAAATTGTGTTTTTAAGCAAAACTTAACTCAAACTTTATTGCAGGAGGTTTTTTTTTTCTGTTTTCTACGAGCTCACTTTCCATTTTAAACCCTGAACACTGTAGGACACCCCCTGCCTCAGCCTGTTGCCCTGGGAGCTCAGGCTGATGAAGTCTCCTTATCTGTAGAATAATTCATATTTAAAACAGACTGCAACTGTGTTTGTTCTGAATGCAAGACAGTAAGCCATGCAGTACATGCTGATACACCCCCTGTGTCTAGTGCAGTGCTGCCTCCATAAGCTCTATTCCTGCCCAACTTTGTTCTCTCAAATGTATTCTTGCTCTGTTCCAGGTTACTTTACCTCTTTGTAAAATTGTGGTTGCTGAGATTATTTTATCTATGTATCAGTCACTGCATGCATATCTGTACCATGTTATCTTTCCTCTCTCTGCATCTATTTTATAATGCATATCTATTTGTCAGAGCAACTTCTCGAAACCCCATACAGTTCAACAACTGTGATACAGCTAGCTGAATGGTTTGTATCAGACAGTGTTGTAAAAACGTGTGACCACATGTAGGGAAATAAAGTATTTTCTGTTTTGCTGAGATATGCGACAAAAGTTCATGCACCACCATGGCCTAACCACGTAGCTAACTGAAACCAGTTACAGTAAGTAAGATAAGAACAACAACAGTGGAACAGTGATAGAATGGTCCGAAGAGAAGCATGGCTCCAATGGTCTTACCCAGTGAGCGATTTGGAGAATACAGCTCCAGAGGAGGACCTCCAGCCCTGCCTTGAGAGAACAATCCCAGTGCGCAGGTAGATCTGATCAGTCTAACGCTAATCCTATCAACTAGTCTGACCAATATTTTTTGTATAAAGAAATATTTGCAATTGTCTATGTTGTCTATAATCATGCAGTGATAGAATGAGTGTTATTAAATAAACCATGTAATTCGATTTGGTTTACCTAAACAAGTTTGTCATTGTTTTTATTATTATATATTTATGACACAAAGGGATATAATAAGTTATTAGTTAAAAACAAAACAAAAAAGTTCCCCTTAAAATAAAGCGTGACTGTGTAATATAGTGGTAGTTATTTTAAAAAAATATTCTGAAGTTCTTCCCATACCTGATGCAGCAGGTGCTACTTACTAGATAATTGACTACAGTGCTAGTGAAGAGTTTCAAGTCAAAGGCACATAATTAGAAGACATGGTCAGTTATCTGAAAGGTAATCCCACTGCTGTGGATATTAATGGCGTTGTGTTATGAAGACATTTCTTAAATGTGTTTTTTACAGGGTTCATTTTCTTCTGGTTGCATGGCTGTCTGAAACTATGCCACTGTCACAGTGATTTACACAGGCATAGCTTCTGTTAGAAGCCAGGATAATGAGTGCTCTGCTCTGAAACATTGTAACACAGTCCCTGTGTGCTAGCTTCCAATTTATGCCACCAATAGAAAAGCTAGCTGAAATATTGCTGAGTGTGTTGCTTAGAATAAAAACACATTAACAGTACATTATTTCTGGGGGCTCCCAAGTAGCGCATGATTAAAAGGCGCTCCGCATGGAGTGCAGGATTCACCCTATAGCCTGGAGATCACAGGTTCAAATCATTGCTGATCATGACCAGGGGGTGGCACACAATTGGCCAAGGGTAAAACCAGGGTAAAATTTTAAAAATAATAATACATTGTTTTCCATACTACAATATAACAATGCTACAATATTTCTTAACCCTGGATGAGGCTTTTATAGGGTTTCCCTAATGTGGCCAGTCTAATGTGTATATGCTGTGTTTGTTTCTAAGGCTATGAAAGTTATTTTCTTCCCAGGTCCAAAGCTGTCCAGTTTTATATTTAGTAGGGATTTTGTAAAGAGGTCGATACTCACATTTAAAAGTCCTCTAGGCAGGCACTGGAGGCTCTCCAGCAGTGTCTACAGAGGATTTTTTATTTGTAGCTTTGATTTCCCTTCCATTTTTTATTGAAAAGACACCAAAGATAGGGCCGTGACCCCTGTACTAACACCGTGCGTGGACACTGGTTAAGCTCTGGCTCAGCGAGAAGTTCCCTATTTAGAGCCGACAGCACGGAACAGACCCCAATGTTACCTGATATCCCCCGGGTCTTCTGTGACCAGCACGTCAGTCTTGCAGCTTGCCAGGGGATTAATGGAGAGCTCCACTGGAGGGACCACGAAACTCTTACTGACCGGCAGCCACAGGCCCTGCCCGAGGCTGTACGTGGATCTGATTGAGACAGGAAAGGATAGCTGTGTCTCAGCCATTTACTTGCACTCTTATCTGTTCAAGTTAGGCTCAAAACTATGGTCTCTAAAACTTCTGGTCTCTATAGGAATCTAAAGCAGTCTAAAGGTAAACTGAATTTGGTGGTCTTAAATTCCACATGACAAAAGCATCACACAATTCAACACAATAATGTGCAGAGCCTGCTTCTGAGAGTGAATGGCAGGTGGTGGGTGAATGTCTCATGACTTTAGTCAGTTCCATTCATTTAGTACCTGTTTGGAGTATATTTATTATTTCAGCCTTGAGCCCAAATGTAATTGAATAAACAGCCCTGAATTATCAGCATAATATATACATTAAACCCTGATAATGACATGATACAGCCATCTGAAGAGCCTCTATCAAGTAGTTTGTATCAGATGGGTATGATTTTAAAATAAGACTAGCCATGCTGTTTAATTATTCTTATGTTTTATATAGTATACAATAGGGTGCTGGTAAGTTGATTTCCACCTCATTGTAAGGCAGATTGAAAAGAAAGCCCACTTATGAGGTGGATCTCAACATGAATCTCACAGCACAATATATCATATTCTACAGCCATTTAAAAAAAACAGACAAGAAAAACTATATAGCTCTAAATGTTGCAGCCACATGAACAGTATGCCTTAAGATCCCTGTGAGTGATGATCTCTTTTGTATCAGAAGTATTTTATAATTTTTTATTGGTTAATACAGAAAATCAGAAGCCCATGTATAATCTAGGTTGTGTCCTATACAGTGTAGATTCTAATGAAAAGTTAACTATATTAAACATATAAATTGTACACATATGCACTGTTTTTATTTTGTATGTATTTATTCATGTTTGTTCCAAAGAAACCTGCTTTGTGGATTTTCTAACAGAATTCAGAAGGTTGTTTACTATTGACACCTTTGAAGACAGTGTGAATAACCTTTCATTTAATGTCTCTTAGTCTCCTACCCTTATCACTTAGGTTTGATGGCACTGGAGAGCTGTGAAGTGTGGGTGACATCATCCTTCACAGATGAACCATGAAATTAAACCCTATTCTAAATGACTGTAGATATTCTGGTGAGGATTTGCAATAAGTGTTTTTTTTTTTTTTATGTACATTAGATATGTATACCATTTCAATTACTGTGGAAATCTATTCTACCTGATACAATCCTGCAAATTCACCAAAAAACTACCCTTAAAAAGTGCCTGTGGACAGATATTACAACCTAAATCAGGATGTGCAAACTAACAACAGGTTGTGTTGCTGTGAACCTTATTACAGTAGCAGCAATCCTGTCAATATCCATACCTGAATATCTTCTCTGGAGCCTGCTCCCCCGTGACCAGGTCATAACCTCGTTCCAGCGTTGTGTACGGCCAGGGGCTGCACAGAAAGAATACTATGAACTGGGAACAGTGGAAACATGGGGCAAGGTGCATTCAACTAGCCTGGCATCTCCACAATGGCAAGTTCATATCATGAGCCCTTACTGCACATCAATACAGTGAAGAAAGAAAGAAAGAAAGAAAGAAAGAAAGAAAGAAAGAAAGAAAGAAAGAAAGAAAGAAAGAAAGAAAGAAAGACTTACATTGCTGTGAAAAGGTATTTGCCCCCTGTCTGACTTTCTGCATTTTTGTACATTTTTCACATTGACTTTGGTCAGATCTTTTTGTGGGTTGTAATAGTATATAGAGGGAGTCTGAGAGAAAAAAAAATGACACCAAAGTTTGGTGCTTTTTTCATTTGTTTGGTGTGCAAGGTAATCAAACATACAATCTTCAGGTGTGAAAAAGTTATTGCCCCCCTGTGACAAAGTGCCCGCCCCGGTGTATATTATCTGTTATGTGTTGCGTGTGGTGTGTTTAAATGTTGGTGTATAGACATTGGTACACGGGATATAAATGGGCCTGTATAACACAAGTGTTTAAAATGTATATGTGTATTTAGGCACGAGGATTGAACAGCACTTTATTAATTCACGTGCTGGGATTCAAGTGAATAATTAATAGGTAATTGAATCCCAGCACAACAGTATATATAGATGCACGTTGTCACATACTCGGGGTTGGGTGTTCGGTGAGTGGAGAACGGGAGAGAGAGTAGAAGAATTACAATTGCTATTGCGTGCAGGTGGGACCACGATACTTGTTAATTTATCATCTCACCATGTTTGTCAGTATGTCTGTCCGTGCACCGTTTTGTTAAGTTTAGTCCGTTTTTGTTTGTCTATTTATTTTGGCGTAGAGTGCCGTGTCTTATGTTTTCGTATTTGTTTAAACCTTTTATATTGTAATAAACCGGCGCCAACAGGCGTCTTCATCATCTCATTTCATCCTGTCTGTTGTGTATTTCATTCCTATTCCTGGTTCTGACGCCGCCCACTTCGGCCATCTCTGTGACACCCCCCTAGTTAACTCAACCAAATTAAAGGGATAATTAGGGTCAGCTGTTTGAATACTTTGGTTAACAATCAGGCTTCATTTGGGCCAGCCCTACCCAATATAAATCTGACTATCTTTGGCCCTTACCCTCAGAGTGAAGTTTTCAGCACACAGGTTCTAGAGGCACATCATGCCACGATCAAAAGAAATTCCTGAAGACCTCCGGAAAAAGTTGTTGATGCCTATTAGTCTGGAAAGGGTTACAAAGCTATTTCTAAGGCTCTGGGGCTCCACCAAACCACAGTCAGAGCCATACAGTCCAAATTGTAAAAAAATGGGTTTCATGGCAGAGTAGCAAGGCGGAAACCATTGCTCACTAAGAAGAACATGAATGCTCGGCTCAAGTTTACCAAAAAGCACCTGGATGATCCTGAAGAGAATATCAGGCCATCCGTCCGTGAGCTATAGCTGAAGCGCAGCTGAATTATGCAGCAGGACAATGATCCGAAATACACAAGCAAGTCTACATTACAATGGCTGAAGAGCAAGAAATGTAAAGTTTTGGAATGGCCTAGTCAAATCTAGACCTAAACCCCATTGAGATGTTGTGGCAGGACCTGAAACGAGCAGTTTATGCTCAAAAACCCACAAATGTCACTGAGTTGAAGCAGTTCTGCTTGAAGGAGTGGGCCAAAATTCCTCACAGCACGGTGATAGACAGCTCAATAACTACAGGAAATGTTTGTTTGCAGTTATTGCTGCTAAAGGTGGCGTAACCAGTTATTGAGTCGAAGGGACGATTACTTTTTCACACTCAGGCATTGGGTGTTGCATAATTTTCTTTAATAAATAAATAAAATAAGTATCAAAATGTTATGTTATTTGTTCACTCAGAGTCCCTTTTATCTAATATTAGATTCTGATAACATTCAGTGTCAAAAATATGCAAAAATGCAGAAAATCAGACGGGGCAAATACATTTTCACGGCACTGTATATCTCTGAATGTTTAAATGTTTTAATATAGATTTGGTAGGCTGTTACTGTAGAGTATAATTTAACACAATATCTATGGGACTGTTTCTGTTTTCAATTAAACCAGGAGCATGTCTTGGAAACACCCTTTTAACACATGGAGGAAGGAATTCCAAGGTGTTTTGCAAGGATCTCGTTTTCCCAAGCTACCATTAACACTAAAGGTGTAGAAAGTGGAAGTGGAAATATATGTTACATTGTGAACAGCTGCCAAGGACAGGGGAAAGAGAAAGATACCTGATTCCTCAAGAATTCCTGTACAAAGGAGCAGACTAAGATCTAACCTTCAATTTAGTGTAGCTACGCATATATATATATATATATATATATATATATATATATATATATATATATATATATATATATATATATATATATACTGTACGCTTCTTTCACAAATCTTACGCTGTATCTTAACTTTAGGCCTCTCGTGTTGTCACCCTTGTAATGATTTACCTGTAATGGTCACTAATAGTATTGTACTATGAATTGTTGATATTGTGCCACTCTTTTGAACTACAGCATTATCCCCTACGGGTTGTAATGTACAAGACAAAGGTGAAGTGTTGCATTCCATGCAACTACAGAGATAACACGGACATAAACAAAGGATATAGCTGCTTCTCCATCGATTCCTCAAAGAATATCACAGACATTTGCAGAGCTTTTTGAAATGTTATAGTAAAAAAAAAATAATGACTTGAATAGCATGGTTTATAACGAATGATCAGGAGAGGTTTTATCAGTATGCACGTCTATCAAGAGGTATGCAAACAATACAATGAACAGGGGGTGGGGCTTGGCTGGAGATGCAGTACTGAGTGTCCTTTTGCGATGCAATGCCTTTTAAACCTGTTTTACCTGTTTGTAATAAACAGCACATGTGAAAATAAATTGGACCTGATGTGCCTGACAAGCACTGAATAAATGGACTGCAAAGGGTTAAGCCATGGTGTCTAATCAATGAGTACCAGAAGCAGCTCAATGCAATTTAGTGTGAGGGATTGAAGAGCTTGAAAACCAGGACTGTAACCTGTTACAGTCACAAGGATATGGATTTCTCACTGATTTGGTTGTAATGCAAAACTCTTCGGCACAAAGGAAACTGGAATACAGTGTGTATCATTATGGACAAGGAACACACACAAGACTGTTTGTTTCAAACTGCATCTGTTCAAAAGAACTGGAGATAATTAGGGAAATGAGAGCTTGCTCAGGTTTGTACAGGAGTGAACTGGTGTGCAATTTAGCTAAACTGATGTATGAGCTTCAAATGTCATGTTTACATTCCCATCCCTTTTGTGTCTGAGCGTTATGCTGCTCCTCTATTGAGATATTATCATTGTTCATCATCTGCATTGATCTTGCTTGGAGCGTATCTGAAAGAGTACCAGAACCACAATCTTCCTCATTCCGTTGAAATCATGTGACAATGTGACCTTTCCACTCCCCTAGCCCTACCTACTCTACATACATATATACAGAGGGAGTGGATGGGGCTGGAAGAGTTGAAAGGTTACTGTACATTGTCACATGATTTGGATAGAATGCGGAAGTCCCAACACTTCGGATTCACCAGGCAAGCTCAAGCCATTTAATGACTATATTGAGAAAAAACATAATAACTTAATATTTGCAAAACAGAACTAAGAAGCATTCCAAATGATATATGTGTTCCAGTGTATTTGAGCATCTAAACATGCTGCTCATACTGCATCGTCCTTACCCTTCATTCTCTCCCCAGTCGCTCCTCACACAAAGATGTTTATGCACAGGATCAGGGGAGTAGCCTTCATGACAGCTGCATTCACCTGAATAAAGGACACCGACAGGAACAGTCATTTATCTGATCCCAAAATAAATTGGAGATGTCTTTATTCGCTGCCCTGTTCATCCATCAGGCAGGAACTCTGCCCAGTAATCATTTCACAACCTGCCCTCTTTCAGAGCTATTATCACTCCCCAAACCTTGCTCTGCATCCATCAGGCTAATACATTCTTCATAACTTCAATCTTAATTTAATAAGCTGGCTTACACAGAGAAATGGCAAGGCTCTGATATATGCATTTAGAGGGAGCCTGGTGGTGTGCATTTTCAATGTGTACCAAAGAAGATAAAACAGCTTGAAGTCTTTTTTCTACACCCCCATGAAACACTGTATGTTGCCACAGAATCCTTTATGCCTTGTTGAAAATCACAAACAAAGGTTTCTATAGGAAAAATAAATTCTATAGGATCAAATCACAAGACCAATCTATCTGCATGATATAACAGAATAGAATGCACCCTTGAGTATCAAAACCAACACATTGTTATAATAATAACACACACTGGAGTTGTCACTACAAGAGGCCTGGCTCACTGCTAAGTAGGGCTGGGCATATAAATGGGTACTTAGCTGTACAACTATGTATCCAAATCACCATTTTATAAAGGACCACAGTCAATGTTAAAACATCTTCAATAGAGAGTTTGGCAAGAGACCTACTGCTTTACAATAATCCACATGTTAAAGTACTGCCAACCCTGCATGAGCCCAGGCCTTTCTTCCCTTTAGTATTTTAACTAGAGATATGGCATCATGAAATTGTAATGGTGTTTATTAGATTAACTGTTATTTACAAATACTGGCTTTAAGACTACAAAATTCTTCTTCTTCTTCTTCTTCTTCTTCTTCTTCTTCTTCTTCTTCTTCTTCTTCTTCTTCTTCTTCTTCTGTATGTGACAGCACCTTCATGAGATATTCACAGTCTTTAACATGCGTAAATATTACAGATTACAAATATTCTGGGAGCCTTGCAAACTCAGAAGAACTGATTTACGATTTGTCAGAAGCTATAAGCTGTACAATTCATAAAAAACAGACAATGGCTACATAGCACATACGGAGGATCTTGTTTCCCCCCTGAACAAGAGCTTATTAAGGAACTGACTATCCTCAGGGTTGTTGTTTCCCCCTCCCCTTCTCTGTTGAAATGTTACACTCATTAGAAAAATATCTTATTTACTGTTTTATTATGAATGCTTCGAAAGCATATTTTTTTCTTGGCACTGGAGCATTAATTTCTGACACGTGGTAAACAAAATACATATTCTACAGATGAGAGGAATCCCAAAATGCTTGCCAAGCTTCCTGTGGGTATTTCATAAGAACACAAGGCCAGGTGGCCAGGATGATACGCTTTTTGTGGTAGTACACTACTGGATAAGGGAATGTTAGAGTAATGGACTTCATCACGGGCAGTGTAACTTCAGAATGCCCCCTTCATTCCAAGTATTCGGGCGCTAATCAAGACATTTCTGTAATGTGAAAATACATTGACCATTACTGGTATCCATCTTTTTGCCCTGCATTCAAAAGTTTGTCTCCACAATCGCATCTAGATATCTTTTACAAATAAGACAAGTCAAAATATATATATATATATATATATATATATATATATATATATATATATATATATATATATATATATATATATATGTGTGTGTGTGTGTGTGTGTGTGTATATATATACAATACTGTGCATAAGTTTTAGGCAGGTGTGAAAAAATGCTGTAAAGTAAGAATATTTTCAAAAATAGACATGTTAATAGATTAGATTTATCAATTAACTAAATGGAAAGTGAGTGAACAGAAGAAAAATCTAAATCAAATCCATATTTGGTGTGACCATCCTTTGCCTTCAAAACAGCATCAGTTCTCTATATCTATCTATCTATCTATCTATCTATCTATCTATCTATCTATCTATCTATATATATATATATATATATATATATATATATATATATATATATATATATATAATGAATTGCTACTGTCTGAAATGTTTTATTCGGTCAGCATCACAAGTCCTGTTATATGTGGAAAATAACATACTAGGTTATCGGTAATGGAATTAAAGTAGCTTGCTTGGGTTTCTGGTCTGACACTTATCATAGGTTACACAAAACTGTTTCACATCTCTGTGGATACAGATTATCATTACTTCTGACTTAACATACTTTTTTAGGTTACCCAGTAAGTCAGCCGAGACCAAACTCTGACCACATCCCGAATCCAATAAAGCCACAGTATTTTTACCCTCTACTTTCACTGGGATTATATACTCCGCTTTAGTCAGCGCTGTAAACAAATTATTCACTGTGGTAACCAGGTGACAATCCATGACCTCAAATTCACTCTTTTCTGGACAGTATCTAGCAATATTCCCCAAACCCAATGTGGCAATGTTGCCCCGCCCTTTGTGTATTTCGGTGTTGTATGTTGCGTGTAGGGTTAATGTTGGTGTATAGTCATTGGTACACGGGATGTAATATGGGGTATGTGCACGAGTGTTCAAAATGTGTATTTGTATTTAGGCACGAGGATTGCACAGCACTTCATGTGCAGGTAAAATCTAATAATGTGCGAGCACGGGGAATTGCACTTTTTTAATTCACGTGCAGTTGTACTGAGACTCCAATTGAATAATTGATTAACAATCGAGTCTCAGCACAGCTGCTTGTATGTTTTCACTCACTCTGGCTTGTGTGTTCGGTGAGTGGAGAACGGGATTGGAGACGGAGGTAATAGTAATTATAATAGCAGCTCATCGTGTTTGTCTGTATAGTTTGTTTCGTTTGTCTCTTGTTTTTGGCTGCCAGTGCCTTGTCCTGTGTTTTGTTTGTCTTGCAACCTTTTATTTTCTGCTTTGTTTAATTATTAAATTCTGAGCGAAAACAATCTCTCAACTTTACCAAACTCCACCTCTCTGTTGTTTATTTGTTGGTTCCTGGTTCTGGTCTGACGTCACCCACTGCAGCCGTCTTTGTGACACCCAAACAATTAAACATTGAATATCGGGGCTCTTATAGTATGTATACCACCGTCTGGCCTGTTTCTCATTTACCCGACCCCAAGGTATGGTTTTCAACCTCTCTTCAGCACCCCCTTGCCCAGATCAGTCTTATCGGTTACTCCCGTATTCTGCAAAGTTGGGCCTGAGGGTCGCCAAGCTCTTCGACGGTCGGAAAGAATTCTGGGTAATGTCCAGTGCTGTTAATTGTCTCTCAACCAGCCCAATCAGATTGTCAGTATTTTGAGGGTCATCCTGTGCCACTCACTTCTTCAAGGTAGGAGGCCAGCCCCTCAAGAAATGATCCAGAACCAGTATCTCCACAACCAGTGCACCACTACTGATCTCGGGCAGCAGCCACCGTCAGGCTAGATAAGATAGAATAAGATCAAACAGCTGCGACCGGGTGGTTTTCTTTCTGCATACCTCCAGGTATGGTACCGCTGGGCTCTCACCGCCTGCATGATTCCAGCTCTCTCCAATATTTCCTTTTCCAGCTGAGAGTAGTTGCCGGCCGCCTTGGGTCGAGATCTGTGTATGCCTTCTGGGCTTCTCCAGTCAGGAATGGTGCAATGATGCCAGCCCACTGTGCTGCTGGCCAGGATTTCCACTCAGCTGTTTTCTCAAAGGCCAAGAGGTAAGCTTCCACGTCGTCTGTGTAGGTCATTTTCTGAAGGACGTAGCTTGCCCAAACTGGTTGACGAGACTCCGGTGCTGGTTCCATTGCCCATCCCTTGGTGCTCAGTGGGTAAACAGACTCTTCCATTCTTGTCAATCCTGCACCGCTCATTCAGAAAGAACTCTATTGTTTTCCTGTAAGGCTGCAGTGGCTTGTTGTTGGATCGTTGTGGCCTGCAACAAAGCCGTTAGAATGTCTTCCATGTTTGGATCAGAAGCTCCACTTCTGGTCCTATATGTAATGAGTTGGCTACTGGTCTGCAATGTTTTATGCAGTCAGCTTCACAAGTCCTGTTATATGTTGAAAATAATGCATTCCAACAACGTCTGAAATGAAAACAGGGTGGTGCCTGTTTATTTATTCTCTTTACAAAACAAACAAAACAAAACCTAACTGTATTGCCTGTACATTTGCAAGAGTCTAACTATAACCGGGTGGTTGCTCCGTTTACCCTCAAAACACTTTACAACACCTTGTGGAGTCTTAGGTATATCTTGTGAAGGCCATGATCAAGGCAAATGGGTCCAACCCAATATTATGTACAGGTTATTATTCTACAAAAAACGTGTGTCATTTTACATGTGATGAATTCATTTGTTGTAATGCCATAGGACCCATCTCTAGTTATTTTCTTGTAATTCCCAGCAGCTCCTTTATACTGTATATATAGTGGCACTCCTGTTTTGGACCTGTGGCTGAACCAATGTGACAATGATCAGAGCTGAAGAATCATCAAGGGAGAAAGAGATGCTTGAGGGAGAAGGGGCTGGGCCTAACATTGATCAGTACTTTTTACAAAGTCAGTCAAGTGAAATCCAGCGACATGGGTGCACCCCAAAATTCAGAGGATGTCAGCACCCCTGTTATAGAGGAGAGTTTTTCCAATACGTGCACAGCTAGTGATGACACCAATGAACAAAAGACCCTCAGTCTTCTGCAAAATGAGCTAAATCAGAAGATTGGGAAGTTGCTTAAAGCGGAGCATGAAAGAAGCGAACACGTAAGAACCATCTTTTACAAAGACCCGTTCAAATTCATGAAGAACTTATTCACCGGCTAAAACAATGGTATACTTACAGTAACAAAGCCAGAGTTGGATAGATATCATGAAGAGATGCACCAAGAAAAGGGGAGCCTATGTCGTCTCCCTCTGATATTCTACCTATTAATCCATCAGAATACCAAATGAAGGACTGTTCCTAAGTGGAAGGAGGAGGAGCAAGCCATAAAGAAAGCAAGACCTTCATCATCGCATGTGCCCAAAGGTGTACCACACCAAGTTTACAAGAGTGCACCTGGGGTTCTAAGAATCGTGTAAAGGTTAATGAAGGTAGTGTAGTTATGTGGCAAACTGGTTAACAGTGTGCAGGTGCAGGAATGTTAGTTGTACAATCCAAAAGTCTGATGACAAACGGAAGTGAATAATAACAATGATAAAAGGCAATACAGCGGCGTGTATTGCTTTGTTGTAATCCATGGGTTGGTCCCGAAATAATAACAGTACCGATCCTTAACACCCACACGTAACACAAAACACAAACTCAAATCCACAGTGAGTGATTTCGTGCTTGCGGTGCAAATACAGTTTAGCATGAACAATAGTGCAGTGATGTCCGGATAAGTGCTGGCCCTTGGCGACAGCCCCGGATCGTGTTCAGCCGTCTAATAACAACAAACACAGTGGTTTCTTAGACACGACAAAAACAAACAAAACATTTGCTATTTAAAATACATGTTATCCTTTCGGTTCAGCTTTATCCGTACAAAGGAACAGATCACTTCGCTACGCCCCCTCTTGTACCATCAATCATGACCCCTTGGTTAACTGGTGCAACCGCTCCTCCAATCTGCAGCTTCCATGTCGTTTCCCTTCTGGGTCGATGATTTAGTGTATTGTAGCTCCACCCCCTTTCTAGATGACCGACTTCCTTCTAAACCTGGGAATGAATTGTCTAGCCATCCAGTCTAGGGCACTCTGTTCCATATATACAGCGCCCTCATAGGTGGGAAGGGAGATTTATCATCAAGAATCATTCTGTCTCTGTCATAGGGTAAAACAGGTAGTCCCATGGGCATAGTGCAGAGCAGGAGAGGTCTTTATCCCCAAATAAAAGTAATCTACCAGCATCTGCCAATTCCATCCAATTGCCCTGTTAGATGTGGAGGGGAAGCTATTCCTCACCATCGTGGCATAAAGGATTTCAATGTATCTATTGAAGAGCCATAATACTAGTATACATGAAAAGGAATGTATGGCTAAGGAAAGTGACAGAGTTAACATCAGTACAAATTAATTGATGGCTAATGTAAGTAAACTAGGCTGGGTTGGGTTGGGGATGGACGGGAGGCCATTGCTGGGACGCCACTGTTGAGCCTGCCTGAGCTGGCGTGGGCTAGTCAACAATACAGCGAAGACGGGAAGTGCCCACCCCTGCAAAGTGCCCCACCAAGCCCATTTCAGATGGTTGCCATGATGAGGCGATAGGGAAGCCACAATGGCTGATCCATGTAGCCAGCGTTACATTGCGTCTTGGTTGGTCCCCACCACTACTTCTCAATGTATCCTGGCGAAAGCGAGTCCAATATTAGCATGAAGTACATAACAGCTACTCTCATGTCATGGAAAACATAATACTAAGCAATGAACTATATCATTATTTAACCTGAAAGTTACATGGAGCTCCTTCTGCTTTTTTGCAGACTGAATCTGCTGCTAGATCACACTGACGTAGTCCAGGAATCCCAGAAAGCCAGGGATACCAGCTTCTTTTCCTACTTTCTTCATGGTCCAGGGATGTTTATATTCAGGGAGAAATACAGACAGAATAATTGGAGGTGAAGTTGTGAATATTACTCAGTGAGAGTATGGAACCTGTGAGCACCTGTATTCCTTGACATGTTCTGGATGAGGATAAGCGGTGTCTAGAAAGAGTTTGTCAAACAGAGCGCCCTGCCCTTTCATTATGGGTGAATCTGTTTTAATACATTTCATAAAATTTTATTTTGGTAACCATTCATTTTACACATTATACACTATGTATTATATGCATGTCATTTTGTAACCGATAGGTATCATTTAGCATTATATGGCAACTACATTACACCCTGGATATTTCACCAGTCAGTAATTTTGCATATTTCCTCCTTTATTTTCTTCCTGTATAAAGGGTCCTTTACTAATATTTAGTAGTGTTTTTAATATGAAGAGATATGTACTGTGTAATTGGATTTACCATGTAATTATGGGGTAACATTACCAAGTAACAGTAATAACTGTGTAATTAGCACAATTCCACATTGGGCAACATGTACACAACCTCTATTTGTGTCATTAACACAAAAAATATGAAAGGATAAATTAAATCGGTGGATTATCACCAGACCAGACAAAAAGCAAATGAGACCCTTTTTAACCAACCTAACAAATAAATATAGAGAATGTACGCTTTCCCAGACACAAATCAAGGAATCAAAAGTTAAAATAAACACACTCCCTTAACCCTACAAACCATAAACAACAATAATGACATTGTACTGGAGATAAGCAGACAAATCCTTAAACCATATTCTGTTCGGAATAAAATTATAAAACACATTTAAAAAGATGAAATGCGCTGTCACTTGTACAATGTGTAAATAAAAGATAAAAATTGTATACACCACAAAAGGATCTCCACTCTTTCATAACTTTGTCATATGTAAACAAAGAAAATAAATCCATGCTCTCTACGCCTTCGTCTCCACCATTTGGACATGCATTTCCTAAAGCCCCAAGCCCTCATAATTTGCCAGGCTCATATTTTTTGGGCCAGCCTTTAATCATTTTAGACATTGAATAATTAGACATCAGGCAGCTTAAACAGTTAGAAATCCAGCCAGAACTGGACTCTCTTAATCCAGGACGCTGGTAGTAATGTGTGCTTCTTCTGTGAAAGTTGTGACAGAGCTTATAATGCTAAATAAAACACACCTGCATTCTTGTTTCAGGGTTCTCACCCAGAGGGGTACTGACAAGAGTAGATCTGGTAATCTATGACTATGGTATTATTTCAAATAGTCTTATATCTGGAGAGAAGCTGCAGCTGTGACTTAAAATACAGCTCTACGTTTGTAGCTACCCACACGGAGGATCATAACTGAAAGTAACACATCACACTTTACATAGCTTGAAATCCTAAGAAATCCTTTCTCCAGGGTAGTTTGGAACTTTACAGACTGCATGCTCTGACTGCAAATTTTCATCGAACCAGCTGCCTTCAGTCTAGAAGGCTCTGATTTTAACCAGGCAAAGGCCAGTTAGATTTTGAGATTGGAAAGCATCTGGTGGTCAGTGATTGGGATTTCAAGGTACTCTTGAACATGTATCAGCTGTTTATTATTCTGTGCTGCTTTTTAACTCTGCATGCAGGAGTTTTACTTTTTCTTTTTCAAATAGGTCTGTGAACTGATAAAAATAAAGCAGAACCTTGGCACAGATTTGTAGTTATCCAGGGATGCTACCCTATGTCTGTTGAGGACATGGGATTTGAAAAAGTTCTGAGTAAAACATATTGAACTCCAAAGGACCTTGAGGTTATAGTGGACTTGACTTTAACAGCATATCAACAATGTGGAGAGGCAACAAAAAAGGCAGGTGCAATGTTACATAGCCAAAAGTGTTGAAAGCAAGTATAGGTAAGATATGCTTTGACTATATTACGCCACGTTAAACGCTACTTAGAACACTCATGTATCAGGAATAAAATAGTCACTGTTAAGGCTTTGTCAAATGCAAGTTTAGAGCTTAGGTGGACTCACTTACAACTCAGTTCAAAAGTTGCATTTGTCTCTAATGTTTAATAGCTGTTCCTGCCTATTATATATAAAATAAGTTAATACATCCTATTCAGGTGTCTCTTATTATAAGCTGCATCATTTCACAAAGTATGAGCAGCCCAAATACCAAGATGCAGACCATATGAAACACCCTGCACATGTTAACTTATAATATTGTACTATAAAAATATAAAAACAAGACATTATTGCACTTGGGAAGGTAAGGAGACAGTCCACTTAACTTCTTAGAAGTGTCACTCTCGCAACAGTCATTTACAAGCTAACCCTCATCACTATTTCCAGCACAGCGTAGATGGTTTGTTTACACAGAGTGGTGAGTGTATGGGATGGGTGACCAAGCCACATTGTTGCTTCTGAAGCATTGGGATCCTTTAATGGCCTCCTCTTATTTTAAACTTTTCATGTTTATTTTTTTCTTTTGTGGTGAAGTCAGTAAAATAGTGTCTCTGTTAGAAATGTGAATATATAAAAGATATAGGGCTCCATGTAATAATATTGCTTACCTGTTTGTAAACATTGCAAATTCATAGTCCTCTGTAGAATGTCTGCGCGTGATGATTAAACAGTTATTTTTCATGAACAACTACCTTAATTACATTACAAGTTTACAAGCACTGCTCATTTTATAAGAGAGATCTCAGTTTGCATCTCATTATAAACAGATTCTCAGTGCCGAAATCAAGATTTAGAACTTCCAGAAGGAAAGTAAACAGTACACTGTAATAGTGTAGCGCAAACAGACCCCGGACACAGTGCAAACAAACCAATACATAATCTAAAAGAAAGGAACCCCAAAAACGGAAAGCATGAATAAAACTAAGCTTGTTTCTTCATATGGAAGTTTAACATGGTACACTGCACCCTAACCATGCTTCCCTACATGCTTTCAGTGCTTTAACTTAATTTAAGAATATCGCAGAAAACGTTTGTTTGAGTCTATGTATATTTTAGTTGTGTAAAGGAAATAAGTACAGTACATACAGCAGGGTACAGAGGTAAATAGGTTTCGGCGTGTTTAATTTCTCTATGCGCTACTTCAGTAACTTTAATTTCTAACCGGTCCTGTACAGTATTGTTCAGCACCTGCCAACACTTATTGATCCCAAAATCTCATCAAGCAGCTTTTTGAAGGATCCCATGGTGTCAGCTTCAATAACATTACTGGGGAGTTGGTTCCAGACCCTCGCAATTCTCTGTGTAAACAAGTGCCTCCTATTTTCTGTTCTGAATGCCCGTTTGTCTAATCTCCATTTGTGACCCCTTGTTTCTTTTTTCAGGTCGAAAAAGTCACTTGGGTCGACATTGTCAATACCTTTTAGAATTTTGAATACTTGAATCAGGTTGCCACGTAGTCTTCTTTGTTCAAGACTGAATAGATTGAGTTCTTTAAGCCTGTCTGCATATGACATGCCTTTTAAACCCGGAATAATTATGGTCGCTCTTCTTTGCACTCTTTCTAGAGCAGCAATATCCTTTTTGTAGTGAGGTGACCAGAAATGATCACAGTATTCAAGATGAGGTCTTGAAGACATTTCTGAATCATAAGAACAGTCTTCAGTTTAACTGATTTATATCTTCATAAAGTCTTATTCAATTACAACTCATATTTTTTATGTTTGTCTGTATTTCTTGCTGTGTGTATGATTTTAAAGCATATCTGTATGGTATATCTATATTTACTGTAGCTACAAACTAACTGCGTCATCTTTCCCTCTTTTTTTTTTTTTTTTTTTACTATTTTCTTTCCAACTTGAATTTAACAATCTTTCCTGAAACAGTATTGTTAAATACCAAAAAATACATTCTTCTTTTCATAATCTCCTCCACCGTTCTTTTAATAATGCCTACACTCTAAGAAGTAAAGGCTTTCATTAGAACCTTGCTTTGCCACTGTGGGGAGACCTTTTAGGTGCTTCTAAGAACATTTTTTACATGGATTCTATATTCTCTATTTCCAGACTTTCTGTTTTGTCATGTAAGCTATGAAACATGTATTGAAATTTGGAGTTTACAAAACAATGCGGTACTGGTATTGTAAACTGTAATTTACAAACTGACTTGATCAGAAGGGTTAAAAAATTAGCTCTTTGCAAAATGTTATTAAATGTTTCTATGTCCTTGAAAACGATGTCTTCTTGCTGCAGACAAGTCTTCTACATCATCTTGCATTTTGTATAGCCTACTTTTTGACTGCAGCAAATGAATGCCTGCTTTTCAGAGTTTTTTAAATAATCACGCAAATATGAGGCCCACAATTACCGACAGCGTTAATAAATTAGACGGAATATTTAATAGACCTCATTTGCAAAATCTCCTCCCAATTTTAGTGGTTTCGTTCAGAAACGCCCCAGAATTACATATGCATATACAAAATGACATATGCATCAAGGGCTATAGCACACAGAGACATTGCCCCAACAAATCATGTATTAATTGTGTGTTTATGCCATTGCGTGTGTTTTATAAATCCCATCCAAGAATTCAGAACCTTGAGGGCCTGTTTTCCGGTCGAAAAACATGCACAGTGTTTTTTTTTAAATCTGGGCCTCACTGTAGAGCTGTACCACTGTGGATTGCTAGTCTTCCAAAAGAACATTTTAATGTAATACACAAATTGTAACAGACCAAGGATTTGTCATCCTTTCCTTTTACTGTTATCAGGCAGCTACCTTGACTCGCAAACATTTTGTTCTGTTTTTCATTAAGGCTTTTGTTAGAAACAGATGACAAGTTTAGTCAACAACACAAACATTACAGAAAGAAACTCCTATGGGATTTCTTGGGAGCTGGGTGTTTTTATTCAGTGAGAACTGCTAAACAAAACCTACTCAGTAGCAATTTCATTTATTTAACTCGGTATTCATCAGAAAGTCTGCAAATTACTAATGGGTGTCAGTCACTGGCTCTTTTTTACATGATTAATTGTATTACAGAAAGGAACTTCTGAATAAGCAAGCTATTGTAAGGGACAGTGGTGTGTGATGACATGAGGTTTTGCATAGTAGTTAAGACACTCACTTGTGGTGGTCATGGCAACAGGTTCACGTGTCGGCCCTGTTACACTGTCAGCAACAGAGGGATCGTGGTCCCTAACAATGATGGCTACTTACAGTATGTGCCAAGAAAAAAAAAAAAAAAAAGATTAATGAGACATTGTGATTTGAAAAAGGTCTCCAATGTTTACTATACTGTTTACCTACTTTAATGCTATTGTCATTTCTGCCCCAACCTTAGCATAAGTACAGTAGTGTAACCGATATACAACTATACCTTGTGTTAAGGCATTACTTTATTAACAAAGGGTTCAAAGTATTAAGACAGTTGTCTTATTACAAAATAATACATTATTGATTATGAGCTGGCAGACATATTTTAATAGGCATTTACCTTTAAGAGCCTTAAGACAATGCGCTGTCCAATATAGAATCAGAACCAAGATGTCTGCTGCCATCCTAGTGTGCATGTCTGTAATGTTAGATACAATCCTTTATATTAGACTTGAGGGTAGCAGAGAGGGCTGAGATTAGTTTGGGGTTTAATCTTGTTATTGCTAGATCAGCTAAGTGCAGAGGATTGCCTGGAACCTGCAAGGTCCTGAGTTCTCTACACTGCAGTACATCACTGTGTACCAAGACAGCCTGGATTCTCTCCTACACAAACTCAGAGGAGTGCCAATTGAAAACACAGTCTTCTATTTGTATTGTTGAGCACTCATGTTGTTAAAGTGGTGCCAATAATGGACTGTGTGATTTTTTTAATTCATTTTTATACATGGCCATATTTTATGTTATTTATGTACTGAAACCCTTATCTTTATACTTTAAAGGTACACGTTTGATTATCTTGCAATTCAATTGAATATATAAAAGATATGTGAACTTCATGATTTGTTTAATGACTTCTCTTTACCTGGACGGTTAGTTGCATTACAACATCTATTTGAGAGTAGATGTTAAGTGGCCACTGTGAAATAATCGATGCAGCACCACTTGGGTTATATATACAGTAGATATAACCCGAAAGCACTTAAACACTTTTCACAGTGAACATGCTTATGTTTGAATTAGGAAACCGCTCTGTTGTACACGGTCATTACAATATTAGTAACCCTCCTCAGCACTCCAGGCTTATTGCAGGAGTTGGCTGATGACAGTAGTTTACAATGAAGTGAAGATAGAGTACTGCAGTGTTAAGAAGCATTAACTTGAAACCCATCATCACACCCTCAATTTTTTTTTTTTTTTTTTTTTTTTGTTCCTGGGTAGTAAGTGTTATTTCCTAATTGCTTATGCCTCAAAAGTATAGAAAATGGCTATTATTCCCCAATAATAGCCATTTTCTATACTTTTGAGGCATAAGCAATTAAGAAATAACACTTACTACCCAGGAACAAAAATTGTGTTACATAGTGTAATTTAAATAGTCAAAGCACCAGAACACCTGAACTCATAGTCAAAGCAACTGAATGCCTGAACTCATAGTCAAAGCATGTTAACACCTGAACTCATAGTCAAAGCACCTGAACACCTGAACTCATAGTCAAAGCACCTTGACACCTGAACTCATAGTCAAAGCACCTGAACACCTGAACTCATAGTCAAAGCACCTGAACACCTGAACTCACCTGAACTGAACACCTGAACTCATAATCATAGCAACTTGACAGCTGAACTCACAGTCAAAGCACCTGAACACCTGAACTCATAGTCAAAGCATCTGAACACCTGAACTCATTGTCAAAGCATGTTAACACTTGAACTCATAGTCAAAGCACCTGAACTCACAGTCAAAGCACCTTGACATTGGTGTGATTCTAATAAGAGCCCCACTCAACATAATTACAACATCATAACAAGCAAACAACTGTAATAAAATGAGGAACATTTGAAGATATGTTCTTTAAAGCACATATAAAACTGTCCATCTCTACTTAAACACTTCTTCAAATCCCATTAAAGGCCATGCCTGCTCAACTGTAGCAGATGATTGGAGAACTGTAAAGGGTGCTCATAAAACGTCACGCGCACCTGCCTGAAAGCTCTTTAATATTTCATTAAATAAGTTTATGAGCCAAATCTATGAAAGATTAATAGTCAGCTCGGTTCATGAGCCGAGCTCTATTGCTGTAATTCTCTGGAAATACCATTCACGGTTTTCTCACTGTCCGATTTTGCTTCATGTTCACCAGGATAACAATTTCAATGACATTATTAATGAGCACGTATTTGGAAACTGCAATGCCATGCTTTGGTAATTATACAGTAATCACTGGATGATTGTGTTTTTCCAATTAATCCATTCATATTTTATTTAAATAAGTTTAATAGGGAATGGAAATGGTTTGCATTTGCATTTATATCTTCTTATTATCCCCTTAAAAGGATGGAAAGCAACACTTGAATTGTGACAATATCCTAATATTACATTTAATAAACTGTGGTATCCTAAGATCTTTATGGGAAAATGAACCAGCAGCCTTGTAATTATATCCACCATTACCATAGATACCAGCTTCAGATATCTTATTAGAACTATCCTCTGGCTATACCAGTGGTCCTCATTGTTTTTTTGGCCACCAGGTTGAGCGCATGATCATTTTGCTTGATTGACCACTTATTCGAAACATAAATGAAAATGACATTATAAAGCAGATTAATCCGCACAAAGGCAGAGAGTGCTTAGTTGTATAATGTAATGTCTCTTGTTCCTCTAGTGCTCCACCATTATTGCAGTATTCCTTCTTATGATAGCGTGGCACCTCTTTGAAACCTATTTGAAACTCTTGTTTCAAGGCTCTTAAGATTTCCTGCGATCAGGATCCTTATTAGGTATGGTACTATATGGATCATGCTGCTTTTAGGGACGATGTGCTTTACTGTAAAGTACCAGTGATTTACAGGATTAAATGATGCACTGTACTGCGATGATCACATTTATTTGATGATAACAACCAAAGACACTAGTCCTGTTCATACTATATACAGTATTGATTGTGTTGCATAATGTAATGAGTCAGACTTCTTTCTGTTTTCTTTTTTCTGTATATGGTTATATATTTTCTACTTTGCTTGCAACTGTGTCATACTTCCCAAGGTTGTGAAACCCCATCAGAGTCACAATTTTCTTTTCCAATATTTTTTTTCAAATATCTTTATTGTTTACTGCCATTTAATGATACAACAAATATATACTCCTTATCAGCCAGGGGAATGTGAGAGAATAGTTTATCAAGTTTACTTGCTCAAAAACTACACTGGGTGAACATTTGTGGCACAGTCAAGGTTACTTTACCATTTTTCCGGGACCTTCTTCACTGCCTTAGATATGGTGTAAAACAAGGCGGTGCCTGTGTATCTGCATTAATTTATAAAGGAGTTCCATAGAGTTCTAACTAAACTTTTACCAAGTTCTAAACTACTACCTTTACAGCAACGTCGTTTATCGGTGATCAACCAACACCTTCCCAAGTATTAAATACCATTACCAGGTCTGGCACACAGGCTTCCTCCTCTCAAGCTGTAGCCTTAACACAGACCCAGTATCCAGTTTTAGACTGGTTTCAATACTTGCCTGCTAATTACAGGCAGGTGTACCTAATTAAATTGGTGCCAGATTTTTTTAAAGCATATGGAAAACCACAAAGCTGTATCTAATTCAAAATGTTAACGTAACATTATTCAGCAGGTTTCATTCGACTTTATGAAGCAAAATGTGTTAATTCCAGTGGGCAATGAAACACCTTTGCCCATAGCTGTATACAAAACAAGTATAGGTGTCATCTTTTAACTTAAGAATCATAGTTATCTCATTTTCTATGCACAAAACAACATCTGACAACACAATGAGATGATGAGATAAATACAGCATTAAAGAAACACTGTGCTGGCTAACATGATTATATCTACAATGTGTAAACTTTAATCCAAAAGAATCAACACCAAACATGATTAATCTTGGGGATTATGATAAATCAATATTTGGAAATGTCATTGTGATATGTTATTAGCGTTTGGTTTCACATGGGAACCAAAAATAATATATAATAATACATAATGATGAACGAACATTTAAGTCAAACAGTACACAGCTGTTTACAACATGTGCATGCTGGGATGTCAGCACACCGCAGTAGATATTCAGATACAAAACCATTCCTTCGATAGCACTGCAGCCTGTCAGCCATGGATATATGAAAGCTAACTACAAAATGTTTGAGCAGTTCATGTGTTTCTCTTTTGATATCCCCGATCTAATTCTACAAAGGGAGCAACATGCCATTACTGTAAAAAAAATTTCAGTCTAATAAGATAAGCAACACGCCACTGCTTTGGGGAATATAAAGTAAAATGTACTGCTAGTGCCCAGATAAGTACAAGCTATTGCTATTAGTAAATTATTATTATTATTATTATTATTATTATTATTATTATTATTATTATTATTATTATTATTATTATTATTATTTATTTTAAACAGAATATTGATTATTTGAATTAACATGATACTGTATTTGGAATAAAGTCAGTTTGCTATGAACATTACTAGTTTGTTCTTCGCTTATATACAGTAAATAGGATAAATTAGCGATTTGGATTCTAGCACTGTTTGAATAATTAGACTGCATAACATTTCTGTAATAATGCAATTAATGTTCGCCCTCTAATCAAGAGGCCACTATCGTACCGCCAGTGTTATTATTTTTTCATATTGCTTCACTGTTTTATATATATATATATATATATATATATATATATATATATATATAGGCGATATAATTATATATATTTCTATATATATAAAAGCCATTAATATAAATAATAAATAAATCAACCAAAATAATAAATAAATAAATAAATATATATATTATATATATATATATATATATATATATATATATATGATATTATATATATATACTATGAATATATATATATAGTAACCGATTATCTTTATAAGTAATTTATTTGATTTAATTTATTATTTTTTTCCTGTCAAACAACTTAATGGTCTTTTAAATAGTCATAGCTTTCATTTTTCAGCATGAAGATTCCACTATAAATGAATGGCAATGAATGAGTGATGATTGTGATTGCAATTGCAGATGATTTATGAACTGAGAAGGGCGCTCAGGGCCCAAGTGAAAGATCAATTTGGCTGGAGGTCTAGTCTGTGGGTGCCCTACAGCTAAATGCGCGAGGCCGGCTGGAAATACATGAAATGTTACATGCATCCCAGTGCTGCAGATAGGAAGTGGCTATGGGCCATTTCCCCCAAAAAGAGTCGAAGCCGCCAAACCATGATTGAATAATAATAAATAGTGAACGCGCTCCACAGTGGCACTCTGCCACCTAACCCCCAAAAATTGAATTTCATGAAAATCAACAGCTGAAACATGGCCCATTCTCCATAGCATGACTGCGCCAGGGGAGAGAGCCCAGTCTTTCCAACCCGGCCACTCACCCCGCAGAACTAAATACGAACTGCTCAGCACTCAGGTAAGGAAAAACCCCAACTCACATTTTTATTTTATTTTCTAGGGGTAAACCTCAGGAAATCCATGGATGAGGGCAGCCCTTCCTCCAGACTCTAAGCGATCAACTCCCGTTTCGGCCTCCCAGTGTTTGACTGAGCAGCAGAAACTAAAAGAAGCGACAAGAAAGAATACCACACACAGCTTCTATGCGCTTGCTGTTGACATTTTGGTTAAGGCAGGATTCTCCTTCCAGAAAAGCAACTCAGTTTACTATCCACGTACAAACAAGATTGCAACATGTTAATAAGCGACTAAACTTTATTAAAGCTATAATGAAAAATAAAGCGTTTTGCTGCACACATTATTACAATCGTTATGACGAGTAACTGTATTTAAATTAATACAGGTGAGTCACTTAGGCATTTAAATGAAAAAGTAAAGCCTATTTAGTGGTTTCACAGAAAAAAAAAAAAAAACTTAAATTAAACCAATTTTACTATTAACGCGTTTCTCAGTTGTGATTGAAATACACAACTGGATTAACAGGTATCAATTGCACTTAAGAAGAGTAAAAAAGCCAAAGACATATTTATAGACATATATGCGATAATTTATAACGCTATTTATTTTAAAATGTTCAGTGCCCTTGCAGCTACACGCTTCCCCCAAAACCACACGTTGAGGAGGACACATACTACCCCCGTTACACAGCGTCTTTTCAAAATGGTTTTATTTTAACGCTTAAACTATATATTTTTATTAAAATAAATGGAATCTAGGACCCCTAGTTTGAATGCTGCTAGTATAGCTGCTGCTCTGAATATATGGGTCTATTCACATCCAGAGAAAGTCTGCAAGAATGATGAATGTATACCCTAAAGAAAAAAGGCACATCAGCATCAAAACAGTGTGGAAAACTTGGAATTGCATTGAACAAATGAAACTGAGATCTTGCCCCAGTGAGTACATAATTGTAAACAGTGCAGTTCAACAAGAATGTTGCATTGACTCATCAATTACCCAGCCTTGTTTTCATCTACTGAACGTTAACCCTTTCTTTCCTTCTGCTACCGACAGCTAGACCAACCTTCAAACCTCCCTGCAATGAAGACTTCCAATGTCAGACTTATTATTCACTTAGTGCCAAGTATTTATTCTTTAACTTCTTCACTCCTTGTCTCTAGTGGTTTGACAGTATCCTGACCATACAGAATGTCAATTTATTCTTTAAACTCTCCTGTAATACACATGTCTAAAAAATAGCTTTACAATATTGCATTTGCACAATAATTCCCACAATAATTCCCCTTGCTTTTCTGCATACTTATACTATGCATTTCTGTGCTTTAATATAAGCTTGGCTGTACTCCGGCAGTAGTGATGCTGGCAGTGGAAATGCTGATAGCAGCTCGGGGCACACTGGATGTACAGCTGGAGAGGGCTCCTCCTTCTTGGGTGCTGAAGGTGGCTTCCCCTTCTTAGGCACTGGAGACTGCTTCCCTGATCACCTTCATGAATGACCAACCCCCCCTTCGGCACTGTTCCTCCTCCTTTTGGAGGGGGCAGTTGACCATGAAGTGTCCTGATTCCCTGCAGTTGAGGCAACAACCTGAGGGCTCAAGTGCCATGAGGTAGGCGTTGAGGGGGAATCCGCCTTCGGCGTTTGGATAACCATGCCCGGGCTCTCCCTGAAAGAGGTAGCACCTGGTATAGTCCCCATGCTCTCCCTGAAAGAGGTAGCACCTGGTATAGTGCACAGCACCATGGAAGTGCGTTCTCCTTCCGGCTCTTCTGTGCAGGAGGCTGGGGGCTTCCCGCAGCAGCCATTCCTTCGCTATGCTCACCTCACTCCAAAGTAGGCTTCATTCCAGAGGGGCTCTTCATATGGACCCACATCCTGCCGGTGCCCATACCCTTGCAAGCTCCAGATCACGGAGTCCCTTCTTCCTTCAACCTCTGCTGCTGCTTTTCCATGCTTTTGCCCCATCTCATCTTTTTTCTCTCCACTTTTGTCTTCTTTTCTTTCTTTCTTTTTTCAAACCTGCAGTTCTGTGTCTCAAGGTGCTATCCTGCTTTGACACCACATGTGGCGCTGCAGCGTCACAGTCCAGATGGTATTGGCAAGGAGAGAGAGTCACATACAGAAAGCTGCAAGATAAATGTGCTAATGCGCTCTCTATTAAAAAATAAAATGGACATACAGTAACACTAAACAAAACACACTTGAAAAAACAAACGACACAAGGGCCAAAACAAAAGGGTTTATAAAAACTCACAAACCTAAACATCAGAAGGGACAGCACAGCCGGGAACATGCCCAAAGCACCTCCACCCCAACTCTATCACCAACATTCATTATCTAATCCATTCTAACACCCAGGAACACCTATTTTATACACCTGCAGATGAATTAATAATTTAATCATGTATTCAATTGTTGGCTCCAGCCACATTCTCGCGTGCTTTGACAGGGAGAAATGTAACCCCCCCCACACACACACACACATGCAATACACTCCCACACAAAAACACTGGCAGGGTTTCCATCCTGCACAATCTCACACCAGCTTGTGTTCCAAAGAGTATTGATTTTCCACGTTACACTGGTCAGCTCACAAAAACCACCCGAGCAGACCTTCACCTGCTTCAAAGAGCAATCTATCAAAACATAACATCGATACAGCTGGAGTTGTGATTTAAAAGGCTCAATTTTTTTAAAAATGTTAAATAACCAACATTGAACCTGAATTCTCTAACCCTCTCCCCAGGTTTCCAGGAAGTCTAGATGAGTGGCTTGGCGTTGCTTGCCAGGTCTGACTGGTGCAAAGCCAGTGGCCTAATCCTTGAATGTATCTAAGAATATCCATGCACAACCCAGCTGGTGCACCATAGAAATATTACAAAGGAAAATATTCTAAATAAATAACTACAAGGCTGTCTCTCTATGAGGAAGCTCTCCGTGACTAACCAGTGACTAATAGAGCAGGGGATACTGCTGACAAGTGGAAGCCAGGTCATTATAGTCTTCCAGCAGGCTAGAGTATCAAGGGCCTCATAACAAGGCTTCACTGTCCATTACTCGGTACTCAAGTTCTTTTATTTTGTTTTTGGACATATTTCATGTCACAAATACACAAATGCATTCTCTAGCAGGTAAAACCAGCTGATGAAGCTCTTCTCTACTTGTTAAGTGCCCTTGGCTTCTCCTCGGGGTCTTTATTGTGTGAAACTGCCATTACCAACCTGCTTCAAAACAGAAATAAAATGTATTCACAAGAGACCTTTTTTGCAACGGTTTCCTGTTGAGATGATTTATGATAAACTATGAAAGTAACTCGCTTGCCGCAATCTGTCCGTGATGACCTCAATACTTTAACCTTCTAGAGATATATAAGGTGAAGATAAAGGTTCTGCACACTAGATTTGTTTTTTGTCATAGATGTATCTTCTGTGTCACAAAGTATTATAAATTAAACCTATTGCCTGCTTAAAAATATCTCCATTTGAATTATTACTTCCCTTTGAAAAACAAGGACATGATTTGTGAATTTAGGACTGGTGGAGCTGACTAAGAGAGCCATATTTTTTGGTACTATTATTCTGCAAAGTAAAGAGATTTAAAAAAACACAGATTTCCACTTTTCATTGAATACTGGAATATAAACCTGGAGAACCACAAGGGAGCCATGAGTAATAATCTCACAACATCACAGCTCAAGCAAACGGGGACAGGCACGTTTCCACACATATGTAATTGAATACTGTCACCTTTTATCAAAGGGATGCAGCAAATGAGATTGTACTGGCTTCAGGCCAAATCCACACATTACTGAGGATGCAATAAAAATAGGTTATACACAGAGCATGCAGTCACTTCATTAAACTATTCATTGCTATGATAAAAATTGTGGGTTAGGCCACAATAACTTCCTTAATTTTATTTTATTTTCAGCTAGAATAGGGTTCTTTTTCAGCAGACCTACTTGCTTGCCCCAGATAATTATATTCAAAGTGGAGAGGCAGACTCTGAGCCTTCAGAATGGGGAAAATGTCACGGTGATGGAAATCCAGAAGTCAAAAGGAGGCTGTGTGATCGCAGGCTGCTTTTAAGATTTCAGCAATGTGCAAGACTTTTACCTTACTGTATCAGAGCCATAGTGATCACCATGAAAGATAACAAGCTTGTCTTCCGCAATCAAGATTCAAAATCACTTCTGAGTAATGGCTTGGCATCTACTTCAGAGCAACGAAGAATTATTCCTGCAGCTAACTTCATAATTATATCATGTCATCTATCATTTCCTGCACATAAGGTACCATACTGAAGTAATCTGCAGAGGACTGAATGCATGTGTATGATAGGTAATGACAGGCTATTAGGATCAGTCTGATAGATATCTCACTAATGATGACATAGGCTATTATAGGTCTGACCAAAGGAATGGAATTATACATGTTTGCAAACTGTCAAACCCACTTAACAGCACTCCTGTTAACGTCATCCTCTGTTTATTATCAACACGTTGACATGTCCTGGCCAGAATATAATGGAGTCAGGGAAGAAACTCCTGATAAGTTGGGTTATTATAACACTTACATCATTATGTCAATCACATTTCACAGGTTCACTTTTAAACAGATATTCGAATGGTAATGTGTTATCATTATTTCATTTGTTTTGCACTGTTGTAGGCAAAGCATATGCAGTTTCTCACTTGAAAAATATTGGTTGAACAGTACCATTTCACAAATTCAGCGCGGTAGTGCATATTTATTATTATTATTATTATTATTATTATTATTATTATTATTATTATTATTATTATTATTACCCATCTGTTATTGCTAAAAACAGAATATAAAGCAGCCCCTCGTGTAGCAGGGGAGCCCTCCCAAGGAACAAAGATGACAGAGCGGTTCCTCCACCACCCAAGCCTGACAATTTAGTCCCCTGTTGAAGCAACTGCAGCCACATTTCCCTTTTGCACAAATATAAACTCTGTAAGTGAGATCTGTTACACAGCAGTCCTTCCAGATGTATATAATTGATCTTTAAGTCTAGTACAGTGATTGGGTCTACTCCATGCTTTGTGCGCATGGAAGTGTAATACCATGCTTACAGGCAGAGGAAGCAGCTCTTATGCAATAAGACACAGGAGGCTAGAAACTATAATGATAAGAAGCAGAACAAACTGAAACACTTTTAACTAATCCCCAGAGGGGGGGAGATGAGGGGCACTAAAAGGAGAATGCAGCATCTCAAGATAAAAGTGAGGGTAAAATGCCATTCAAACTTATGTCTGAAATGGCTTTGAATCAAAATGTGTGGGGAGATATACGGTAATAATATGACCAGAATGGAATTCAATGAAAGAATAAAGAAGGGTCCCTGAGAAACATGCAACACTTTCTTTTCTTTCCATACCCACTGCTTGCCAATTCCAATGGGTCCAATCCAAAGAGCATGCAAACACATTGAAATAGTTCAAACAAAACGTCTTGAATCATGCTGCAAGTTATTCTTTTTATGACGTCCCCTCCATCTTAATATTGCGGTGAATCTGTCTGTTCGAGTGTAAAGCAAACCTCTTTCGACTGAACTTCAAGCTGAATAGGGAAAGCTCTGGCATACGATCTGAGTAACGAGATCTCCGTTAAGTTTTAACACGTCTGTGTCTGAAAACAGTACAGCTCGGAGCTCTGGAACTCTTTCATTCACAGGAAGAGCACATGCTGTGTAGACTTGTCTTTAGACTTTAGCCAATTAAAAACATAAAGATAAAGATTTGAGCTGCTTCCTTGCTTAGGGTTAGTCATCTGTAATGTGGGGATTACTTTCATAAGATGATAGCTGTAATAAATGGTAAACTGCTCCAAGAGCCATGACTCTAGAAATACCTGACACTCAACTGCTGGTTTAATTAAAACAACAGCTAAGTGAGAGAATTGTCCATGGAACAATTTAAAGAATTTCTGTAAGTTGGTGTCAGTATTGGTGTTATTCAGTATTAGACAGTAGAGTGCATGTGTAAGAGACCGAGGTCATGGATTTGTTACTGTGTCTATTCATCCAGGAGATTTTCTATATGAAAAGCACAGCAACAGTGTTCAGTGTGCAGTGGAAGTCTACAGAGAGAAGTCAACGTGGCAGCGCTTTATTTTGAATGGCATAAAAAGTATTTCATTAATATAAAATCAACCATTAGTGGAAGTTTTGTTAGACTGCCGTTTGAGCTCATATTTTATGTGTGTGTTGGTTTTTGAGACTCGGTAGTTTCCTGCTCCAGTAATGTTACATAATAATGTAAGCTACTAATACCTTATTCATGCAATCATCACGATTTGAAAATGTTATTGTGAATGACAATCATGTGGTTTAAATGCAAATTATTTAGTGTGGATAACTTATATAATAATATCATAGACGATATTTACATCAGGTTTAAGGCATACAAAGACTGGTATGTAGTGTTACTGATGTTATTGTATAAGCTATCCACATTACCTCAATAATACACATTTAAATGACATGATTGCCATTCCCAATCATATTTTCAAATTGTGATGATCATGTGACTAGCTTTACATAACCGTCTTAGACTTGACCCTAGAGTGTTATCAGTATAGCTGTGTACCGAATGTGAAGCCAGGATCTCAAAGCATTCGGTCTCTATCATCCAGAAACAAATACATCACATGATCACAATATGACCACATGACTACAATACGGCATTGCTATTACAGGGTAAAGTGAAGGCACAGGTATATTTTGCCAGGGGAAAGTACATAACATTAACAATATCAAGTCTACAGCTATTGCAAAAAGTTAAGCATCACCTAGAATTTTAGAATTGGGACATCATAAAATTAAAAACAAACTATATGAACATAATTAAGATCTTTGATTTAACATTATGTAATAAAAGAAACTACAAATGATATTGCCTATCGGAAGCCATAATAGTATTAAAGCTTTTCATGTTTAAAAATGTCACATTTTTCATTTTTTGTCAGTTTTTTTGTGATGCATATGGAAAACTTCAACACGGTATGTAATTCAATACGTTAACATTATGCAACAGGTTTCACTCAACTTTATGAAATAAATTAGATCAATTCTAAAAAAACCTTTGGCCATAGCTGAATAGTTTCTGGAGAGCTGTGGCAGAGTCTACTGATTTACAAAAAAACATATAAGCTCCCTTACCGGCATGCTCAGTAAATGAAAACAACATCAAGTTCACGTTACTGTTCTGAAGCTCAGAGCTAGAGGAAAGTCGAGTGCCTGTCTGCAATGGAGTGGGTTGGGTTTTAGCTCACATTTGCATGATAATGGTACTCAGAACATGAACGTTTTAGCATGGTTAATTGAAAACTGAGAACATCTGGCAAACAGTCACTTCAGCACTGTATGCTAAATGGCAAATAGAATTTTATATCTCTTCAAACCAGTGACTCGGTTATTACACAACCCTTTTAACTGTAAGCAGCAAAGGACATAAATATGTTGCATGATCCATTAAATAACAGAAGAGGAGCTTTAAATGAATGGAGGTTTAATAAGCAGTGAATCCTACTAAAGTTGTGCAATGCTGATAGTGTCAGTGCTGGAATGTGCTGCAAGCGTAAAGTCATTCGCACTAACAAGTCCTGATTTACACTGTTACAGCGTCTTGATCTAATTGGAATAATGTTTTATTACAGACTGCTAATAATACAAATACCTGATTAAAAAAATCAAATTAGGACCTTTCTTCAAACCCAGTCCCCAATTAAATTAATATATAGAACAATTAACTGTAGTTTGCCTCTAGTTGCTTGGCTTTTAAATGTTAAAAATCCCACTGGCGACCTGGCCCTTTAACTCTTTTTACTCCAACCCTTCTGGTGATACACCACTTGAAAGAGCAGAGAGAGAGCTTCAAAACAAGGTCCTATTCGTGCATTCCCAGCACTGGACCATGTCAGGAAAGAGCAGTGAATGTGTTTTGCTATGTTTCTGCTGCGCTTGTAACGCTAGGGTTTTACACTCCATTGAACTGCATGGAACGACAGTTTCGGGACACGAATCTCCGACAATATTGTTCAAGAGCTGAAAACAAGTAAAAGGTCTAATTAAGCAAATTATCAGTTCAATTAAGGTCTAGTTAAGTAACCGAGAGCTTGGTTGGAATGAAAACCAGCAGCCACAAGGGGTCCCCAGGACCGAGTTTGAGAAGCCCTGCTTTAAGCAATACCAACGGTGTATATATTAGGGTAAGCAATAAATTCACAGGCATCGAAGCCAGAATTTTATTTTATTTTAAGCTATAAAAAAACAATTCAAACTAAAATAGTTATTAACAGCTAGTATTACTGTACACAAACTCATTTATGGTGAACATGATAATTGCTGTTGCTATACCAAGTATAACAACAATGATTTTTTTGTAGCTTAATAAAATTCTGGCTTCGATATCTGGGAATTACTGACATAAATATACCACGACAAACCAATTTATAATCTAGTAGAACATTATTCTTTCTGTTTGCACTCGGGCATCTCTCTCTGTACAAATTAAGCACTGCTAATTTTCATGCGTTTAAATTAAATGATAGCTTTGCAGGACAAATTCAATTTTAAGAATGTCTGTTGTAAAAAAAAAAAAAAGTACAAGATATTTGGGTTTAAACATACAAAAGGCCTGGAACAAGTTTAACAGGTGTTGATATATCAACATAAGATGTAAACCTAATAGACTACATATTGCATACAGTTCAGTTAATGTCTGCTATGAAATTTTGAAATTTAGATTTTAGCAGCCTCATCCACAATATTATCACCTTCAAAAGCGTTCCTTTTTCCATTCTTTAATTATCCAATTTCTCTGTATATTTCCCACCTTCAAAGTAATCTATTTCTCACGCTGAAAAGACACCTTATCTAATAGCAAAAGTAAAGACTCTGAAAAATGAAAGGCTGCCAGTCTATCTGCCACTGAGATGAATGACGTATAATCCCTCTCCCGTAGTCCTATTCCAGTCATGATCTGACACATTTTGAAAGATGATGAAACATTATTTTGGGGTCTCTATATGCTGTAGCACCTGGCAACTGCGCCTGTGTGCTATAATACAAGCACCTTTCCCCCCGCTGTGCACATCTTTCTTTTGTCAAAAAGTGCAATACCAATTATAACTCTGACAGAAATATACCACGGCCAACTGCACTTACGCTCTCTGAAGAGCTTTCACTTCTCCAGAAGCAGGGGGAGAGTTAGAGACTTTGCTGGGGTATCTGGGGGAGTGGCCTCAACCCTTACTTCCGTTGCATTGTGGGCTTTTTGTATTTGTGTTTTTTGATTTGTATTTATGTTTTTTGATTTGTATTTATGTTTTTTGATTTGTATTTGATTTTTTGATTTGTATTTGTGTTTTTTGATTTGTATTTGCGTTTTTTTATTTTTATTTGCATATTTTGGTTTGTATTTGTGTTTTTTTTATTTGTAATTGTGTTTTTTATTTGTATTTGTGCTTTTGGATTTGTGTTTGTGTTTTTTGATTTGTATTTGATTTTTTGATTTGTATGTGTGTTTTTTGATTTGTATGTGTGTTTTTTGATTTGTATTTGTGTTTTTTATTTGTATTTGCGTTTTTTGATTTGTGTTTGCGTTTTTTGATTTGTATGTGTGTTTTTTATTTGTATTTGTGTTTTTTGATTTGTGTTTGTGTTTTTTGATTTGTATTTGATTTTTTAATTTGTATTTGTGTTTTTTGATTTGTATTTGCGTTTTTTGATTTTTATTTGCATATTTTGGTTTGTATTTGTGTTTTTTTTTATTTGTAATTGTGTTTTTTTATTTGTATTTGCATTTTTGATTTGTATGTGTGTTTTTTGATTTGTATGTGTGTTTTTTGATTTGTAATTGTGTTTTTTATTTGTATTTTTGTTTTTTGATTTGTGTTTGTGTGTTTTTTTATTTGTATTTGTGTTTTGCATTCCAGGGCCACCATATTCATGAGTTATATACACAAAACTAATAGTAAAAAAACAGGCAAAAAAAGCTTGGGCCTAAAGGGTTATCACTAGGGCTGTCATTGAACAGCGGTTAATTTCTGCGATAACGCACACATTTTTTGAGAGATTAATTTTTTGAATACATATTAGTCACACCTGTTTTTTCTCTCTTAGCATACCGTAATTAATTTCCTGCTGAACCATTTTAGTGCATGTCAGGAAATCATTTGAATATAAAATTAGTCACAGAACTTTATGTAGCAGAGCACTCAAACGGAAGGACTAGTGAATGGGAAGTTTATTTTTTTAAAAACTGTCTTACAGTTCATTGGATAGTAAGAGGGTTACTTGTATCTACTGTCAAAGTGAGTTCCAATATCACAGAAGTGCATCTAGTCTGCTGTACAACCTGTGTGCTAAACATGCTTTCACTTCTCAAAATACACTTTCTAGTAGTTTTTCTGCTACAGACAACATCAATACAACAGCACATGAAACCCATTGGTTTTGCCAGAGTACTGTTTTAGAAATTCAGGACCCCATGAATCAAGCTGAGTACGATACTGTAACTAGTGAGAGACTGCAGCCCCTTAGCATTGTAGCTTTGTAGGTTATTTCAATATCCACATTTATTTTTAAACAATAGGATATAACCATTACTCAGAATGTTTTGCTTTATTTAGGCACATTCAAGTTATTAATAAAACATTTAAATTCTTCTTCTTCTTCTTCTTCTTCTTCTTCTTCTTCTTTCTTCTTCTTCTTCTTCTTCTTCTTATTATTATTATTATTATTATTATTATTATTATTAAAATGACAATGAGTAAAGGAAACTGTAAAGGAAACTGATAATTGTAAATACAGTACAGTGAGTAATAAACTGACTCCATTGTGATTTATCAGTTGGTTCAAAAAATTTAACAACAAGGTTGGATTGTAAATAAATATAAAACTATAAAGAGAATCCAGAAATAGGAAAACAGGGTTTTATGCTGGGTTGTTTTTTGGAAGATAATAATAATAATAATAATAATAATAATAATAATAATAATAAATAATAATAATAATAATAATAATAATAATAATATAACATAATAAAACACACTTAAATGAGATGGATGCAGTACAATTAAATATGCGATGAAAACCAAGATTAACTGATTTTTTTTTTTTTTTTTTTACTTTCAAGATGAATTGCTTTTTAATCGCTTGACAGCCCTAGTTAATACATAATTTGCTGATGTCCACTTACATATGACTTTATAACCAATGTGTTATTAATGTGGATGTTGATATTTCATACATAAATCACAGTTTCATATGCCTCAGATCTAAACCCTATACATTATTACAGAAATGTGTTTCAATATTAAGTCATTTGAATTTTGAAGGAGAATTCCTCTCCATAAAAAAAAAAAAAAAAAAAAAAAAAAAAAAACTACGTAAATCCATATTACCCAAAATATACTATTAAAACAGTATGCCAAAAAGATGAGACTTATTATTATTTTTGTGTGTGAACCATGCCATAGTCAAAAATATAAAGTTCGGCTCCTGAGTGCCCTATAGCTTGGAGATCACCAGTTCGTATACAGGCTATGCTATTGTCAACTGTGGCTGGTAGTTCTCTGGGGACGGCACATAGTTGGCCAAGTGCTGCCTGGGCGAAGAGGGTTAGGTTGGCTGTGGAATCCTTGGCTCACTTCTCTGCAATGACCCCTGTGGCTGGCTGGGAGCCTGAAGGCCTGCCTGTGTGCAATTCATGGTCCTCTGGTGCTGTAGTTCTGTAATGGTGGATGGCAGATCGGGAGGATGCAGGTGCTCCTCTTCGTCACTCCTGGGGGTCACAGTGCTGAGTCAGGTTGAATAATTGGGTCTCTCCCGGGGGTTGCTGCACTGAGCTGGGTTGAATAATTGGACTTGAACCAGCAACCTCCAGGCTATAGGACGCATCCTGCACTCCACGTGGAGCGCCTTTACCGGATGCACCACTCGGGAGCCCCTTGAGGTTTTTAATGCACTGCAGAGAACACACTTCTGGTCCGTGCACTACAAAAACTATACCAGGGAGAACAGAGCAAAGAGCAAAGATCACAGAGCAAAGAGCACAGGGCACAGAGCAAAGAGCACAGAGCACAGAGCACAGAGCATAGAGCACAGAGCACAGCACACATCACACAGAGCACAGAGCACAGAGCAGAGCAGAGCACAGAGCACTGAGAGCAGAGCACAGAGAGCAGAGCAAAGAGCACAGGGCACAGAGCAAAGAGCACAGAGCACAGAGCACAGAGCATAGAGCACAGAGCACAGCACACATCACACAGAGCACAGAGCACAGAGCGACTAGACTAATCCCATGGCTAAAGGATACAAATTACAGTAGGTTGAAGAAACCAAGCCTATTTAACGTAGAACAAATAAGGGTTAAGGGAGACTTGATCAAAAGATGCTGACAAAATAATGTGGACAATGAGTAGAGACAGACTCAAGAGAGTGTATGAAATTAGTTTCCAAATCCATGTTGGTGCTGAAATCCTTTAGAAATGACTAGACAAAGGTCTGGGATTAATTAGCTAGCAGGAACTGGGCGAGCGTTGACAGGCTCTCATTGGTAATGTTTTAAAATGGGGAAATACTGACACTGTGCTTCTTCATTTAGTTGGATAAAACAATGTGTTTAATTCAACTGATCTAAACATTGCTCTATAGATAATCAAAAGCGGGCTACTGCACCAAAGTGATGACAACCCAACCTCTAACGGTGCATGATGAGAGTCTCTTTGATTTTGATTCAATCAATAGTAGCCCCCCTGCCCCGATACACAACCCAGATGTCAGTAATAATCACCTTTCATTCGTAAATCCAATGCTTTGGCACACTTTGACAAGATACACCATTGCACTTAGAGCTTCGGTGCGGATCACTCTTTATTTCTCAGTAGAAGTGTGTCTCTTGAAAAAATATACCGCAAAGCCAGCTCAGCTGATCCCAGGGCTAAAAGAAATGAGCTATGAGAGGGTGAGTGGGCAAAATAAAAAGCTATCCTTTTCTAAACAAATAAAAGACTAGAGTGGATGAGGTCATCCAATGTTATTATTTTAAAATCCAGCACAGAGTACAGGGAACTGAAGTGCAAAAAGGTATGATAGCAAACACTCAGACACCAATGTGGTGCAATCTCTCAGCTTTGACCAGAGACAACCAAAGCTGAAAGAGTGTGGCTTCGCTTTTATTTTATTCCTGGCTTCCCACAACAGCTCAGAAGAACTGAAGTTCAGTGAGCATTCTTTGATCCAGTCGGCAAGCCAATCCCTCTACATCCAGTAGTTGTACAGTGGATGTCATCCATCTCTGCCGTTGTCCACTTGAACTCACCAGGCTCTTGGCCAGTAGGGAGGGCCCTCTGTAGCACAGAGAGGAGAACAGTCCCTGCTGATTTTGCACACTAAAGCACCAATAGACCTGCTTGGTATTTACCAGGAGAACAGTCTGAAGAAATTGTTTTCTGGTGAAGACTGCCTGTCCCTCTAAATCAGTGGTGAAGACTCACTAATAAGATAGTACATCAGGAAGGTGTGATCCCATTTGGAAAGCCATTATCTTCCAACTATAACAAGTAACCATATTTTATGTTATGTCCCTGTCACAGAGACGGCCAAAGTGGGCGGCGTCAGAACCAGGAAGAGGAATGAAATACACAGACAGGACGGATGAGTTGAAATGATGGTGGCGCTTGCTGGCGCCGGTTTATTGAAAAATAAAACAGGTTTAACAAACACGAAAACACAGGACACGGCACTCTACGCCAAAACAAATAGAAATAAAGAAAACGAACTACACAGACAAAACACAGTGAGTTTTTAAATAAACAAGTATCGTGCTGGTCCCACCAGGATGCAATAGCAATTGTTATTAAATTCTTTATCCTCTCTCTCCCATTCTCCACTCACCGAACACCCAACCGCGAGTGGGTGAAAACATGCTGTTTTTATGCAGCTGTACCAAGACTCGATTGCTAATCAATCATTCAGTTGGAGTCTCGGTACAACTGCATGTGAATTAATAAAGTGCAATTCCCCATGCTCACATATTATTACTTTTTACTTGCACGTGAAATGCTGTGCAATCCTCGTGCCTAAATACAAATATACATTTTAAACACTCGTGTTACACAGACCCGTTTATATCCCGTGCACCAATGACTATACACCAACATTAAACACACAACATAACAGAAAATATACACAGGGGCAGGCACTTCGTCACAGTCCCCAATGGAGATAAGTATCTATGGCAACAGGGATATATGGAGGCACACATATATGTACATGTCCGAGTGTTGAAACTTGGTGTGGGTAGTTGTTGTCACAAATTCTTAAGGGCATCAGAATTTATGGCATGGTGACCTCATTTTGAATAAGTTCTGACTTCTGATGTTTGGGTTAATACAGTCTAGATCTTCTGAACTACGAATTTGATGGCTGAGCTATTGATTGCAATGTTATGTGAAAGTTATGGTCCTCCAAAACATAAGGACCCTCATGAGCTGACCAGACACTTCAGATTGCATCAGGCTATAAACGCTCACTCTTATACAAATTATAGCAACAAATGATTTACAGCAAGGCTAGGGGTGAGAATTGTATTGGCCATTTTTTCTCACTCAGACCCTTTACTTACTAAATATTTTGGTATCCCTGAATAGTACAATAATATTAACAATATCTTTATTTTTATATAGCACCTTTTATAGTAGACCACCATCACAAAGCGCTTTACAGATGCAGTCTGTGAACTGTGCCTTATATGCAGAGTCACATACAATGGGATATTTATTTAACATCTCATCCACAGGATGGAGCACAAGGAGGTTAAGTGACTTGCTCAGGGTCACACAGTGAATCAGTCAGTGGCAGAGGTGGGATTTGAACCGGTGACCTTCTGGTTACAAGCCCTGGACTAGATCCATGTCTCCTCTTTAAAAATATGCTAAATATTTGAATGAGCAAGACATCTCACAAGTACAATGGTACCCGAAATGTTCTCATTTTTGTAGGAAAACAGAACAACACAGGATAACTTAATTCAGACTTCTTGCTCACTGAATGACTCATTGTTGTATTGAGCTACACTCTGGGTTAATGCAAAAAATAAAACTCACTCCAGTGAGCCAGTTAACACCTGTAATCTAATTACATTTAACACCTATAATCTAATTAAATTTTTCACTAACTTGTAGTTGTACTTGTTGTGGTTCCTTTTTCAGACTGGTAACAAAATGTTGTAACAGATGAATTTCATATGATAAAATGAACACAATTACTTTTAGTTTAATTTAATAAAAAGGACTATGGCTAATGTATAATAGGGGAATGAGAAAGCGCTTCAACAGTGCAGATCAAACCTTACATGTCACATGAACACGCTTTCATACCATCTTGCTAGAAAATGGGGTATGAAGGAACGAGCTGCAGCTTGATCAAACTGAAAAAAAAAAACATCTCTATGTACCAGTAATGTAAACTGTGGCTGAGGAATAGTTATTTGTAACTGTAGTTAATATTTTTTTCTAAGTAATAAGTTACTGTAAATAGTTACAATCTTGTTCAAGTAACTGTAATGGATTCCTTTTACAACGTAACCCCCGGCTCTGGCCCTAGTTTTAACATAATTAAAATGTAAGCACTCGTGTGCTCAATTATCAATGTGAAATCAGTGCAGAGCTTCAGTGACCTCCACTTATTCTCCCTCCACTGCTCAAATGAACGCTGTGTTAATGGAAAAAACTTGTGACTGTTCATTGAGTTGCCATGACAACCTGATTGAGATCAAACCTATATACTCCTCCCTTACAGCTCAGGCTCCTGGTCAGTATCTGCCTCTTGCATTTCCATTTTGGTAGAACGTCTCTTGCTCTTGTAAGCACGTGGAAAGGCAAAAGTTATGAAACTAGCAATTTAAACCTCTAAAATGTGCCTTTACCTTTGCACTTGCATTAATCGCTCATGTTTCACCTGCATGCAAATTACTCATTTTTCAGCTCCAGCTGCTTGATTCCCATTCCAGCTCCTGTGTGTCTACAGTGTCAGCAGCAACTCTGTGGACTCCGTAGCATCGTATGTGAATGTCTGAGAAATTTAAATATCAGCTGTTTCATGACACCTATTCAGAGAACCTTGACTTGTGTAGCTGTACAGCCAACCATACACTGTTTCTATTGTACAGAGGAGAGACATTGTCATCAGTATACAGTGCACTGTGTGTCTCCCTTGTTCTAGGCTTTACTCTTATAATTGCGTGGGGGCTATTTTTACAGAATTTCATTTTGTTCTGTTTACTAACATAACAACATCAAAATAAGCTAGAATACAAAATCAAGGCAATATGTTTTTTAAGTGATCCATGTTTATTGGGTTTCACGCATAGATAAAGGTTATTTAATACATTGTAATTCCTACTATATGGTACTGTAGTTTTTTGAGACAATTTTTTTAAAACAATAATAATAATAATAATAATAATAATAATAATAATAATAATAATAATAATAATAATAATAATACACATGCTACAAAGGTAAGGACCCTTGATTGGGGAAAGTGCACACAAAACCTGCCTGTCTGATTTACAATGATCAAGTTTACTTTACTGAAAGAAACATAATAAACTCAATAACAAATGTATCAACCAGAAGCCTTTTTCAACATCAAATTGAAGACACTGAAAAAGACTTCTGGTTGAAACAGCAGTCATTGATTTGAATACGGTTCTTCCAGTATTTCTAAAGTCAGACCTATTGCGTGTTTAATAGTCATGGATGAATGAAAGAGTTTGAATCAGGGTTAGTTCCAGTAACACATCATATCATTGGAAGCTTTAGGCTGTAGTCTTACAGTAAGCTCTTAATGTATTTATTGAGTAAATGTAGGCGTTCTTAACTTCTCTACAACTTTGCACAGTGCCTTAAAGAAAAACGTAATCTGAGGTGTCCAAACTTAAACAGCCCACACATGGCTACCCAGAGTAGTATTTGATGGCACGGTCACTGATTGTTTGGTTGCATAGTGTGTGCTGCTCTGCAGGTGACGAGTCGTGTTTTTTTCCTCCACGATGTTACTGTACACAAACAGCAGTTTACTTAGCACTGCCACCACATAGGGGTACTGCATGGACCACTGCGGCACTATTGTTGAATTATACTTGGCAGCAGTGAGCACCCATAAACACTTGATGCACATGAGGAGCTCTGAGAATGAAACACCAGACCTGGGTTTAGACCTGGGTCACACTGTAATTTATGCTCAAAAATACATTTTATATATATATTGTGATCTTGCGGCTCACCACACAGGCTTGCACAGGTTCTTTTCCCTTCAAAGTAAAGACCCAACACACAGGACTGAAAGCAACAGCGCTCACGCGCACTTTTAATAAACAAAAATGAAATAAACAAAACAAACACTACCTAAACATATGCAGGTCCCTGACTAACGTGCAGGACAGCTAAGCTGTTTACCTGACATATAACACCAAAACAAAACACCGACACAGATTTTTTATAAAACCAAACGTATGTTTTACACAGACCTTTACGTCCTCCAGTTGGGCACTACACTCCAAAGCAGTAGCCCTGAGCAGGCTGACTGCTTTCCTTTTATTTCCTGCACCTGGCTCTAATTTTTAATAATTGTCAGGTGCAAGTTATAATTAAACAAAACAATTACCTTAGCAGGAGGCTTTAACTCTGTCCCGTTGCCATAAACAAAAAAGTGTTTACCATATCTATATATATATATATATATATATATATATATATATATATATATATATATATATATATATAGTGTAAGTAGAGTTTCTACGGCAATGCAAAAGTTCAAAATCCTTTCAGCTAAACTTTCAGTTTAGATGGCTTACCAAAAGAGTTTCTGTAAAGACATTCATGGTCACACTCTCATTATTTTACTTCAAAATGATCAATTGTATAACTTTTTGTTCCAAAAAAAATCTCTTTATTAATTTAAAACATAATATAAAAACAAATAAACAACGTGTTTCGACACTACTGTGTCTTCATCAGATTCACAGGTTCTACTTTCACTATATGTAATTACCTTATACTGGTCAGCACCTTATTAATATCAAGCATTGTAGTGCACAAATTACCTTTCTTGTTACTATATATATATGTGTGTGTGTGTGTGTGTGTGTGTGTGTGTGTGTGTGTGTGTGTGTGTGTGTGTGTGTGTGTGTGTGTGTGAGAGAGAGAGAGAGATTAGCAAGGTTGTGTGAGAGAGACTGTGATAACATGTAAATGAATGAGTTTCACACTGACTGCTCTGTGAACAGTGTGTTAATATGCATAATACATACACCTGAAAGCACCTCTAACTTAAGAGTCAATAGCTGTCTAACAATGGTGTACAGCATTTCATCCAAACAAAGCGAATGACAATAGAAACTCATCTCCCTTTGGGAACAAAACTAATCATTACATGAATACCTGCCTGGTCTGAGGAATATATAGACGTAATGAAATAGTGCAGAATGAACTGCCTGTATGTGTATTGTGAGCAGATCTTAAAGAGAAGGATATGCACTCATGTTATTCTTTGTTTATTTAGCAGACACCTTTATCCAAGGAGATTCAATTGCTGTAATATGAATATACCAGTATTTATACAACAGGGACAGACCTCTGACTGTTAAGAAATCTCCTGATCCCAGGCTGTTATACTTTCTCTCAATACAGTTGGAATTACAGTGCACTGAAGTGTCTAGCAGTACTGGACTTAGGAGTCCAATATACTCACCCCCACCCCTGCAGCAACTAGTGCGTCCTTTTAAATGAGCGCTCTGTAAGGTCTGGCAGAACATACTAACCACAACAGAATCTGTCAACAGGGAGCCAGACACAGAGAGGAGTAACAAACAGGCCAGAAATTAAATATTAGAAACATTTACATGGCATAAAAAATCCATTTAGGCAAGTGTTATCATAAATTGCTTTTTTTAAATACAAGTCTTATCTCTTCCAAGGCCATTATCTCTTGCTAGAAGCCTGCACTAATGCAAATATGATGTGTACACCCGGCACACTGTTGGCAAGTCAGCTGGATTCTGCTGCATTTATCTCAGTAATTGACTGTAGGATTACGAGCCATCCTACCAATTTTTAATACACTTTCTTGTAATATTGGCCAACATTGCTTTGGTTTCACTAAGCACTAATAAGGTTCTGCACACACATCTAGATGTCCTGCTTCTTGGTTCTCTGCGGTAAGTAAAGCAATACTACTCACCGGTTTCCTGGTCACAGAGCTGCTCACAGGGGGCTGTCGTTCTCTGCCCACAGTAGTCTCTAACCCAAGGGGAGGTGGAGTTGGTTTGGTAATACAAAGAGAGCTTGGCAGGGTTTAACCAATCTGAGACATCCAGATAGCTTCCCATGCTCACCACAAAACTGCTTCCTGCACAGAGAAAACAAACTGAAAGTCATCTCTGTACCTGGAGAGACTGATAATGTGTCAGGAATCTGTGAGACAAATCAGCAGTTTACTTAATCAGTAGACATTCCAATTAGCAGTGAACAGCTAGGAGATGTATATACAAGAGAAACATGAGGAGGAAACAGTCAATGAACAGCTAGGAGACAGACACAAGAGAGACATGAAGAGGAAACAGTCAATGAAAAGCTAGGAGATGTACACACAAGAGAGACATGAGGAGGAAACAGTCAATGAACAGCTAGGAGACGTATATACAAGAGAGACATGAGGAGGAAACAGTCAATGAACAGCTAGGAGACGTATATACAAGAGAGACATGAGGAAGAAACAGTCAATGAACAGCTAGGAGACGTATCTACAAGAGAGACATGAGGAGGAAACAGTCAATGAACAGCTAGGAGACGTATATACAAGAAAGACATGAGGAGGAAACAGCGGGATAGTGCAATAGAAATGAAATAGCCGGTTCAATATGTAAATGCTTCTAAATAGGAGACATACGTCCTGAAATTGCTAACTTTTTAAACCAGTTAGAATCCCTTCCTGCAAATAAGTAACCACCCATCCAATAATCTGTTGTGCGGAACATGTGAAGAGTTCTGTTTAGAATGCTTGGTGGAAGTGCAGCATTGAAATATCTGAAAGGAGCAATCAGCATATTCAGTTAATTAGCAGTGTAGTGAATGGCTGATGAGTTCAGAACACTGACATCAGCAGAAGACCGTATTTGCCTCTCCACTACAGAGCTTGCTGAATGGTAAGATGTTGGTCTTTGGACCATATGGACCATATTGGAACCATAGTTCCAATGGCTGCTCATTGACTTAAGTGTCCTGGGTCAGTAAAGAAAGTACCTTATACCACTCCTTTCAAATAAACCTGGTCTTCTGCAGATCTCATTCCATTGCAGTGTTACTGGCTTTAGTCATTTAAATGTGTGAGTCAGATCACCACTGGGGAAAAACACCAGCTATTAAAAAGGCGTCTCTTTTCAGATCACTGCAAGTTCCTTTCTATTTCAAATGTTGCTATGATCATTAAATCATCTGCCTAAATGTCTGCTCGTTGTGTTTGCTATCGAAAAGAGAGCATACTTCATACCACGTATTAAGTGTTACTAGACAAATAAAATTAAGTAGTATTTAACAAAAACAGCATCTCCTTCCTATTGTCAGACTTCAATAAAACTTGCTGGAGCGACTGCTGCTACCATGAGCATCTCTCAACAATGTAACTGAAAATACCTTTTCCTTCTGTAATTAAGGAAATGTTCTGGATTTCGACATTTCATATTAACTGTTAGCATAGTTTGGTTAATTCAAAATATGTCAATTAGATTCATTTGAATATATTCTTTATGCATCTGCTGCAGTAATTACATACCAGAGACAGCTCGTGAACAGGGCCCTGCTCATTCTATGATGTTAAAGCTTTGAATAGAATAGAATAGAATAGAATTTTAAACCTGCTATGAAACCAGCATGCTTTTAATTAATCCTAATCCAGGCAGACCCACAGCGGAGTAGGGTTTCCATTCACACTGCTGGGAAAAAAACTGGCCCTGGCTCTAACTGGACAGTGAAACCAACCACCATCCCAGAGAGGCTTTATAATGGGGTCTTGTGAATGAAGTGCTTTATATTGGGGTGTTGTGAATGTAGTGATTTATATTGGGGTCTTGTGAATGTAGTGATTTATATTGGGGTCTTATGAATGTAGTGTTTTATAATGGGGTCTTGTGAATGTAGTGATTTATATTGGGGTGAATGTAGTGATTTATATTGAGGTGTTGTGAATGTAGTGATTTATATTGGGGTGAATGTAATGATTTATATTGAGGTCTTGTGAATGTATTGATTTATATTGAGGTCTTATGAATGTAGTGATTTATATTGGGGTGAATCTAATGCTTTATACTGGGGTCTGGTGAATGTAGTGCTTTATATTGAAATCTTGTGAATGTAGTGCTTAGCAGGACTGGAACCCAAACCTGCAGAAGTGCAATGCATGAGGGGTGAATGAATAAGCCCACATCGCAACCAACCCCTTTTAAATGTCAATTATATGAACAATGGCATGTTCATTGCTATCTGAATAAAACATAATGTGTTGATGCTTTTTTAGGAAGTACGCAATGGCAACATCACGTGACTCAACACTGGTGTCCCCTGCCAGGACTCATAATCACAGGCTCAGGCTCTCTGCTAACAGTGCTGTGAAGTGAAGAATGACAGTGCTGCTGATGAACACGACTACTTCACAGTATGAGCTATTTATTTGGGTCTCAAACTAATAAATGTGTTTCAGAGTACAGCCAGGGCTTTAACTTGGGAGCAGGCTATAATCGGAAATGTGTGTTTATCTTATCCTTTTTCATTTTGTGAGTGAATCTTGACACTTACAGTACGCAACTAAAGTGTTCCGTGAGTGTCTCCAGTGTCTTCAAGAGAGCAGTCCAGGCTCCATCCCAATACCCCTTGTCCTGTCTCACAGACAGCCTAATACAGCTGTGATTTTTGTGATGGCAGTTTTTTTTTCTTCTGATGTGGCCCACAAGTCAACTAGGATTTGACTCTGACCACCAGAACTAATTTAACATATAATCCTGTAAGCCTGAAACATCCTCTGATAACTGGATAGTTTTTTTCCTCACAGCAGTGTTTAATGATTCCCTCGGTTTCTCTGTTTCTAAACCATTCTGTTTAACACCAGCTGTCATGTAGGCACAGAAGTATGTTATCATCCGCTCTCCAGCAAAAACAACTGCTATGCGGCTCCTAACCTTGCTGCTAAACAAGCCATCAAATTAAAGACTATACAAGAGCAAGCTCAACCTTCTATTTGTTTGTGAAAGCTTAGAGTGATCGGGTAAGCTCACTGCGGCAATAATATAGTAATAGTAAGGCATTACAGCTATAACAGTGAAACAGTATCATGTTAGCACTCATGTTTAATACTGAAAATGAGACCTTTTCTTCTATTTCAGTTTTCTGAAAGTGTATTGCAAAGGTGAAAATGTAATATTGAAAGGAGAGCTAACCAATACTTAAAATCCATTGTCTTCAATCTTATTATCATTAGCAACATTGCCACTGCCCCGCCTTTAAACGAATGCTAACCAATGCTTTTAAATTTATTTCTCACCTGTTAGCATTTGCAACATTTTCACTGTGATAGCTGTTATTGATGTTTATTTACCTTCATAGGGATATCAATGTACCGATGCAGCTTCATTACTTCCTTTCCTGTTGTATGAACCCTATGGTGCAATACATACTACAGTGATATACGTTTCAATAGAATCACAGTGGTGTTGGTATTTGATTGTATAGCTTGCTGTTTCTTCTACTAAGGGTTTGGGACAAGATATATACTGTCCTTCCCTATCTCTGTCTCAATATCTTTTCCTATCAGCTGTTCAAATAACAACATATTTTGGTTCCTTCGAAGGCTCTTCTGTTTCTTCTCACTGCTTAGATTGAGTGAGTAGAACTGATAGCAAGTCTTCTAATAATAATCCTGTGCCAGCGCTGTGCTCAGACAACTGTTAATACCTGTGTGCTTTCGATGCAATCTGTGAATGGCTGCCTGTGACTGTGGTCCAAACAGCTGTCTGGTACCTGCAATGCTCAAGAAAACATCTGAGTTGTCTTTTTACCTTTTGAAACACATTATTTAATGTACTTGCTTTATATCTGTCCTAATAGCACTGTTTTGTTGTTCAAAAGATAAAAGCAACAAAATAAACTGTAATAACAATTTATTTCAGGAAGTTTTACCTTGATTAAAGTTTACCAGGGTAAATTTGATGGTAATTTTGAAACGTTTGCATTCTTTTACCCTAGCTTGCCATTGTATAATATGCGTTACTATACCTCTCTTAGCTTTACAGTGCTTATACATGCATTACCATACTTCCACTGTGCTTTATACCACTTTGCTTTGCATTGGTAAGCTTTTTATAAGGGGCTTGGAGTGAATAAATGCCTGCCAGAATTCCAAAGGTGCCCCTGCCTGACACCAGGGGGCACTGTTCTGCTAGCGGAGCACTGCTCTTTACAGTAGGCACTCATCAGTAAGGATCAAGCGCTCCACAGGTGAGGGTCATTAGTGTTGACTGGGCTAATTTACCATTCCAAGCGAAGCAAATGAAGAAACAGCTGCGTGGGGTGGTGTGGATTGTGGTTCTCAACAGAGTCTAAGAAAAGCAGCAATCACCACAAACCGAAGCAGCTGTTTCTTCACTTCACTTTGATAGGTAAATTAGCCCAGTCAACACCAAGGACACTCGTCCGATTGTCAGCACGTGATTTTTGTGAATAATCAGTGTGTGCTGCTTTAAAACTGACTGCGTTGTTTTATTGTTTTGGCATGATGCAGGCTTGAATACTCTTTGATGAAAACTGTGAATCGGTAGCAGCTTCCCTTAAACCAAATCACTGCAAACAAAATGTAATTCTATATTAGATTAGGCAAGATGCTAACACTGGGAATTAGTGACAACATCAAGGATCCAGGGAGTCTCAAATCTCAAAAGTATTCCCAGAAGAGCACTTCTCACATACATCATAAAACAATTATCAGGTTAATTTGTGTCTTCATTTTACCAAACTGCAAATATTTTCTATCTTTGGAATTGTGTTACAGTGTTTTTTTCTCTCTAATCTTTGAAGGTACTGTCTCAGGCTTTATATAACCTGTTCAATAATTAACAGCAACAGTACATAATAAGTCAATGTAATGTAATCATCTCTGTTTCACAGCAATAACTAGAATTGATGTTTTCTGGAAATTGCAAAAACGACAGAGGTGTTTTTACATATGAATCTGCATTTCACAAACCTGCAACTTATGTGTTGTTTTAGTCTATGCTGATCTTCTCATTTTCTTTTGACAGAGAGGGTGTTTGTGGAAGCAGGGAGGTCCATTGTGATGTATACCAGCGCCCACATGATGGACTGGGTATGTTTCTGTTCATGATGACGTTGGTGCTTGGCTGTTTCTTGGTAAGCTATGCATTGTGCATTGGTGGGTAATGTCCACCTTTCTGAAGTCTACAGTCACGTGGCAACATGAGGAGTTGTGTCATGTGTCACCAAGCAGGCAGGTCTATTTCTATACTGCAAACCCACCTTCTGGATCACACACCTCTTATACACTGATTTTTTAATAGTTTCTGGAGAAATATTTTTCATTTATTTCATCAAAACATTATTTTTTTAAATTGAAGAATAAGTAACAAGTACAGTGTAGTTAATGCACCTGTATTTTAAAGTGTATCGCAAATTCTTCAGTTATACCAAGTGAAAAGATTGTGTTTTCAGCCTGTTTTAAAATGTAGCAGAGTAGGGAGTGTTCTGTCTGTAGAAACACACTCCTGTGCACCATTGCAAATCACACTGATCTATAATTTACACAATTCACTGGGCAGCAGATACAGATAGACCCTCAGACAAAGCCCTAATTATAGCCGAGTCTATCAGCTGGTGACATTTTAAGAAAGACAACCATCCAATGGGGGATGACCTGACCTTTTTCCTTAGACCAGATTTAATGATGATCCTAAAGCTGTCACCCCTGCTGAGATATTGTAACACAGCACACATACTCTCTGACCGTAGGGAGTCTTCAATAGTGATTTTGGCTGTGTCTTAATTCAACCCCCCATACTATCATCAGTATACAGGAGCTGTGTGAAGATGCAACACAGACCAGACCTGGATTTAGAGAGAGGGCAAAGGGGAAAGCACTACAGTAGGTATAGTGTAAAAAAACTAAAAAACCTTAAACTTTAAAAGTCTGGGTTCTTGTAAGAAAATCTGCTAAAGTTCTGTGAAATATCGTTCACATTGAGACGCTTTTGAAAGATTTAACCTAAACCTTCTTTAAATAAGTGTACTGTAGCTAAGATGGCTGCCCAGGACAAAAACTACATTTCCTAGCAGAATACACTGAATGCATAAATTAATCCATAAAGTGGATTAATTTAGTATTATACATTTCTTTTAATAAATAACGATGCAATAACAAGTGTGTTTTCTAACAAGAAACCATGCTAAAGGTTGACATGAACCTTGGAACCTACACTAGGAACACACTAGTGTACCCACACTCTGTATCCACATACACACAGGATCAGGAGAGCTGAATCCTGGAACCTACACTAACAGCACACTAGTGTACCCACACACTGTATCCACACACACACAGGATCAGGAGAGCTGAATCCTGGAACCTACACTAACAGCACACTAGTGTACCCACACTCTGTATCCACACACTGGATCAGGAGAGCTGAACCCTGGAACCTACACTAACAGCACACTAGTGTACCCACACACTGTATCCACACACACACACTGGATCAGGAGAGCTGAACCCTGGAACCTACACTAACAGCACACTAGTGTACCCACACTCTGTATCCACACACACACAGGATCAGGAGAGTTGAATCCTGGAACCTACACACTCCACATCCACACACACACACTGGATCAGGAGAGCTGAACCCTGGAACCTACACTAACAGCACACTAGTGTACCCACACTCTGTATCCGCACACACTGGATCAGGAGAGCTGAACCCTGGAACCTACACTAACAGCACACTAGTGTACCCACACTCTGTATCCACACACACTGGATCAGGAGAATGGACAATCTATAACAAACCCAATGTGATTTGAAAAGTATTGGCTCAATAAGGCATCTGTATGTACATTTCATCATGCTCTGTATTAAGCACATACCACACTAAATCATTTTACTGTGCCCCTGCTGTGAAATTATGTTATAATCATTTAAATTGCAGTAGTCCTATTCTACTCAATTTGTTTTAGCTGCTATTTAAACTTCTGAACTTGAAGCTGAACGAGAATAATTAGTCACACTGTGATGACATTCCCGCAACTACAAAAGAAAGTTAACACTTGTCACTGTGTACATGTAGAGGGGGAGCCCTTCATGTTACATTGGCACCATTTGTTTGTAAAAACTAGGATGATATGATAATTGCCAGGTAAAAATCCAGCAAGTGCTGGAGTGCTTGCAGACTACAGCCCTCCGAGAGAGCGTAACCAGGCAGAAGGGTATAAACAAGTACACTGTGTAACACACAAGAGGCCTACATAACACAAAACACAGAGCTGTACAAATCCCACTGGTCTTTATTGAGCCTCACTGAATACAACATGCAGAAGGGTTATATGTGCTGTGGATTTGAGATCCTCCTCTGTGTGTCATTAAAACAGATCTGGTGTTTGTCTTGATCTGTATGTAAGCCTTTTATGAAAATTAAAACTGTTATCTTTCTACATTAAAGAGCTAAATCAAATAGCGAACAGAGAGTTTATGTCAACTATAATACTAGCTAAAATAGCATTTTGATGAACTATAAGAAAATTCTATTTACTTATAAAATTAGCGACGGAAAATTCTCCTTGTTAAAGACTTGTCTTTCACCAAACGTGGCTGCTCTGTCCGACTCACAAGACAACAGCCATTAATTGCATTGTTCAGTTTAACCCATTCATGTCTATATTTTTAGAAATTAAGTTTCCCTTGGTGTACATGTGCCTTAGCTAGGGGAATTACACCAACAGGATTAGTCATGTGAAGGTACAGTGACTATAGCTAACAGCATCCTTTCACAAACCCTGCCTGTCATGCACTTCCATTTACTATATGGGTCTCTTATTTGTATTTTTGAAACATGTATTTTCATTTCATAACAGGAATCCAACCATATACAAAGTAAAAGAAAGGGTTTAGTTTACTTGTCTTGCCTTCCAGGAAATATGTGACTGTTTCACTTCAGTCATTTCATTTCAGCACCATTTCACTTTCAGGTGCACAGCCAGGACTGTGCAAGACCATACATGCTTGCTAAAAACTCAAAGCTACACATTTGAGACATAGTGAACAGATGAGAATTGTGTGGAAAATGTAAAGAAATTATTTTGCCATCTGCAATCGTTATACAGGGCAGCAGTATTTTTAGACAAGTCTTTGAGTTTGTATTCACTGTTACTGTATTTCTTGCGACCTCCAGTATTGTGCATGACGTACAACAGCTTTCTCGTTACATGGTGCTCTTGTAATATGGGAGAAAATCCTTACCGTCAGCAATGAAGTGCTCAGGGACGTGCAGAGTAACCTTCACAGTGAGGGGGCAGGGCAGCTGACTCCCGTACACCACTGCCAGGACACAGCTACTCACTGCCAGCAATGTCAGGGTGTTCTTATTCACAGGGCTTCTGGGAGAACCTGGTAGGAAACAAAGCAGAAATCAGCAGCCAATAGAAGCTGGTGCTTGATTGCTCTTACACATATATTACCAGTGGGCTACAATATTTTGATGCGCTGAAGTCAATATGACTTGGTCTACCTGAATGTGGAGATTCACCAGAAGTAACAAAGAACAAAGTAAAAAAGATCTCCAGCAGAACTACATTATATGTAATGTATGTAAAAGTAAAAATTTCTTAGAAAATAGATTTTACAGCCTTCGCTGTCACTCCTTATAAGGGACACTATTCACGGACCAAAGAATGCTAACATCCCAGATACCAGTGTCTTAACTTGAATGTAGTGCATTTCCCTCCCAACTGCGTAGTTCACATTTTCATGATAGTTGTGTTTTTAAGCCTGTCAAAGTCTGATAGCAAAGCTCACAAACAGCAGAACAGATACAGTAGACAGTCAGATACAGGCAGAAAGAGAGAACCTGATTTTCTGCTGCTTGGGATTTTAAAAATGTTATATCGCAAAATGACTAAGGCACGACAATTCTTTATTTCAAATAACTGCACACCTGGCTCACGCATTTTACACAATGCCACACTGCTGCTTTGGGAAAAAAAGAGAGACTTAAACGCACTGATGAGAGACAACTTAATAAAGCTTCCCCACCACAGCTGTGCGGTGCACGTAAACAAAACTCAATGTGCTGCAAATGCACTTCAAGATGACTGTGGAATGGAGGATTTCTAACAGCCAACTGAACTTCAAGATCACTGTGGAGTAGTCTTTTTAACAGCCAACTGCACTTCAATCACTGGAATAGAGTCTTTCTAACAACCAATTGCACTTCAAGATCATTGTGGAATAGAGTCTTTCTAACATTTTTGGCACAAATATCTTAGTTCTGTACATATGCAAGCACTATACACAAGCCAATCCTGTCGGTGAACTCTACATGACCAAAGTGTTCATTCTTTATGCAAGATCACACTGCAGGCACAGAACGCAGCTCCCTGAGCAACACTGTTTCTTGGGTGATGTCAGACAGACTAGAAATATTGCTTAATATTACTCAATTTTCACAATGTTAATTGTATTTTTACAATAATACATATTCTTTGTATTTCCCAGCTGTGCCCAGAGTTAGCTGTCCAATAACATATTCCTTTTGTTGCCAATCTTATTTATTAATATGAGCAAGAACACAGGCTTTCATCTTAAATGGTGAGGTAGCACACCCTCCAGCCAATGGACACCAACCAGGTTAGCTACACTCTTTTGTGAAAGCTACAACACAGCTGTCTCGAAAGGTGAGGCTTCCTCTAACCAGGTCAGCGTCATTCTTGCAGTACACTATTTCATGTCTCCCAGTCACACCACTCTGTACATAGTCAGTAGTAGCTTTTGAGATGACGGTTTCCTTGGTTTACCACAATGTCAATGCCATTTGCTCTTGAGCAGTGGTGGCCATATTGTTGTTTACCCTTCAGCCCCTAGGGTGGCCAAGTCAATCAAAACCATGTAACAAAAAATATAATCAGTTTAGGCCAGACAAAGGATTGGATCAGTATTTAGCTTTGGTTCCACAGAAAAACAGAAAGTTAGAATGAGAAGCATAGCTTGATATCAACTTTTCCACTCTTGTAAATGTTTCCCCTTGGTTAAAGTATAACAAAGTGTAATACAGCACAGTGAAAGCATGGCAAAAAATAGGCATGCATTGTAAAACACAGAGAGGTATGGTGAAGCATATTTAAAAAAAACATGGTAAACCAGGGTAAATGCATTGCATACTCATGTGAAAAGCATGGTAAAAGTGCAAGCATATCATGTAAACATACTGTGGTGATCCATTACCTTATAAGGGCATACACACAAACTACTGTTTCTTTACATATGGGTCAACATACTGAACCTGTAGACTGAACCCTTATCTGTGAAACATGCACTTCCTGAAGACACAGATTCCTGCTCTCCTGATATTGCACAGATAAACATTACAATTTTTTTATTTTTATTAAATATATATATATATATAGAGAGAGAGAGAGAGAGAGAGAGAGAGAGAGAGAGAGAGAGAGAGAGAGCAACAGACCACAAGTGGTTTCAGAGCGCTATACAGGACATATCACCTCGCTATAAAAAAGATATTGCTGCTCTAGAAAGAGTGCAAAGAAGAGCGACCAGAATTATTCCGGGCTTAAAAGGCATGTCATATGCAGACAGGCTAAAAGAATTGAATCTGTTCAGTCTTGAACAAAGAAGACTACGTGGCGACCTAATTCAAGCATTCAAAATTCTAAAAGGTATTGACAGTGTCAACCCAAGGGACTTTTTCAGCCTGAAAAAAGAAACAAGGACCAGGGGTCACAAATTAAGTTTAGACAAAGGGGCATTCAGAACAGAAAATAGGAGGCACTTTTTACACAGAGAATTGTGAGGGTCTGAAATCAACTCTCCAGTAATGTTGTTGAAGCTGACACCCTGGGATCCTTCAAGAAGCTGTTTGATGAGATTTTGGGATCAATAAGCTACTAACAACCAAACGAGCAAGATGGGCCAAATGTCCTCCTCTCATTTGTAAACTTTCTTATGTTCTTATGAATATACATAAAAAACCCAGCACAAATACACATACAAAAAACAGCACACAGTATAAAGCATCAGTGTCAAAGCATGTGAAAATAAATTCTCCCGACTGAATTAGCATATCTTGTGAAATAAGACTGTTTTAGTTTCTTCATGAAAAGGAGAATTTCAGCAGTAAGGCAGAGTTCAACAGGCAGAGCATTCCAAATCTGTGGACCCAGGACCGAAAAAGCACAAGCTCCAAAACGTTTGTGTTTAAAACGTGTCTGACACAGGGACATGGTGTGCAAGGACCTCAGACTCCTAATAGAATTATAAACCTGCAGTTTCTCAGTCAGATAGTGAGGAAGTTGCTGATAAGGTGCTGTGTGAATTAAGCATAGTAATTTGAATTGTGCACAAAGCTCAACTGGGAGCCAATGTAAAATCCAGTAGAATTTGAGAAGTTGGGTCCCGACGGGATCGACCAATCAAGAGTGGAGCTGAGGCATTCTGAATGACCTGGAGAAGTCTGATTGGACACCGAGGCAGACCCACATACAGGGTGTTGCCATAGTGGTGATGAGTTGTTACGAGGGCATTCAGAACAGCAGCACAGAGAAATGGTTTGATCTTTTTGATTGTCCGTAGATGGAACATGCACGTTTTTGCTACTTGTTTGATCCGAGGCAAAAATGACAGAATTGTTCAGCACAATTCGGTCATGGTAAAAACACATACAGAAGAGAAAACAGGAAGTGTTTTGTTTTTTAGGTTGGCTTGTAGTCCAGTGGTGATGATGGTCTTCACTGAATCAAAAGTTTCTGTCCCCTATAGCTCAGGCCAGCAATACATTTCAGACAGCACGTACGATTCTGTTATCTTGAATTACTCAAACAAACAATCCTACTGTATTCCAGCATCACTTTGTTCAAAGACTCATGCTATTATCTGGATTTGTCTGATTCCCATGTGAAATCACACCGAAATCATTTCCTAATCTAATTTGATGAACATTTTTGTTCCTTTAAGAGCCACAGAACACTTTGTCACCTTGACAACTAGCTGTAGTTTAAAGTATTGCTGAACTGTGCAGCTGTGGTTGAATTGTTTATTAAGGGTTCAGTTCTGAATGGAATCTGCGCCTGAGCACATGGTGTCTCATTCTATATACTGAAGGACATGTCTGTGTGGAGATACAGTAACATAGGCCCTTCAATAAGGTAGTTTACTGACCAGTTGCAATAACTGAAGTCACATAGCATTTACCACCATTATAAGTTAAACAGTACGTATAGTGCCTATTGAAAGTCTACACCCCCTTTCAAAATGTTCACCTTTTGTTGCCTTATAGCCTGGAATTAAAATGCATTAAAAAGTTTTTTTTTTTTCATTTATCTACACATCCTGCCCCACAACTTCCAAGTGAAAAAAATATTCTAGAAATTTGTAGAAAATTAATTAAAAATAAAAACTGAAACAGCTTGGTTGGATAAGTGTCCACCCCCCTTGTAATAGCAATCCTAAATTAGCTCAGGTGTAACCGATCGCCTAAAATCACACACCTAGTTAAGTGTCCTCCACCTGTGTTAAATTGTAGTGATTCACGTGAGTTCAGGATCAATTCAGCAGTTCCTGTAGGTTCCCTCTGCTAGTGCATTCAAAGCAAAGACTCAACCATAAGCACCAAGGCGATTTCAAAAGAACTCCGGGACAGATCAGGGGATGGGTATAAAAAAATATCAAAGGCCTTGAATATCGCTAGGTAGCACGGTCAAGACAATTATTAAGAAGTGGAAGGTGTATGGCACCAGCAAGACCCTGCCTAGATCAGGCCATCCCTCCAAACTGGATGACCGAGCAAGAAGGAGACTGATCAGAGAGGCTACCAAGAGGCAATGGCAACTTTGCAAGAGCTACAGGCTTTTATAGCCAAGACTAATCAAAGTGTGAATGTGAAAACAATATCCCAAGCACTCCATAAATCTGGCCTGTATGGTAGGGTGGCAAGAAGGAAGCCATTACTCAAGAAAGCCCACCTTGAATCCTGTTTGACGTATGCAAAAAAACACTAAGGAGATTCTGTAGCCATGTGGCAAAAAGTTTTGTGGTCTGACGAAACTAAAATGGAACATTTTTGCCTAAATGTAAAGCGTTATGTTTGATGCAAACAATACAGCGCATCACCCAAAGAACACCATCCCTATTGTGAAGCATGGTGGTGGCAGCATCATGTTATGGGGATGTTTCTCATTGTCAGGGACTGGGACACTTGTCAGGATAGAAGGGAATATGAATGGAGCAAAGTATGGAGAAGTCCTTGAGGAAAACCTGCTGCCCTCTGCAAGAAAGCTGAAACTGGGTAGGAAGTTCACCTTTCAGCATGACAATGACCCAAAGCACACAGCCAAAGCTACACTGGAGTGGCTAAAGAACAAAAAGGTAAATATCCTTGAGTGGCCCATTCAGCGCCTCGACCTAAATCCAATCGAAAATTTGTGGCGTGACTTGAAGATTGCTGTCCATCAATGCTCCCCAAAGAACTTTGCAAAGCTTGAACAGTTTTGTAAAGAAGAATGGTCAAATCTATTGCCAAATCTAGGTGTGCAAAGTTGGTAGAGACCTATCTCAACAGATTCACAGCTGTAACTGCTGCTAAAGGTACTGGAGACATCCAATTATGATCTTTCAGTTTTGTATTTTTAATATATAATTTTTTTCTCAATAAAACCTTTTTTCCCCTTAACAGTGTGGAGTATGGTGTGTAGATAAGTGCAAAAAAAATCATCTAAATGCATGAAATGCTGAGGCACTGACACAACAAAATGTGAAAAAAATGAAAGGGGGTGTAGACTTTCTATAGGCACTGTATATTTAAATGCCACTGAATGTATTTATTTAAATATTTATTTCTGCATGATGTTTCATTTCATTTTAAGTAGGCTATAGTTTCTATTGAGTTAATATAATTTTTCTCTAAATCTGGTTTTACCTGGCTTTGAGCTTGTCTGGATAACCCAGACTGTCGTAACTGAACAACTTTCCTCACTCCTTTCAAATTATGTGACAATGAAGCCTTTCAACTGACACTTGTGGTGTCCCTGAAGAATCTATTCTTGGGTCCCTTTTCTTCAAAATCTAAATGCTTCTGCCAACACAACCTCATGTTTCATTCCTATGCTGACGACACCCAGCTCTACTTAAAACTCGACCCTGGTAGTCCCTCTGCCATGGTCCAGCTCTCTGCCTGGAATCAAGCCATCAAGGCCTGAATGTCTGCCAACTTTCTCCAACTGAACAGTAACAAATCTGAACTCCTAGTAGGATCTAAAACTCAACTTAACAATTTCAATACAGCTGCCCTAAACCTCGGAAACTGTCTGCTGCTGTCTTCACCCACAATACGAAGCCGTGGTATACTCTTGACAACAACCTCTCCTTTGATCTCCTCCGTGGTCAAATCTTCCTTCTACCATCTTCAAAACATCTCAGATGTCCGTCCCTACCATTCTGTCCCAGATGTGGAGATACTTTGTCAAGCATTTGTCTCTTCTCGACTCGACTATTGCAACTCTCTATATGGTGGTCTCCCGGCACACACCATAAACTGACTGGAGCTAGTTCAAAATGCTGCTGCCAGGATTCTTACCAGATGTAAAAAACGTGATCACATCACCCCCCATCTTGCCCAGCTGCACTGGCTACCTGTAAAGTTCAAGATTATGTTCAGAACTCTTCTGCTCACCTACAATGTCCTTCATCACACAGAACCTGAGAACCTCCTCAGCCTGCTGACTTGCTTTGTCCCTGCCCTAAAGCTGAGGTCCTCAGACTCTGGTCTGCTTGTTATCCCCAAGCAAAAGTGCACTACACTTGGACAATGCTCATTTAGCTTCAAGGCTCTGACTCTTTGAAACTCTCTCCCAGTCTTGGTGTGTGATGCTCCCACCGTCGCTCGCTTTAAATCAACTCTCAAGACCCACCTGTTCTCTCTTGCTTTCCATGCTCCTTAAGCTTGATATCTGCTATTAGCTGCTGCTAGTGTTTCATGTATTATGTTACTATCATGTATTATGCAGTTTCCACTGTATTTAGTGTACTATTTCATTTATTATACTTTTATCTGTATTTGAAGTAAGTATTATGGTCTTTCTTGTACTTATTGCATCTTGTAAAGCGCTTTGTGATGGTGTTCCGCTATGAAAGACTCTATGTAAAGACTGATTGATTAATTGAAAACAATTAGACTGTTCCAGTCACTTTGGGACTCCTCCATTACACCCAGTCTGAGCATCTCATCAATGTCCGTCTTTATTACCTGCCTTTTGCGCTCAGGTATGGTATGGCCTCTGGTGAACTGCCGCCCCCGGTGGGCTACTCAAGTCAGAAAACACATCAGGAAACTCAGCCACCAGCACCCGAGCCTGACATTTCTGTGTTGGTGTCAGATTATCTGCAACCTGTACTGACCCCTTTTTCGCCAACACAGAAAGATCAGGTCCCAGTTCGGTGATGTTGTCTGCTTGCACCACTAACAAAGCCTCCTGTTGCAACCAAGCCTTTGAGAGGTTTACATGGTATATGTGCTTTTCTCTCCGTCGCGCCAGCTGGCAGATCTTATAGTCCACCGCCCCAATCCAGCATGTAACTTCAGAAGGTCCTTAATATTTCGCCAGAAGTTTAGACTCAGAGCTGGGTAACAATAGATGCACTTTTTCCCCCAGCAGAAAAGTGCGGAACCGGGCCCCCTTTGTTATATTGGGTCTCTTGTCTGCATTGAGCCTCCTGTAAATTATCATGCGCCCATTTTCCCACAGACTCAAGACATTTGTGCAAGTCCAACACATACCGGACACTATTGGTTGAATTATCCTGCTGTTCCTCCCACATCTCTCTGACCAGATCTAGCACACCCGGGGTCTCCACCCATACAGCAGCTTGAATGGTGAAAACCCTGTAGAAGTCTGAGGTACCTCTCTGATAACAAAGAGAAGGGGAGGAATCAGCTGGTCCCAGTAGCGCTCATCACTGCCAATGAATCTGCGCATTATGTTTTTGAGGGTCTTATTTAAACGTTCCACAAGACCATCATTCTGGGGGTGAAAAACCGAAGTCCTAATGGTCTTAATCCCCACAAGTTTACATGTTCCATGGACTAGCCGGATCCTTGGGGATCCCCATCCGAGAGAAAACCTTCATTAGCTCATCGGCAACCGATTTAGCGAACGCAGAGCGGAGGGGAATGGCCTCTGGATAATACGCTCAAAGGCAAAAGAAAAGGGGAAAATAAAACACAGTAATAAAACTAAAATAAAGGTGCTGCACTTGGCAGTGTTACTCCAACCATCGTTAAACGCATGGCCAGGGTCTCCGTCCTACGCTCACTCCCTCAGCCTCCTTCCTATACATGTATGGGTTCTGCCCAAGGTTTCCCCGCTAGTAATATTTTAATTTTCTTCTCTTTGGGTTTCTTTCTTTTTCCGTCCGTTCTCGGTCCTGGAGCAGAGCTTCCACTAGCTCGTTGTTTTGTCTTTCAGGAGCAGAGCTGAGGGAACAGCAGAACGTTATTTTATAGGGCTAGCAATCCCGCAAAGGCTCGCCTCTCAGCCACTCAGAGAGAGGGAGAGCCCACACACCCTCTCTCCAACCTCTCCGTGTCACTGCCATGACCGACAGACGGATATTGTAAGGCTGCTGTCCTCTTCCTACAGCACTATGAATGCACCAGAAGAGTCAGTACAGATCTCCCCCCCACCCACCAACACTTTCTAAAAGAACATGTTAAAAATATTCCAATAAAAACATGTAGGGTTATAGCTCCGACATGTTTCTCGCTAGTTCTGTGATGCTGGATGCTTTTTTGGTTTTAAAGGAAAATGGTGCAAAGTACTGTTGAACAGGGCCCTCAAAGGTCTTCTAGGTTTTGTTGTTAAAAACAGTTTTTTTTTTGTTGGATCAGTGTAGGTGTTCAGTCAGTGGCTGGTAATAAGCTAGAGCAGGCTCACAAGGATAAAGTCCTGGGTGATACAGTAGACTGCACGTTGGCTGTTAGGATGTGCTTCAGTGACACATATCTTTAATAAACATTTCAATAAAAAGGAATGATGTATCAAACAATATTGATATCACAAAGAAGCAATGTTTCAAATAATGTCCCGTTGTTGAACAGGGATGAAATAATTAGCAGAGTTTACAGGTAAAGACTTAATAATTAGCAGTACAATACATTACAGTGACTGAAAACAGAAGCTCAGAAGGAAATAACGAAGAACCAAACCCAAGACTTCTGAAAACATCTAATTAGCTTTATTCAGAACATGTTAGAGATACAGGCAGAAATGTATTTGAAAGATATTAAAACTACAAAGAGAAAGCGATAACAAAATGGAAATGCAGCAAATAGCTTGTTGTTTAAATTTGGTTTTTGTAAATCCCTCCCGCGTATTTCTGTATACAGACCTTTGTGAGCTAATGTGTATAATAGAAGCTCATAAACTGCATTATGCTGAAATATGAAAAAACTGTAAAAAATGTAGGTACCCAACTGTGGCGGAGTGTCCCGCCCCTATATACATGTGTGCGCTGCAGTATTATTATTATTATTATTATTATTATTATTATTATTATTATTATTATTATTATTATTTATATTATTATTATTATTATTATTATTATTATTAATATATATATATATATTGTGTTTTGGGCGGACGGAGGAAAGCCGTCCGTCATTGTTTGCTGTTTTAAACCTGCGGAAAGCCGGTCTCAAAGTGTGGATGGGGTTGAATGCCCATCCCTGTAAAGCTCGTGGGAATGTGGCTGGAGCCTTAATAAGGTCATTGTTTAATGGTTAATTAGGGCTCCAGTAACAATATAAAAGACCCACTCCAAGCTCATTAGGAGAGAAGGTTTAGAGTGGAGAACGAGTGAGGAGTTGGGAGGTAAAACTAAAGTCGAAAGATAAACAATTGCTACACATGTTGGTTAAAACCAGCACGATACTTGTTTCGTTATTATTGTTTATTTGTTTGGCCAAAGCTCCTTTTTTGTTTTGTTTCTTTTATTTTTGTTTAAATATTTGTTTTATTATTTAATAAATATACTGAGCGTCCCACAGCTCAGTTTTCATCCGCCATTACGTGTTTTGGTTTCTGTGTTCTGCCGGGTCTGACGTCACCACTACAGTCATCCCGGTCACACCAACAAAAAATGTCTATACAAACTCTGTGTTAATTACACTGGAAAAGATTATTAAAAAAAAAAGAGTCATAATCGCCTGTATGAAAATCAAGCTTTTCAATTTCTTTTCTGTGATTGCCATTATTTGCAATTAATATTAAACCCTGTGCAAAATCAGTACACATAATACATTAAACAAGCTTGAAAACATTTCATAAAACTTTCCCCTAACAGGGCATTAGCATTCCAATGCTTCCAATCAGGTATTGTATACCTGTGAATGTTTTAATAACTATTATCAGATGAAAAGCATGCATGCAACTTGATGGATTTGATTAGTTGAGTGGTTGCATCTTCTGTTAAGCAAGGCTTCACATGAAAACAGGACTTTGAGATTCACCAGTTTCAAAACATGTCACAAACATAAATCAGTACCAAAGAGGCCAGATTCACTTGCTTCAGTGCAAAAATTTAGAACATTTCTATTTGAAAGAGCCATCGCCATTGTGATCCCTTAAACATTACTGCACAATACAAAATGCATGACATTTCTAAGCACCTGGGATTACAAAACGGTATTGCCAACCTGGAAATATATAATTCATTACTACCTATCTCACATAGTTCTCCATGGCATTGCAGTGGCAGCTGCAGCTACAGTATGTATGTAGAAGGCTGTCATTGCTAGCATGGTACTATACTGATTCTTGTATTATGACCAATGTCATCACAATGATGTGAACCAACACACATGAGAAATGCACTGCAGTACCACGGGACTGCATCAGTGCCTGGCATTCTGCGGTGCGATGACCACTGTGCACTAACTGTTCCAATGCCATTGCCTTGGATATGATGATAAATAGCAACTCCAGTTCAGTCCTGATGTTTCGTTGCTGCTGTGATACTGTAGTTTTATTAAAATTCAATATGTGGATTTATTTTTTTCTTGTACACAATGAAATTAATTATTATTTACATTTGTGTTTAGCATTTATTTGTAATAAAACAACATTTAAAAAATATGTTGCCATTATGAATCGAGCCTGCAAGCAACCTTGTCTTCTACAGTATGTAATGAAAAGCCCCTGTTTCAGCTTTCCTGTTTCATGGTGAAAACAGCAGGTGCTCGAGGGTTTAAGCACAGAAGGAAGAGCGTTTGGGGAATGAAGGGACCCCCTTTTATATATGTTGTTATGATAGAAGATGTACAATCATGACACAGTTACAAAAATCATTTTCTATTCAATTCTCTCTGTTATTCCTCTATTTGCACTTCATTTGCAGCTCACAGAAAAGCTTCCGGCAGTGCCCGTAATGCATAGCAAGCTTTGAAGAAAAACTCTATTTAAATAACCGACTTGTCTAAACAAGCGCAGGGAGCGAATAGCCTCACTTTCTTCAGTCGGGTATTTTTCCTGCAACTTGAGTTAAGAAAAACATTTTTTAGTCCAGTAACCATTGGTAACCACAAGGCTGCATTATGACAAATGTTAGAATGTAATAAATATTAATTTCAAAGGGACATATACTACATAAATACACAACTTTTAATAACAGACCAGCACATTTAGCTAAAACCCCACATTGTAGCTATGTACAATAGAACTACATACTATAAAGTATGCTGTTCTGTTGTGTGATTGAGAGAGAAACCAATTTTAAATGTAAGCTGATTAGATGTATTGCTTGCATTACTTATTGTCATCCTGTAGTTTTACTTCAGTGTATATTACAGAAATATCAATAATAATTTGTTAATAAAACAACAATACAGTCAGGGAAATCACTCTTTTTTAATGCTGTGGTAAAATGCTGTTGGGTTTTAGCATTTCAACTCCAATGTTGGTTTACAATGCAGAGCTCTGTATTTACTTCAATCTACACTACTGTCATCAGCCAGCCTCTGCAATAGGACTGATGAAGAGATTTACTAATACTGGAATGAATGTGTACAACAGGGCAGTTTCCTAATTCAAACATAAAGGAACAAGGTAATTGTGAAATGTGTGCAAGTGTTTTCACTGGATAAAATCAAGATTCAATTTCATTATTAAATATTTTCCACCTTTTACAAAAGTGTATGCTTGTTTACATTCCCCTACGGTACGTGCAACCCTTCCTGAGCGCTTCAGCTGCCCAGTAATCATGTTTCTTCCACGGCAGCTGGTACAATACAATACAATCACATTTCTGTACAGTAGAAGAGGTTTTGAGTTAAGTGCATGGCAAAACTGATTTTAGAACCATTTAGCTTCTCACTGGCCATCATGTTTTCATTATGAAAAAGGAGGAATAAATCATACCGAGGATGCCTGTGTAAAATTGGTCTATGTTTGGTAGGGTATTTGTTTAGGAAAGGAGTCATACTTTTTGATGTTGGTATTTTTGGAACGCATGTTTGAATTTCATTGAATATGGTGGTGCTGCATTGATGGTTTAACAGTAGCCACTTAGCACCTATTCTCAAACAAGCACCCAGGTAAAGAGCAGGTAGAGAGAGAGAGAGAGAGAGAGAGAGAGAGAGAGAGAGAGAGAGAGAGAGAGAGAGAGAGAGAGAGAGAGAGAGAGAGGATATGCCATGGCTCAACTGAAAAATGTATTTTACAAGTTAGTTTTCACCTCTTCAGCTTCCCGAATGGCAGAACCGCGAGTGAGGTCAAAGAGTTGAGGCTAAGGGATCCCCGAGTGGCTCCCCTGGTAGAAGCGCAGTCGTGTGGTGTGCAGGGTGAGTCATTGGCTCTTGTGCTCTTGTGGGTTAAGGAGACAAAACCAGTAATTTGAAATTTGATGTGCTGGCCTCCCCAGTCGTCTGACATTAACCCCATTGAAATGTTATGGGATGAGCTTGACAGGAGCGTGAAAAAGAAGAGCGCAATCAGCATGACTATGCTCTGGGAGATGTTTAGGACTGAATGGACCGAAACAGAGGGATCACACAGTGCTAAAGCTCCTGGAGTATGTGATACTGTGATTGTTAACAAGGGGGATATTTTCATTAGAAGTTTGCAGGTTTTGAGAAGGTTAATATATTTCCATATAAATCAATGAGTTTATGCTGCTTCTTCTGTTCTTAGCTGTATTTCAGTAAAATGTCCAGGTGCCCCCATACATTTTGACTGCAAGTGTGTGTGTGTTTGTGCGTGTGTGTGTGGTGTGTGTGTGTGTGTGTGTGTGTGTGTGTATATATATATGTATATATATATAGATATATATATATATATATCTATATATATATATATACTAGATATATAATATATATATATAATTATGGACCTGACCTCGAGGTCTGTAGTGCTCAGTATTTGACCTGAGGGAAGACTATTGTTACTGGCAGGGGACTATAATTGCACTCTGGAGGTAACAATAGTCTTTCTGAGGTGACGTGGGATGGAGTTTTGAATTCACTTTGTTATCAACACTTCCAGAAAGTTGTATGACTGTCAGAAAGGCCAAGGGAAGCTAGGGTACTGATCAAATAAGTAACGAATGTGGGGTTCCAGCTCTCTAGCAAGTCAAAACTGATCTGCACTAAACCTCCGAAGAACTCAAACATCCTCCCTGATAATGCAAGCGACACAGTCCCGAGAAACGAGGCGGTTAACTCAGCTATAGCCTGCGGTCAGCTAATCCAGCAAAAGCTTTTGCTGTTAAAGAAATGAATGATAGAGAGAAAAAAAGAAAATAAAGCTAGTTGTTATAAAGCTGTTGAAGATGAATGGACCACAGTCGTTGAAATAGCAACCTGAACATAAATAACTTGTGTTATATATATATATATAATATATATATATATATATATATATATATATATATATATATATATATATATATATATATATATATATGTGTGTTACGGTTCATGTGTAAAATCGGTAGATCTATAGATTAACCAGAAAATGTATAGGTTTACCAGATCACAGGTCAATTTATAAAGTAACTAAGGAGTGTTAGTTAATGCATAGAGCAGCAATTGTTTGAGGGAATGTGCGTAATCTAGACCTATCAGACCATTTCAATGTTGTGTTTGGTCCTTTGACCAGGCTGGCTTGTTTGGTGACGTCAGGCCAGGACAATAGACAGACAGCAGTGCTGCTGGGATATGAATGTGCTGCTGCAAGGATTTATTAAATAAACAAACAGTTTGAACAAAACAAAACACGGAACTCAAAATGTATTAACTAAGGTTTTTTTTTTTTTTTTTTTAGCTATATGCATTAACTAACACTCCTTAGTTATTTTATAAATTGAACTGTGAGCCTGAAAATGTATAGATTTACTGCACTATTTGTTTATTTTTAGGGCTTGAACTTTTCAGGTTTTATTTTTTCTAAATCTCTACCTCCCTTTAAATGTTAATTAGTAGTTGTTAAGCTGTCTCTGCATCCTAATAAAGAGAAAACTATTCATTACAAACTAGGTTTAAGATATATATTTTTTCTTTTGCTACAAAATCAAGGATTAATTATATTATACAATTATACAATTATAATATTAATAATAATAATACTAATAATAATAATATGTCTTTCAACATTTTGTGTGTGTGTGTGTGTGTGGTGTGTGTGTGTGTGTGTGTGTGTGTGTGTGTGTGTGTGTGTGTGTGTGTTTAAGGTGTAGAAAGCGGATATTTGAAAAGTAATACTGCAGTTGCGCTAAAAGAAAAACACAATATATGTTACATTAATTGTGAGACACTGGCCCTCATTCAGAAAACTTTAAGGACTGTTTAAGGATAGCCCAATTTTGAAATCAGGGTTTGTTGTTCATATAAGCTTGTCCAGCTGTTTCAGAGAGTGTTAACGTGTATTCAAATCTTTCCCTATTTAATCATAAGATAATTTTTGAACAGAACCCACTTAAATGAGTGGTGCTCTTTGCACTTGAAAAAGTCATGACACTACAGTGAGATTTAACTGGATCACCGATTTCAGTTGGTAATGAGTGCTTTTAGCACATGTGTACTATGATGTGATTAATCCTTAATGCCAAGTACAGGTGAACATTCCTATGTTAAAACACAGATGTCAGTTTCACAACTTTAGCGTTACAGCAAATGCAAAGTACTGTTGCCACAAGCTGTGCTTCAAACAACATTCAATGTGTCTAAAACCCCAGTTACTTCATCACAAATTCAATGTGTCTACAGCACCAGTTACACCATCATGAATTGAATGTGTCTAAAACCCCAGTTACACCATCCTGACATTCTGTGTGTCTACAACACCAGTTACACCATCCTGACATTCTGTGTGTCTACAACACCAGTTACACCATCCTGACATTCTGTGTGTCTACAACACCAGTTACACCATCCTGACATTCTGTGTGTCTACAACACCAGTTACACCATCCTGACATTCTGTGTGTCTACAACACCAGTTACACCATCCTGACATTCTGTGTGTCTACAACACCAGTTACACCATCCTGACATTCTGTGTGTCTACAACACCATTTACACCAAACTGAATGTACATACACATGGAAAAAAATAAAATAAAAATTAGACTAGAACATGCTGCCTTAATGTTCAGAAGAATGAAAACAGAAGATGCCTTGCCTTGTTTATACCGTCACCATTTTTTTTAAAAGAAAGGTTTGGTGATTTAAAAAAATAGCGCAAATAAAAAATAAAATCATATTGCAAATATCTTTGTTTATCTTGCCACGCTTCATTCCTTAACAATCGTGGCACACCAGACATACACTGCGTGTTTTTTCCGTGCACAATCAATCAAATTATAAACTTCAAGGCGAGATTATCAGCGGCGTGTACAGAGAGAAACAGCTTAGAACAGAATTGGATTGTTTTGTGACAAAGGGAGGAAAACTTACCCACAAGGCAAAGACAGCAGCAGAGGTTCCAGCAAATCGCAGAAGCCGAAAAACATGATGAAGTGTACTTAAAACTTGGATTTACTTGGAGTGGCTCCAGCAGTGTGCCAAGGCCTCAGTGTGTGTTGTATGCGGAGAGGTTCTGGCAAATAACAGTCTGTGGCCCTGTAAACTACACCGGCATCAGGAAACAAGGCACCCAACTTTAGCATCTAAAATCGGTTACTTTTTTCAGAGAAAGCTGAATGAGAACGGAAAAAAATATATAAATATATAAACGCAACATGCAACAATTTCAAAGATTTTACTGAGTTACAGTTCATATAAGGAAATCAGTCAATTCATTAGGCCCTAATCTATGGATTTCACATGACTGGGAATACAGACTTGCAACTGTTGGTCTCAGATACCTTAAAAAAAAAGGTAGGGGTGTGGATCAGAAAACCAGTCAGTATCTGGTGTGACCACCATTTGCCTCATGCAGCGCGACATGTCTCCTTCGTATAGAGTTGATCAGGCTGTTGATTGTGGCCTGTGGATTGGCCCACTCCTCTTCAATGGCTGTGCGAAGTTGCTGGATATTGGCGGGAACTGGAACGTGCTGTCATACATGTCGATCCAGAGCATCCCAATCATGCTCAATGGGTGACATGTTTGGTGAGTATGCAGGCCATGGAAGAACTGGGACATTTTCAGCTTCCAGGAATAGTGTACAGATCCTTGCGACATGGGGCCGTGCATTATCATGCTGAAACATGAGGTGATGGCGGCGGATGAATGGCACGACAATGGGCCTCAGGATCTCATCACGGTATCTCAGTGCATTCAAATTGACATTGATTTAATGCAATTGTGTTTGTTGTCCGTAGCTTATGCCTGCCCATACCATAACTCCACCGCCACCATGGGGCACTCTGTTCACAACATTGACATCAGCAAACTGCTTGCCCACACAATGGCATACACACTGCCATCTGCCCGGTACAGTTGAAACCAGGATTCATCCATGAAGAGCACACTTCTCCAGTGTGCCAGTGACCATCGAAGGTGAGAATTTGCCCACTGAAGTTGGTTACGACGCCGAACTGCAGTCAGATCAAGACCCTGGTGAGGACGACGAGCACGCAGATGAGCTTCCCTAAGACGGTTTCTGACAGTTTGTGCAGAAATTCTTCGGTTGTGCAAACCCACAGTTTCATCAGCTGTCCGAGTGGCTGGTCTCAGACAATCCCGGAGGTGAAGAAGCCGGATGTGGAGGTCCTGTACTGGTGTGGTTACACATGGTCTGTGGTTGTGAGGCCGGTTGGACATACTGCCAAATTCTCTAAAACGACGTTGGAGGCGGCTTATGGTAGAGAAATGAACATGCCAATTGCAAGCTCCCTCAAAACTTGAGACATCTGTGGCATTGTGTTGTGTGACAAAACTGCACATTTTAGAGTGGCCTTTTATTGTCCCAAGCACAAGGTGCACCTGTGTAATGATCATGCTGTTTAATCAGCTTCTTGATATGCCACAGCTGTCAGGTGGATGGATTATCTTGGCAAAGGAGAAATGCTTACTAACAGGGATGTAAAAAACTTTGTACACAAAATTTGAGAGAAATAAGCTTTTTGTACATATTGAAAATTTCTGGGATCTTTTATTTCAGCTCATGAAACATGGGACCAACACTTTACATGTTCCGTTTATATTTTTGTTCAGTATATATAAATATATGAAGATACTCTTATTATAACTATATTAATCACAGCCCTTCTACTTTATTACTCAATATCTTGCAACATCTAGGATTGTCATTTCAATGGGGAGGCGCAATTGTTTTTGTTCTTAGCAAAAGGATGCTCACTGACAAAGTTTGAGAACCCCTGATTTACACTAACACTAGGGGCTCTCCTTGGGGATGGCAAGCCTGCACGTTGTGCACAGGTATGTCCCCTCACTTGGTCAGTAAGTATATTCTCCTTCGAAAAGCGAAAAACTCGAGGGAAAAGAACGTGTGATAATGTCTACAAAAACTAAAGCTGAACTTTGTTTTGAATTTATAGAAGAGGATAATAAAAAGAAAACTTCCAATACCAACAGGAAGCTCCATGAAAAAGCACTTGAAAGGAAAGCATCCTTCTAAACTCCCAGCGCACCCTCGGACTCTAGTATATCTGTTGGTGGCAACACTCTGTCTCTGAATTTACCCAAAAACCACCGGCACAGGAAACAGACATGAGGGTGTGTGCCAGGTTTTCTGATAAAGGAAAACACAGTACTTTTTCAATTTCTCATACTTTCTCATCTCGAGTGGAAGCGACAGCAAGTGGGAGAAGTACAGGCGTGGAAAAGTACAGAGCAGTTTAGAAGCAGTAAGGAGAAATTGCATCTTGAATTGCTTTAATCAGAAAACAGAGGACATTGGGGAAACACAGCAGCAGCTCAAAGTCAAACAGCCGCGTGTGTTTTTCTGATAACAAACAAGCTGAAACTCGGAGCAGATGATTAAAATTCAGCACCGTTCTGAGACACGGGTGAGGGGAGGAGCCAACAGCACAGCAGAACAATGCAGTTAAACGAGGCAGTCTTCCCAGCGACAACGAGTGGGAGAAGTACAGGCGTGGAAAAGTACAGAGCAGTTTAGAAGCAGTTTGAAAGCAGGTTGACGGCTGCAGAAGAAACTAAACTTCAAAAAAAAAACCCTCAACATGGTCTTCAAGCCAGTAATCTGTGACACCTGCTTGATGTGGGAAATCCGAGAAAACCCAGCGGAGCTAAACGAAGTGTGCGTAAAGTGCCGCACGATCCATGATTTGCATAAACTAGTAAATATGCTAGAAATGGAGCTGGAAGAAGTGAGACAGCAACAGGATCTTGAGGAACTGGCACACCCACAATTCATGGAAGTCTGCATCACCCCTAACAGACTGAAAGCCACCAGGGAGATAGAAGGTCAGAACAGCTGGGTTCAGGTAGGCAGAAGCAGGGAAAAAAAAAAAACTTTGTCAAACACAACCACCAGAAATCAAAACAACCAACAAATTTGAGTCACTTCAGAATTTTGATGAGCAGAACCAACAACAAGAGAATGAAAGGAACAACATCCAGGACCCCATTGACAGTGGTGACCAGAGAGAAAAAAGAAAGGAGGTCATGATTGTTGGGGACTCCATATTGAGAAACACAGCAAGTTCAATTCGCAGTTTGGACCCCCTTACTACAACAGTGTGCTGCCTTCCGGGAGCCTCGGTCAAGCACATCACTGAGAACGTGGACAGGCTCCTAGAACGAACAGGAGACGACCCGGTAGTAGTCGTCCACATCGGTACAAACAACATTGGAAGAGACAGACCAAAATCCCTGCAAAACAAATTCAGAGAGCTAGGAAGGAAATTAAAAGAGAAAACCAAAACTGTGGTATTTTCTGGTATACTACCGGCACCTTGCAAAGGACCATATGGACAGCTGGAAATAATTAATCAAAACGCATGGCTGAAGACGTGGTGCACACGGGAAGGCTTCACCTATCTTGATCATTGGACCACATTCTACAATGAGGACTATCTGTATAGATGGGATGGACTGCACTTAAATAACAAGGGAACCAGTCTACTTGGAGAAAAGATCCTTGAGCAGGTTCAGAAGCATTTAAACTAGAAAGGAAGGGGGGAGAAATCAACAAAAAAATAGAAGGGAGACCGCATCAAAACAAGAACAAGAACTCAGGTAAGACAACCATTAAATGTATTTATCTAAATGCTAGAAGTATCAGAAACAAAATTCTAGAACTTGAAGCTACTGCAATAACAGGTAACTATGATGTGATAGGTGTTACAGAAAAGTGGTTGTCTGAGAGTGATGGGGACAAATATAATATTTGTGGGTATACACTGTATAGGAAAGACAGGCAGGACAGAAGAGGAGGAGGGGTAGCGCTATACATAAGAAACAGTCTTGAAGCCCAGGTGTTAAACCTGGACAAAGAAAATAAAACCGAATCAATATGGGTCAGAATAACGGACAAAAATTCAAAGGGCATAATAATAGGAGCATGCTATAGATCGCCAGATTCAGACGGTGAGCACAATAATCTGTTATACAATGACATTAGAAATGCGTGTAGCAAAGGAGAAGCCATACTAATGGGGATTTCAACTTACCCCAAACAAAATGGGAAAACCCGATGGGTAGCACGAAGGATGAAATAGAAATGGTGGAAATGACAAATGACTGCTTCCTAACACAATTTGTCAAGGCACCGACTAGAGGGGAGGCATGCCTTGATTTAGTCTTTTCAAATAACGAAGATAGAATAACTAAAACAGAGGTCAGAGAACCACTGGCAAACTCAGACCACAACATGGTCTCATTTGAAGTGTTTTTTAAAACCCCAAAAGTAATGACTAAAGCTAAGGTTTACAATTTTAGAAAAGCAAACTATGAAGGTATGAAACAGAGACTAACTGAAGTAGATTGGAGTAAAATAGAGAAAACACCCACAGAAGAAAGATGGTTGTTCTTCAAAAATATAGTACTAGAGGCGCAAAACAATTACATTCCTAAAGTAGACAAATCTAAATGTAAGAATAAATTGCCAAAATGGTTTAATAGATCAATTTAAAAAAATATTCAGCGAAAAAAGGCACTTTACAGAGCATTAAAAAAGGACCAAAAAGAAAGTACGCAGAAAGAGTACACAGAACTGCAAACGCAAGTCAAAAAGGAAGTTAGAAAGGCCAAGAGAGAAATAGAAATGAACATTGCTAAGGGAGCTAAAACCAATTCCAAAATGTTTTTCCAATATTACAACAGCAAGAGAACATTCAAAGAGGAGATTAAATGTTTAAGAGATACAAATGGCAAAATCGTAGATGAAAAAAAAAAAATAGCAAATATATTAAATGATTACTTTTCACAAGTTTTTACAAAGGAAGATACTGACAACATGCCCCACATGTCATCCAGTTCCTATCCAGTTTTAAATAACTTTAGCATAACTGAGGCAGAAGTGTTAAAGGGACTAGGAGCTCTTAAAATAAACAAATCCCCTGGGCCGGATGAGATCCTCCCAGTAGTACTCAAAGAAATGAAAGAAGTTATTTACAAACCGCTAACCAAGATCATGCAGCAGTCTCTTGACACAGGGGTTGTACCGACAGACTGGAAAATTGCAAACGTAATACCGATCCACAAAAAGGGAAACAAAACTGAACCAGGTAACTACAGACCAGTAAGCCTGACTTCTATTATATGTAAACTTATGGAAACTATAATAAGATCCAAAATGGAAAATTACCTATATGGTAACAGGGTCCTGGGAGACAGTCAACATGGTTTTAGGAAAGGGAGATCGTGTCTAACTAACTTGCTTGATTTTTTTGAGGATGCAACATCGATAATGGATAATTGCAAAGCATATCACATGGTTTATTTAGATTTCCAGAAAGCTTTTGACAAAGTCCCGCACAAAAGATTAATTCTCAAACTGAACGCAGTTGGGATTCAAGGAAATGCATGCACATGGATTAGGGAGTGGTTAACATGTAGAAAACAGAAAGTACTGATTAGAGGAACAACCTCAGAATGGAGTGTGGTAACCAGTGGTGTACCACAGGGATCAGTATTTGGTCCTCTGCTATTCCTAATCTACATTAATGATTTAGATTCTGGTATAGTAAGCAAACTTGTTAAATTTGCAGACGACACAAAAGTAGGAGGAGTGGCAAACACTGTTGCAGCAGCAAAGGTCATTCAAAATGATCTAGACAAGATTCAGAACTGGGCAGACACATGGCAAATGACATTTAATAGAGAAAAGTGTAAGGTACTGCACGCAGGAAATAAAAATGTACATTATAAATATCATATGGGAGATACTGAAATTGGAGAAGGAATCTATGAAAAAGACCTAGTAGTTTTTGTTGACTCAGAAATGTCTTCATCTAGACAATGTGGGGAAGCTATAAAATAGGCTAACAAGATGCTCGGATACATTGTGAAAAGTGTTGAATTTAAATCAAGGGAAGTAATGTTAAAACTGTACAATGCACTAGTAAGACCTCATCTTGAATATTGTGTGCAGTTCTGGTCACCTCGCTATAAAAAAGATATTGCTGCTCTACAAAGAGTGCAAAGAAGAGTGACCAGAATTATTCCGGGCTTAAAAGGCATGTCATATGCAGACAGGCTAAAAGAATTGAATCTGTTCAGTCTTGAACAAAGAAGACTACGTGGCGACCTAATTCAAGCATTCAAAATTCTAAAAGGTATTGACAGTGTCGACCCAAGGGACTTTTTCAGCCTGAAAAAAGAAGCAAGGACCAGGGGTCACAAATGGAGATTAGACAAAGGGGCGTTCAGAACAGAAAATTGGAGGCACTTTTTTACACAGAGAATTGTGAGGGTCTGGAATCAACTCCCCAGTACTGTTGTTGAAGCTGACACCCTGGGATCCTTCAAGAAGCTGCTTGATGAGATTTTGGGACCAATAAGCTACTAACAACCAAACGAGCAAGATGGGCCGAATGGCCTCCTCTCATTTGTAAACTTTCTTATGTTCTTATGTTCTTATTTGTATTTTGCACCAGCTAGCTAAACTGGTTTAGGCTTTTGCTTTATGATTTAAAACAGGTTGTTTCAAGATGTCTGTGTTTAAAAGCAGCAGAAGTCATGAAAAAAAAGCATGTATTAATACAACTAGTATCCATGTGTATGTAACTGATTTTACATTCATTTAAAATACATTAAAGAGATATAGATTATTTTTTTTATTTTTTTTTAAATTTAGTAAATTAGTAGATACTCGGCAAAATCCAAGTCGAGTTCAGCTCACTCGGGAGTGGCAAAGACGAACACACGCTTTCCTCCAAAGCACCGTTTCTTTCACACTGCAGATTTATGGTGCAGCCACCTCAGAGCTACAGCGTCGGAGGACAACGCAGCTCTGGGTAGCCTACATGCAAGCCTGCAGCTGCCCGGCCAGATCACAGGGGTCACTGGTACATGGTGAGCAAAGGACACCCTGGCCAGCCTAAGCACGCCCCCCCCCCCCCCCCCCCCAATACCTTGGACTCTAACCAGTGACCACTCCACGCCACTTGGGGGCTCCTAAGAAATATAGATTTCTGGGGGTTGAATTGATACAAAATAAACCCGAAAGCTACTTTTTCAAATGACAACTGCAGAGATCATAACACTGTAGCACCTGAAGTTGGAACAACATTACAGTCAAACAGTCTACTAGTTAAATCTACTGCAACATTGCTAGCATTGCACATTGATACAAAGTAGGGTCACATAACTTTAAAATTATCAAAATGCCAATAGAAAAAATTTAAATGTGCCATTAGACAAGTTAATTTATGTAAATATACCCTTGATCTTTACTGTGGGGTTTGCAATTTTACTGGAAGGTATTTACACCCCACCAACCCACAGAAAAATTGTCTTTCACCATAAAATGCAAATGCTACTGTGTTTTTTCCCATCTTCTTCCCTCTGGCAGTAAGTTACCTTTGCTCCTCCGCCGGCCCCTGTGCTGCTCTGTGTAGAACTTGAGTGGGGTCTCGTCATCTGCCTCCGACCCCGAGCCTCCCATCTTGCCAAACACAGCCCTGCCTGGAGAGAGCAGCAAACACTGTATTAGTACAATACACTGCTCAGCCCTGCCTGGAGAGAGCAGCAAACACTGTATTAGTACAGTACACTGCTCAGCCCTGCCTGGAGAGAGCAGCAAACACTGCATTAGTACCATTATCACTTTGCACACTGCTCAGGTTCCTCAGTGTGACAGGTACTGTACCACATTAACCACACTCTCCAAAGGACTAGTGTTTATAAGAGGGACATTTTCCCTGTAAATAACGATGAAAATGTAATATTTATTATGAAAGTTATTTAGTCTTATATCTGTGGAAATTAACTTGTCACATTCTTATTTTTTCTATGTGTTCTGAATCCTGTGTACCGTAAAACATCAACTAATCCCCTGTTTGAAATACACGCCGGGTCTGCTGGCAATTATTGTAAATAAACACCTGGTCTCTATTAAACGCCAGGTCTCTGTCGCTGCCATTGAAGCTGAGGAAGATGAGGAGGAGGTTGAGTGTATCAAACTGCTAATAAGTGACAGCGATGAAAGTGACTCTGTAACAGGACAAGCAGCCCTATACAGTATTTATTTTAGAACGGGGCTTCCCCTCCGCCCCTGTACTGTGTTTTGTGTTTATTTATTATTTACTAATACGTGTATATGTGACGTTGAACCGCCGTGAGTTTCTTTTATTGTTTTGTTTTTGCAGCGTGGATGGGCTTAAAACTCATGTAGAAGGTGGCCATCATGGTCACCTGTATAAAAAGCCTGCAGCTCTCCATGTTCGGGGTGGCTGTACACAGGAGAGCGAGAGAGAGAGAGAGCGAGCGAGTGAGGAGAAAATAAATTTAAAACTATCTAGGATCAGTGAAGGCGATTGCTCAGCCTGACCTGGGTCGTATTTGTTATTATTGTGTTTGTGATTTATTTTTGTTTAAATCTTTTATTTTCACTCTGTGAGCAAGTGTTTATTTTTGTTTAACCCTTTTAATTTATTTTGTGTTAAAAATAAAACGGCACATGCGCCACTGCACTGTATCCATCTGTGTTTAACTCCTTTTTCTGGTCTGACGTCACCTCAACGCCATTTCCTGCCACACGTGGTGGCAGAAGTGGAAGCACCAGCACCTCCTGGACTCTGGGGTCACTGAGGGCTTCACTTGGCCTGGGGTCGCTGAGGGCTCTGCTACGCCTGGGGCCGCTGCCTGGCTCTGCTTCACCTGGCTTGCGCCGCCTGGGGCCGCTACTAGTCCTGCAGGACCGCAGGAAGCATCGACGCCGGCGCTTCAGAAAAGAGGGCTGCCGGCTACAAAGAAGGGGGGGGGGGACCAGGAGACCAGCTCCCCCAGCCGCACTTTCGCGGCAGGAAGTACGGTGGCCAGAGCCCCACAGAAGGGAGCTGCCGGCCATGAAGAAGTGGGGGGGGGGGGGGGGGGGGGGGGGTTTAGGGGGGGTTTAAACGCCGGTCTCAAATAATCACAGGTCTCTAATACACGTCAGGTCTGCCGGGAAATATCGTAAATAAACGGCGGAGGCGTTTAATTGAGGCTTTATGGTAGGTCTACAATTTGACTACATTTAAAGTCATTTTTCCATCCATTTCTTCAACAACATTATCTTTAAACAATATTATTTTTTAAAAATATTTTTTCACATCCCATAATGCTGAACAACATACCTAAGTCTGAAGTCACTTTTAAAAATTCCCATCTTATAGATCCTTGTCCATATGCAGGGGTGGCCTTCACCTATATGGAGCATCCCAACAGATGGACCATTTACTTGAATATAATACATAGCATCTGCCTTGGGCTCTATTCACAAAGCACTAACCCAAACATCTTCAGTTAATCTTTCCACGCTGTGTAACAATGGCAACTGCACATGGGATATGGACAGGATATCAGAAGGCTCACAGAGTTCTTGAACTGTGTCTGCATCTTCAGTTTCAACAGTACTTTATATTTGAAGAAAGATGATTTCCAGTGAGTTTTGTAAGAATTATACTCTATTGCCAATGTTTTCTGACACAGATCGCTGATACCATGTGTAGTGTTGTGTTCCTTCTGAATCAGTATTTTAAATCAGTCACTGTCTGAAGAGATTCAAATTTCAAGCAACAATGAGACCATGCATTTTAAAAAGAGCCCACAGTGGCAGGCACAAGGCATTATAAAATGAAAGGGCCTCTGCGGTGGCAGTAAAAAGGTCAAAGAAGTCTGCAGTAAATAAAGAAATGAAAATAAATAAATAAATAAATAAATAACATTAAAACAGGATTGAAAGGACGAGGGCTGACCAATGGTCAAGAAAGCAAACAGGAAATACGGTAATCCTAGATTGAACTGACAAGGAAACTATCCTTTTCCCTTATATGCAGGTGTCCAATTTAACCCGGCCACATTGTCATATGGCTTTTCAGGTCCCCTCAGGTCAGCATTAACACAGTTCAGTCACAATTTCACATGGCTGACCTGCTGGAGGGGAATAAAAAAAACAGAAAATGCAAGGATGTAACCCCAAACCCTGTCCCAGTACAAATCCAAATTCTATTTACAAGTAATTACAATGTGCCCTGCCACAATGCAATTAATCAAAACACAGACTCTAAACAACTCAAGAGTTGGACGTTGTGTAAATACAGCTGAGTAAATAACAAGATGAATTGATCTCTGAATATGCTCCCTGACTTATAACATTGGGCTTCATTAACCTTGATCAGGGAGCTGGCACATCGTCTTGGCGTAGGAGCAATCTGAGCTTGGATATTCTACACATCCAGCTTATGATTCTATACACAGATGGGCTTGTTGTTCCACTAAGTCAAAATGTACTTAATGAAACAAGTTAACATTTTGTTACAACACAAATACAACAAGCACTAATTCTCAATGGGATCTTTTCCTTGCAAATCACTGCAACTCATCTATTATAATACGTGGACCGAAGCCTAAGTTTTATCAATACAACCTGTTCAACATTTTTCATTATCATGTCCAGCATTGTCTAAAATGAGGTGGGGGGGTGGGGGGTGGGGTATATCACGTGACCTAGTTACAGCCACTCAGACTGGCCCGGATGCCATTTTATCTGTCCCAATATATTTATATATTTTTCCATGATGGTTTTTATTTTCAATATGTTTCTAACTGTGTATGGTAACCAAAGAGAGCCCATGTCTCAAAGGAAAGTGGCTAAACGAAGCCTTTCAATATATGTTACTTCAGATGCACGGATTTGTGTGCTTGTCAGAAAATGAAACTACTATTAAGATTTGAAAATTTATGTGTACAACAACTAAAATACTCATTTTTTCACAGGCAAACAAGCTGTTACCATATGGTCACAGCAATGCTAAAACTGAATTATAACCTAATTAGGGATCCGTGGGTCAGTTTCGAATTACAAGAAAATAAACTATTAAAATTACTGTGACAGAAATACAATGAGTTCTGGTTGTAAATCTCCCTCTCGACCTGTGAGGGTACTAAATAGTGAAAGGAGAAGTCTCTGGACGGGCTGGCCTGACAGTTCGTTTCCGAGGTTGGGAAGTCGGTCAGCCTGGATGGAAGCGAGACTCTGTTGCAGGAACGTACTGACCTGGAAGGTAAACAAGGTAGCAGCTGCAAGCAGTAGACACAGCTGGAATCGTTTACCAAGGGGTCATGTGTGACAGTATAAAGGGGCTGGAGAATTGTTAATCTTTTCCTTCGCTTGGGTTTGTGGTTATAAACTGGAAGGACCGTGTGAGACACAGAGAAAAGGGTACTTGAAATATTCGTGAGTGTTTTGCTTGTTAAGAACATAAGCACATAAGAAAGTTTACAAACGAGAGAAGGCCATTCGGCCCATCTTGCTCATTTGGTTGTTAGTAGCTTATTGATTCCAGAATCTCATCAAGCAGCTTCTTGAAGGATCCCAGGGTGTCAGCTTCAACAACATTACATTAAAAAATCACCTGTACAAAATCAGCAGCCACTTTGCCACAATTACATGCACAAAAAAAGCCTTATATATTAGCTACTAGTAGAAACACTTATTTTATTAATTTTTTTAATGCTGACGCTTAACAAGTTTTGTCAGTCTTAAACCTGTTGTTATTTACATATTAAATGTAAGGACCCTCATTAATTATGCAATGCTTGTAATAGCAACATTCTACGGTAATCATATTCTCTTTGAAAGTGTTTCCAATTATTGCCTTGTTTTTAGCTAATATTAAGAGATCCCTGCATGAGTTCTGCTGTAATGACTGTACACTGCAGCTCCTGCAGCTGTTGCTAGCAAGTCGTGAAACAGCTTCCAGGAGCACAGCACCGCCTAACTTTGAATGTGTGAACTGAAATAAAACAATGTATATAGCAAGTGCTAAAAGGAGTAATCCAAACTTGGATAACATTGAAATTAGAACGGTAATTTAAGGTAAATTGTAAATAATATGGTAATAATGTAAAGACATATTAAATGTTAAGCAGAACAACGCAGTGACTTAAGAAAAGGTAAGATACTTGGAGTTGGAAAGGAGTTATTTTTTAACTCTGGACTGCTGTTGAATGTAAAACATCTACTGTTGACTCTCTGTGAATCGATGAAATAACGTCAACATTTGCACTGACCATTAAAAGTACAACCAGGTATCCTTGTTTTGAATTACTTACAGGTTATAACGTAACTTGACTTAGTTTCATCTGAAGTCAGTACTTAATGGCTATTTGTAATTAGTAATTTTAAACTATTGTAATGTTGGAATGTGTTTTCTGTTTTGGCCAGGTTACAATATTTACACTATTAAGATTATTTTATAAATATGGATTTAATATGGATAAGAATGGATTTAATTGGAAGAGATACACGCTGTGACATTGCTGCTCATTGAGTTCTGTATTTTAATTCAGTAAACAAAAGGAAAAACTTGTGCCTAAGGAAATAGGATATTGAACGAAACAATCTAGTCTTGGATGCTGATGCGCGGTATGCTGGCAGCAGTGGCCATGTTAGACAGAGCCCCTAACCCACTGAGGCTGGCAACAGTGGCCATGTTAAATGGCACCTTTAACCCACTGTGGGTAAGACAGGCGTACATGTGACACTGACTCAGAGGTCATTCAAGGCCTTCTGACATCATCATCGCAGATGAAAGGGGAAGTGTTCGTTCTCATGCAGGGTGTTCCCATCATCTTGTGCAAAAGCATTGCACAAGTTCTTCAATTTCACCAAACACTCCTGTATGCCTCGAATGCAACAACATTAGCTTCCCGTCGTTTCTTACCTAGCTTCCAACCCCAGCTGATTGGATGCTGACAGCATGTTCCTGTCTAGGCAAGGATAGTAAGTATTCTTTCTTCAGCAGACAGTCCTACATTTGAACTCATTACACGTGCAGCAGTGAAACAACATTCGCTTCCACAGATTTAACAGACAAGTCTGGAAGAATGGCTTTTGGTGTTCAAGCAATTAAGACCAAACGGTGACTCTGCTTGTGTAAACAGTTGCTGTCATCTTATGTTTACTGCTGAGCATACGATTGAAAGAGCGCAAGCATCATCATTATCTCTATTACAATCTTAAATGATACAGACATGTATCGACACACAGTGGGATTCATTACTGCACCGCACAGATAGCGTCACACCCGTGCTGTTTTAAAAGCCAGCGCAAGTTATGGTGTTCGGAGAGACTTTTTTTTTTTTTTTTTTTAATCTTGATAATGCTCAGTAGTATTGATCCCTGGAAACCAAATAGCATCCCCCTTTATTAAGATGCATGCTTTAAAAGCATTTATAGTGCAGAGAACCTGCTACCAAACCCATTATTGAGTAGAAAGCACATGTTTTAATTTTCAGTAACAATACTTATTTTCAACACATATCAGTAATGATGAAAAATGTAAAATAGAAATCCCACCTGCACCTTGAAGCCATGTAAAACTGAATCTCATCCCATACCAGTATCAGACCGGGGTTGATATGCTACAACCCATTCTACAACCATCAACAGTCAAAGATCACTTTCATTGAATCACATTGCATTTACAAGCCTCCAATATTTCCCTACCAGTGTAATTTATTCTCAGCCCTCATGTTCTGCCTTCTTTTTTTTCCGCAGCCCAAGATTTACAAACTGGGTGACTTCCAACATTGGTGCAAATAACAGAATAAAAGTGGTTAAAAGAGAGGAACATATACAGAGGACTAAATAGTAAGGCTGTAGGTAACACTTTACATCAAGTGTCTCTAATTACTGTGTATTTACATTACATAGTAAATATATGTGTACTTAAACACAGAATTACAATGTTATAATGCATAGTTACAATGCACTTAACACAAATCTTTTTGCACAACATATGTACCCTGCTAAAAATGTCTTTAGTACTAATGCAATATACTATAGTACTACTGCAATATACTATAGTACTTGTTTGAGGGTAAGTACACAATTGCATCAGAAAAGGGTTAGGGTTAGGTTTACAGTTAGGGTTAGTGGGGTTAGGCCTAGGTTTAGAGTTAGAGTTAAGGTTATATTATGCAAAAATGTACACATTAAATACATTGTAACTATGCATAATAACATTGTAAGTATGTGTAAATACACATGTATTTACTAAGTAATCTCCAGGTTTTCATGCATGTGAACAAGTGTCTATGTAGATATACAGATACATCTCCAGGTTTGCATACATGTTTCTGGTGAAAAAGGACTGTCATGGGTTCCCTTCTTTGAGTTTCATTGTGCAAAAATGTGCATATTGATTTTAACCACCATACTGACTCACACCAACAGTCTCAGTGGACTGCAGAGGTTATTTTCTGAGACTCATCCCAATAATCAATCATGTAATATGCTATAGGTGTTGATATTAATACACCCCTAATAATCATACATGTGGAGTTACAATAATTATGAATCACCTTCTTCAGGTATGCCCTCATTATATCTCATTACAGTGTCTTATACCAATAACATAAGAGATCACATATAGCCTTATATTGTTTAAACTAGGTTAACTCTGGTAGTGCAATAAAAACATAGCAGCCTGACATCATATACATTGAGGGATGTGGGTGGTGAGCTGAGAATATGACTGAGGCTCTGGTGTGTGATACACATATTAGAATTATAGAGAATATTTGTATTGAATAAATTAATAATTCAAGTAATTCCCCTAGGTGCAAGTACATTGTAATAAATGTCCTTATTCCTAGTTGTGTGAGAGTTTCACAAGTATACTTCTCTTCCTTGGAGTATTAGGAAGGCAAGCAAATGAAAGATGGTCTCGATTTTCCAGAACCAGGCTTTGATGTGAAAAACTACATCAGGTTTCAATCTGACTAAACTGGGCCTCTGAAAATATATCTGGAGGTAAGAAGGCAGTGCCAATCAGCATTCCTCTCTTGGTCTCCTCTAGCTGTTTCCTTTTTTGCAGTTCTAGCAGTACTACAAACCAATCTGGATCTTTCCATCTCTCTCTCTGCTGGATTGCACCCTGGAGATATGAGGACCAGGATCAGCTGACTCTGATCACCTGTCTTACTGTGAAGAGATGCTACTTTCACCTCCTGAGCCCCATGCTGTAATTCTCTTACCGAGACCCCGGGCACTTGCAGTAACTGCCATAGAAACAATCACTATCTGATAGAAAATTGCCTCCCGATAGCAAAACCAAACATACAACCCGATTGGAATCAAACTCAGATAATAGTGTAAGGGCATATGTGCAAATTGGAAAAAATGCTACTATCCTCCAAAGATGAATTCCTCTATTAAACATAAATGAAATCTACCAGCACAGACAGCTTTCACTTGAATCTTTGCAAAGGAGCAGATCACACACGTAAACGCATTTACTAGCACATGACTGCTTTCTGAAATTGCCTGTATCCAATTCAAAGTCAAGACTATCATTGACTTAATTTATATGGCTTCTAAAATTCTGATTCATATTCTGTCAAAAATAAAGACAGGAGAATGCTTGCGTAATAGACATTTGATATAAAACATGCCTTCAGCAGATGATCACAGATAATCTGCATATTAGAGTTCATTATGTTGTATAGGCTATGTACCAGTATTATTCTGAACACTAGAAGTTTGTTTTTAGCATGCAGTACACTTATGGAAGTATCTCATAAAACGTCTTTTAATACAGTAATGTAAACATCCAATGGCACTACTAAGGATCAGTGTTTGTAATTTAGAAATGTACCTAAACGTGGAGTTCTACAGAATGTCTTAGTTTATAACAGGGAGGCTGTGTTACTTGCTGGATCATTGCTGCTGGGAGTGATAGGCTACAGTCTTGCTTTATAACAGGGAGGCTGTGTTACTACTTGTTAGTCATGAGTTGTTAAAGCTATATTCTATTACACTCAACATGAAAACCTTTTAATGAATTCCCTTTTTAACAGCCAAGGTTTCCATCGGTCTTTCTTTTAAGGATCGTCTTGGTCCCATTCTCCATCATCCTCACCTGGAGCTTTTTTATTTGGATTTTATTAAACACAAAAAACTATGTTTTACTCGATAGTAAGAGCTGACAATTCTGAAAATGACAGGAAATTGTCAGGTAAGGCTTACCTGACCTATGTTCTGACAAAGCTTTTCAGCACAAACTGCTTAACTGGTACATTAGGTGGCTTCACTTCAGACAACATGTGTAGCTACCACTGGACAGGTAAGGTGAAGTTTAAAAGCACAGAACAACCAGGGTTGTTTTGATGTTGTCAAAGAATTATATGTGAATTGGAAACGTTAATTAGAATAGCTGGAATATTAACCCATCTTGAATGAGACAAGTTATTTATTGTGTATTTTTTCCAAGTATACAAATATTTACAACTGTCATAACCATTTCATATTTTTTCTTTCTTTTTTGGTTTCTGGTTTTGTTATTTCATTAAAAAAAAAAAAAAAAAAATCACATTAGCGAAACTGTCTACCATGTACACAGTGCTGTGCAGTGATTATGTCATGTGACCGCAATCTAGATGGGAAATTAAAATAATACACACTGTAAACAAGAATATTTAGCCTCTAAAAATGTGTCTGCAGCAGATCATGTAAAGTAGTAAACAGCAGGAGTCCTGCAATGTTACTGTAGATCACTACCGAGAATCAGCTGTTGACAGGCATTTAGATTCAAGTATTCACTGAAAGAGAAAGGCAGGAATCCAGAGCAGACTGCTTTACTTGCAAAGAAACAAAAAAGTTACTTCCATGTTCCAAAAGTCCACTGAAAACCGTGAAGCACAAAACACATTACATTTTGACCTGACAGAGCTGTTTGTTACGCAAATATCCCTCTTGAAAAACTGGACAACCAAAAGTTACATACATTCTTCAGACTGAGTGTAGCAAACGGTTGAGCAGTTCCTTCATCAGCCCAGTTGAGATGTGAATATTTATCTAAAGTTGACAAGTATCACAAGCATGAAATTATGGAATTGGTAAAACAGTCAGTCTGACTGATGCACAAGATCAGTTATGGGCTACACATTGTAGTTGTTTTGCAAAACCTAAATGGTGAACATGCACCTGACTTACTAGAACTAAAAGCCGTCCTTGTAGATACACTTTACCTACAGGCTGTTAATTACAACAATGTTTCACAAGCTAATGTAAAGTGCTTGAATAACTTTGATGATTTGTGCATACAGTGCATTTATCTCTACATTTTGATATTTAAAAAAATAATAATAATAATTTATGAAATAATTCTGTGCACATTCCGCGAAATACAATACTTTACCAGTGACACTGCCATGAATTTTTAAAAAACATTCAGCGCTTTTCAGAGGGGCTAAATTATGTGCAGAGTCCCTTAAAATAGGACATTGATTTAACATCTCAGCTGCAGTATGGAGCACAAGGAGGTTAAGTGACTTGCTCAGGTAGAATCACATTTTAGACACATTACACACACATACCTAGACTTCTAAAATACATAAAACAAGCTACTATTATTTGGCTATTACATTTGTAACAATTTTTAAAAACATGAATAGTTACATTTCATTAGGCTCACTAGCAGATTATTAATAACAACATGAGTATATTGATACATGTATTTATATTTATAGCTCTTGTTTAAAAAGGTACATTGATTCAAATGGTGTCCCTGGAAGAGAACAGCACATTTCTGTACAATCAATTCAACCATTTCAACTTAATATAAACAGCCTAATGCTCATGAACAACAGGATCTTCCGGCCACCTGTATCTCCGTATATAACTCAACATGTAAACAAAACTTTGGGGTAGATCACATACAAAAAAAAAAAATAGAAAAAAAGGGCTCTTTACTTTTTTTTTTGTTCAAATGCAACTCCCCTAGTGTATTCACAACTATACTGTAAGTATTGTGTGTTACAGTTCACATAGAAGGAGGGTTCTGAACAGAAATGATCAGTCAAATGCTGCAAATCCACAACTGTTTGTGAACAATTGATTACAGGATGCTTGTGTTCTTATGTTTAAAGTGTATATAATGCATATACACTAAATATATACTGACTAATATCTTGGCTGTAAATATTTAAAAGAAGTACAATTTCATTTGCTGCTACATCAACGTGTGGAGTCCCCATTGGAGATTGTGCTGCCAGTCATGGTACTGCATCTGGGGTTTAGCTGCACAGACTTAGTTATGTTCGGAAGTGACCTCAGGAATTCAAATTAAATTATTTAGAATTATTAATCTAACGAATAACCACTAACTTACTGAGTCATGCATAAATAGTGAGCTAGCAAAAAATAAACCGTGCATGCGCAAAGAAAAATTGAAAAAAACTTGCTAAATAATTTATGTTAAAAAAAGGCACTCCTAAGGAACGTTTACACAGAAGCAAATTGCTGGCATTGATGTGGTACCATGGGAAATACTGGTAAAAAGCAGTCACACTTTATGCCGGCACTGAACCACCTTTCGAGGAGATGGTTCTGTGCTGATACTGAAACTCCTTTCGAGGAGACGGCTCTGTTCCGGTACTGAAACGCCTTTAGAGGAGACGGCTCTGTGCTGATACTGAACCACCTTTCGAGGAGGCGGCTCTGTGCTGATACTGAACCACCTTTCGAGGAGACGGCTCTGTGCCGGTACTGAAGCTCCTTTCGAGGAGACGGCTCTGTGCCGGTACTGAAACTCCTTTCGAGGAGACGGCTCTGTGCAGGTACTGAAACTCCTTTCGAGGAGACGGCTCTGTGCAGGTACTGAAACTCCTTTCGAGGAGACGGCTCTGTGCCGGTACTGAAACTCCTTTCGAGGAGACGGCTCTGTGCCGGTACTGAAACTCCTTTCGAGGAGACGGCTCTGTGCCGGTACTGAAACTCCTTTCGAGGAGACGGCTCTGTGCCGGTACTGAAACTCTTTTCGAGGAGACGGCTCTGTGCTGGTACTGAAACACCTTTCGAGGAGACGGCTCTGTGCAGGTACTGAAACTCCTTTCGAGGAGACGGCTCTGTGCCGGTACTGAAACTCCTTTCGAGGAGACGGCTCTGTTCCGGTACTGAAACTCCTTTAGAGGAGACGGCTCTGTTCCGGTACTGAAACTCCTTTAGAGGAGACGGCTCTGTTCCGGTACTGAAACTCCTTTCGAGGAGACGGCTCTGTGCCGGTACTGAAACTCCTTTCGAGGAGACGGCTCTGTTCCGGTACTGAACCAGCTTTCTAGGAGGTGGCTCTGTGCTGGTACTGAAACTCCTTTCGAGGAGACGGCTCTGTGCCGGTACTGAAACTCCTTTCGAGGAGATGGCTCTGTGCAGGTACTGAAACTCCTTTCGAGGAGGCGGCTCTGTGCTGGTACTGAAACTCCTTTCGAGGAGATGGCTCTGTGCAGGTACTGAAACTCCTTTCGAGGAGACGGCTCTGTTCCGGTACTGAACCACCTTTCGAGGAGGCGGCTCTGTGCCGGTACTGAAACTCCTTTCGAGGAGGCGGCTCTGTGCCGGTACTGAAACTCCTTTCGAGGAGACGGCTCTGTGCCGGTACTGAAACTCCTTTCGAGGAGACGGCTCTGTGCCGGTACTGAAACTCCTTTCGAGGAGACGGCTCTGTGCCGGTACTGAAACTCCTTTCGAGGAGACGGCTCTGTTCCGGTACTGAAACTCCTTTAGAGGAGACGGCTCTGTGCCGGTACTGAAACTCCTTTCGAGGAGACGGCTCTGTTCCGGTACTGAACCACCTTTTGAGGAGACCTTTGCCGGAGGAGGAGGCGGCTCTGTGCCGGTACTGAAACTCCTTTCGAGGAGACGGTTCTGTGCAGGTACTGAAACTCCTTTCGAGGAGACGGCTCTGTTCCGCTACTGAACCAGCTTTCTAGGAGGTGGCTCTGTGCTGGTACTGAAACTCCTTTCGAGGAGGCGGTTCTGTGCTGGTACTGAAACTCCTTTCGAGGAGATGACTCTGTGCAGGTACTGAAACTCCTTTCAAGGAGACGGCTCTGTTCCGGTACTGAACCACCTTTCGAGGAGGCGGCTCTGTGCAGGTACTGAAACTCCTTTCGAGGAGACGGCTCTGTTCCGGTACTGAACCAGTTTTCAAGGAGGCGGCTCTGTGCCGGTACTGAAACTCCTTTCGAGGAGACGGCTCTGTGCCGGTACTGAAACTCCTTTCGAGGAGACGGCTCTGTGCAGGTACTGAAACTCCTTTTGAGGAGACGGCTCTGTGCTGATACTGAAACGCCTTTCAGGGAGATGGCTCTGTGCCAGTACTGAAACGCCCTTTTCTCAGTGTAAACTGCAATGCCGCCACTGACACTGCATTTTACTTTCAAGGTGGATTTTTTTTTCCAACTAAATGCAATTTCCTGTTACGCTACGTGTTGATTGAAGAAATAAATACAACAAAATGGCAAGAGACCGATGCAGTAATTGGTCGGAAAAAGAAGAGAGCTTTTAAAAGAGTTAAATGCCCAATGTGATGCAGCTGTGCGAGATGCTAATGTCTATACCAAGATAGTAGAAAAGTGAACAGCCTGCGGTGTTGTGTGTAATAAAAAGCACGCAATGGCTAAATTAAAATCATTACAAGGCAAGTACCACAAGATAAAATATCACAACAACACAAGTGACCAAGCCCCCAAAGGATGGGTTCATTATGATTTACGTGACAACAGTCTATTGTGATATTTAGAAAGTATAGTGAAAAAAATCACGCACACCACGACAGGTACCTAAGGCATCATTGTTGTGATCATGGTATAGAACACTAGCAAATTATATTAACACTAGAATATCCGCCTTCTGTGTAAATGGGGGTAAGCCGCCAAAGTGCCAACACTGAACCGGCAATATTGTTGTGTGTAAAAGGTGAATTTAAAAAATGAAATGCGGCAACAGTGCAGGCAGTGATCCTGCATTTTCTGTGGGAATACAGCTTTAGTCAAGGAGTGCTATTAACCTGTCGGATATGGTCTTTAGTTTTATGAGCACAAAAAAAAAAGAAAAAGAAAATTGATTCCGTAACTTAATAACTACCACGTGGATTTACACAGAAATTGGACACAAAAATTCTCTGTCACCCGGACAAGGAGCATATGAAATGCCGTCTCGATCTGTTCTGAAACGGCAAAGAAAACATAACCCTCAAAATCGAGTTTAAACAAGGCTGTAGGCTCAGAGCTATAGGGACAGCCAGAACACACCCAGTCTCACTGGTGACTGCAGGGTGATTACAGGAACACATCCAGCCTCACTGGTTACTGCAGGATGACTACAGGAACACATCTAGCCTCACTGGTTACTGCAGGATGACTACAGGAACACATCCAGCCTCACTGGAGACTGCAGGATGACTACAGGAACACACCCAGCCTCACTGGAGACTGCAGGATGACTACAGGAACACATCCAGCCTCACTGGAGACTTCAGGGTGTCTACAGGAACACACCCAGCCTCATTGGTTACTGGAGGATTTGTTCAGAGACAAGGGTCTAATCTTTTAATCTAATTCCTGAAAAGGGATATAATTTTAACTGAAAAGCTTAATTAGAGGGCTTTAACACAGTTTGTATTGACAGGCTTGAAAAATGAAAATACTATAGTTTCTCATTCATTTTTTGTTGTTCTTTGTTAGAAGCACAGAATTATAGAACAAGGAAAAAAGAGTGAGAGAGAGAGAAATAGAAGCAATTAATTCTAAAACAAATAAAACAGCTGGAGACAGCTTACTAGCACCTACATTAAATTGCAGACTTGTTTACTTTACCTTTGTAGAAACCTTTAATATCTACTCATCTCTTTGAAATGATAACACAGCTCTATACAAACTTTTAATATCTACTCCTCTCTTTGAAATGATAATGCAGCTCTGTGCAAACCTTAAATATCTACTCATCTCTTTGAAATGATAATGCAGCACTGTACAGTTATCTTTCAAATGATAACGCAGCACTGTAGAAACCTTTAATATCTACTCCTCTTTGAAATGATAAAGCAGCACTGTACAGTTATCTTTCAAATGATAACGCAGCACTGTAGAAACCTTTAATATCTACTCCTCTTTGAAATGATAAAGCAGCACTGTAGAAACCTTTAATATCTACTCCTCTCTTCAAAATGATAACGCAGCACTGTACAGTTATCTTTCAAATGATAACGCAGCACTGTAGAAACCTTTAACATCTAGTCAATGAACCCAAGCAGAAGTACATCATCTTGTATTTACTTTGATGCGAGTGAAACACTGTGCTGAAGGAGGCCTGTGAGACACGCCATTGCAGGTTAGAGCACCGCACTATTTTTCATTGTACTGTGATTGACATTAACATGGTTGAAATCATAATGCATGCCACTCCATCACATTTACAATCTACAGACTATTATTAATTTCCAAGGAGACCAAAGTGTCTCTTGATTCCAGTAAACTATATTTTAACTAAAATATGACACATACAAAACTAAAGATGGAGCTCCCTGCAGCTCATATTATGGGGTGGAATTGGGAGTGAGCAAATCTGCCATATCTAAGTTCAGTTTCTTCCCAAAGCTCTGATTTAATACAACCTTCTGCCAGGTAAATAGCACTTCAATGGATGAGGCAACTGCATTAGGTGTTAGAAAGAACCGGAATAGAATTGATAGGGAGTGAGATCCACAATTTCACTTTCAGTCTGAAAGGAGTCCTGACAGGGACATGCAACCACAAAGAAAACAGAGGGAAGAAATTTCAGGACATATTGAAATTGCAGTTGTTTTCATTTTTTAAAAAATTTAGGGCAAGCATATTAATGGAAAGGAAGCAGGGCTGTTATGTGACTTCTAGTAGCGAGTCATCAATTATTTGATCTCACAGGACTAACCAACACAACTGCGCCTTAGAATATTGTCTTCTACTTTCGTTCTGTGCAGCCGTGATTGGCCACTGGAATCCAGATTTGTAGTCAACCCTGTCAATATGGTAATTGAAGTGTGTTACATTTACTTGCTGGTCTCTTATGCTTTCAAGTGGTATCAGGATTTGTTATAGTTCTGAACTAAACACATCAGAAGAAAATGCCAGCACTGCATCATGGCGGCTGGAGAAATTAATAGATTTGTCATATGTAGCACACACTTTCGTGTAAATCTGCTGTCTTTCATGCCATGCAGCCCTGTATTATATTAAAGGTGCATCTCCCTGTTCATTGTCAGTTTCAGTCACAATGTGAAAGAGGGTCAATCAACCAGATTTAAGACGACTGATAGGAGGTAGTTTTATAAGCACACATACTTACTATTTCACAAGGAGTCAGAAGAGATGATTTTGTGGTTAACAGACTGGTACACATTTTTTCATTCCTTGAAGGAAGTGGTAATCGTTTAGGAATGGTCACTTTCTCCTGCCACAGACATGTAAAGCTATGGTCCCTTATACAGTGTGCAAATACTTTTGCTGTGATATAAACACTTGAGCTTTATGATGCTGGCAAGTGTACTTTTGTGTTAATGTTAATTAAACACATTGCTTTTATCTGCCAAAGGTTAACACTGCATTTTGTAATTTGTATAAACTTACAGTAATACACATGATTCACAGATCTGACTTGATCACACAACACACTAGACCAGTACAGCATCAAATACCATAGACGAGATCACATGATACACTAGACCAGTACAGCATCAAATACCATAGACGAGATCACATGACACACTAGACCAGTACAGCATCAAATAGCAGAGACAAGATCTAATTCAACATCTAATAGATTGTTGTTAATTTAAATTAGGGCCTCTGCTAGGAATTCAAACGGTGTGCAGTCACAATCACGAACTGAGCAATGGCAGGGAGTCTTCCTCATTAAATGCGTTTTTTTCTTGGATTTGAGAGAGACTTTCTTGTAGTCATTATTTAGAGTTATTAGGCCTGGTTTATACGGTTCTGAAAGGACAAGCTTAAAGCTGCAGTCTTCCACAGTCGTGTTCAGTTTTACACTGAGATATAATTCTGTTTATAAAACTGATTGTTAGAATGCTGCATGCTGATTGGTCCATCAGGGTTTCAAGTCGTTACAATATCCAGCACAATGTCACGATTAGAAACTACTTAGGAACAAAGGCAAATCACTGCTCGTGTGCTTAACCACATATCACTGTGCCACCAAAACCAAATAAAGCACCTGTCAAAATACCCGCTGTCATGGAAGATACTGAATACATCAAGGTTTCTTGTCATATCTTTATATTAATTTGCACCATGAACCAGTTTGCTATTTTAAACAAGACGCTGTTCTGGCATTTTATTTATACCAGTCATTTTCTGTAACTTTGGTCGGATCCAGTGGTTAGATATTCAGTTTATCTCCTTTAGTTGTTATCAGCTGACTTCATACATTATTAACTGTGTATATTTTAATATTTTTCAACAGTATTTACATTATTACACACAATATCTTAACCATCCGACTCTTGCCTTCACTCTCTTTCCACCTCTGCTACTCAATCTCTTTACAGGTACAAAAATGTAACACTGACCTGCTAGAAAAAAAAAAAAATCAAAATGAAATTAATACCACAAAACAAACAATTAAAATGCTTAAATGACTGGCTTTCTAAAAAGAAATACTACTACTACTACTACTACTACTACTAATAATAATAATAATAATAAATAATAATAATAATAATAATAATAATAATAATAATAATAATAAATAATAATAATAATAATAATACAATTACTTTAAATTAATTACTTAATAATTAATAATCTTCATCCCAACAAAGTATCTTAAACTCTTGTGCTGTTTGGTCTACGCTACAGCCAATGGGGGTGAATTACCTAGCAACAGCCAAGAATATTACCTAGAATATACTGGAAGGGCTCACAGATATGCAACCAAGCAAGGGTTTTTTTTTTTTTTTTTTTAATAGTTATTTAAAGTCTTTATTTAAAAAAAAAAAGGTTATACCTCAAATTGTTAATAAATCTTTAGAAACTATATCCAATTCTCCTTTCTTCTTTATAAAGCATTTATAAATGTGCTATAAAGCCTAACAATGCACCAATAAGTGATACAATCCAACACAACCATGCCCTCTCGTGCCTTATTGCTTAATTACCACATATTGGTTAAACTTATTTATTTCTGTGTGGTGTATCCGGTGGGTTTTTTGGTAGATGGCCAGAGCCGCCGGACAATAGACCAATAAGGGAGGAACTAGGAGGAAAAACAAGGATTGATAATCAGGGCCTCATTTTATTGCTGGTCTTCCAGCTATCCATACTATACTCCAGTATGGTACAGTTTGCAGCTTTGTGCAATAATTAACACAACAGGTAAAACAAGCACCACACTGTGACGTTGTCCATTTCTGGAGGAGGTTTCTGAACAGAGCTGCTAGTGAATGTATCCAATTTTTCAATCATTTTCAAAGCACACAGTTTTTCTGAACAGACCAGCACGCATACAGGGCTATTGATTTCAAATCACCATAAGCTCAATTTTTGTCTGAAAAGAAAAAAATACCAATTACTATTCTAAAATGAATAGGTTCAAAAGGTTGAATTACCCACAAGCCCCTAAACAGTCAATGAAATGTTGTATATTTTTGGTTTAGTCATTTTATTTGGTGCACTGTTACAATCTGAAAGCCCAAATAGATTAATAATTGGATTTATTCCTTTAGTTTTATTCCTTTAAAATCAAGTCTAAGGATTTGTTCTAAACTCCCGACTTTATTAATATATATATAATATATCATATTATATTATATATATTATATCTCTATATTATTAATATATATATATACTTTATAACTTATATTATCTTTTTAGAAAACTTGAATGGTCTTTTTCTTCGGCTGCATATGTGAATTCAAGCATAAAATGTTAATAACATGAAATCCCTTCCTTACCTTGTTATTCTTTAATAATAAAAAAGACTTTCATATGAAGCTACAGTGTTTATATCTCTCACAGTAACCTATGACCTCAGCTAGGGCACAGTTTCTTACAAGCTCTTTAGCTTCTGTAAATAGCCTTCACCCAGTCCACCTCTATGCTAAAGTGTGTGGAACATTCACTCAAATGAGTTCAGAATTGTATTACTTACATTAACCCCATTGATTTATGCAGATTGGTTTCAAGACTTTACTTGTGCCTCTTCAAGAATAATGGGTGATGAGTTGCATTTTTCAATTAATTCTCCACAGTCCAGAGCTACTAATCTATGTGTGCCATATAGACATATAGACACTTTTTTTGTGTTTAACTCTCATAAGAACACGTCATAAAAAACTTTCCTGGTAACCTGGACCCCAGCAATAAAACAGCATACAACTAACAAGTGGAATAAATGAATGAGTGAAAATGTGTCGATGAACACTTTTGTGTTTCCTTTGCTTCTAGCCATCATTTGGTATAATGTGTTGTTTATGCTATGCAAAATGGATAAGACGCCAATGCGCACAGCTGTCTCCTAGCAAGTGAAGGCACCACTGTATTCTGGACATTGTATTTTATTCTAGGAACGTGTCAAGGGCACATATATCACTGGAAAGTCCCATCCCTCCTCTTTCATTTTGTATACGGACTGTACTCCTTTCCTTTTTTGAGTTACAGGCACTTGAACACACCTACCGCTCTGCTGTGCATCACAGCACTGGAGCACTGAATGAGGGGGTGGTAGAAAGTATGCATACGGGCATGCCTGACATCAATGGAAAGTGCAAAGCCGGCGCTTTTAAATGACATTGAAACCGGAACGCTATCTGCTGAAGCAACCGAGTAACAGGCAACAAACAAAACTTGGGAGCCGACTCATGTCACATGACTCGAGCCTTAGTTTTGGTTTGCTGTAGTTTCATAACAGAAGAGCCAGAGCACTTGCTGTTATGTTTTTTTTTTTTTTTTTTTGGTTTGTTTTATAAATCGATCTTCCTGCAGTGATTTAGAGGACAGATCTCAAACCTCAGGGCACGACAGCAGAAATTCTGAAAAGAGCTTTGAAACAGACTTTAAAGTTCTAAAATGTAAAAAGTTGTCAGGATGTTAACAATGAAAAAAAAAAAAAAAAATTACAGGTACATTATTTAAACAGTTGTAGCAACACCTGGGGACTTGTAACGCTCTATTTTTCAGAACCCCGCTTACTTACTCTTTAATGTCCTCCACTATCGAAATCCACAAGTTTACAGAAACCACCAGTCCTTAATGCACTGTGCTTGTATTTGAGGACTCCACAGTGCACATCTTTCTGATCTTTAGCCATAAAGAAGTGGATTCCCAGATGGTCACTTAAAGACTTAAAACGAGACCTTCCCTGTTTAAAAAGTCTTCATTCTTTACTTTAAGTGGCTTTATTAACTGCACAGTGACTGCAATGTAAATACACAACTAACGAATGTAACTGCACAAGTACGCTGTCAAAAAGCACCATCAATCCATATTTATTTTCGGCTACATTTTTTGCAACTTTAAACTGCAGAGTACATATAAAAATATAGTATTTTAGCAACTTTCTATATTTTTCAAGAACTTGCCATCTCAGTAAGCTTTGGTACTGTTGGCTACTAAAAGGTTGCTAAATATTGTGCGTTAATGTGTATTAATGTGGACCAACATCTGTAAATAATTACACAGGGTAATACATGCCGTAAATGAAAGTCTTTTCAAACATTCACAATACAGGATCATAGGGGTCATCATTTCAAAATGTTCCCTCCAGTCGTTATATAAATGCATATTTTTTTTGATAATAGGGAAGTACACATTACATGAATTGTTGTTTAATGTTTTTCTCCACAAAAAAAAAAAGAGTGAAGACTGGATTGACACACTTTTTAAAAAGTTGCCAAGTTACTGAACCCTGCAAAGCATCATTCCTGCAGAGCCATTGGGGAGTAAACAATTTGAAAGTGTGCCCCTGCACTGCACGTGTCACTGGATATTGAGAATGCAAACATGCCTACTGTACCTCTGGAGCGGCTCCTCCTCTTCGTTCTGCCGGCGGAGGAGCTGTGGGACTCCTGCTGCACGTGGGCAATCTCGATGGGCGTGTTCGTTCGAAAACTCTCCTTGAACTTCTGCACCAAGGACTCCACCGCATCTTGTTTGGGGTCAATGGCTATAATGTGTCAATGGTTTTACATTAAAATGTGCTGAGTTACAAAGGAGTTATACATTTTATTATAAAGATGCACTGGGGAGAATAACATAGTAGGTGGTTCAAATAAAGCATGGTAAGACATATCTAATGAGCATTCATACATTATATATTTATATTATGAATAAAATTATGAAAAATGTTATCAATTGATTTAATGCATACACTAGTGTAGAAGAAACACAATTATTCTAATACCATTTTTAAAAAGTTCTTAATGTGTGGTGCTCTCAAAACTATATCCACAGAAATAGATCACATTGTAAAATATGGATTATTCTTCATCCTATCCCTTTGATAGAGAAACAGAAATTCCTTAAATACACATTCACAGTAAAGCTGTTAGGATCCAGTTTGCCTCAAGAATGTATTATTTAATGGTATCCCTTGAGAGTGGTTATTGATTACAATTGCTCATTTTTTACAAAACTATAAAATATTGAATGCTTAAACACAACAGTAGCTTAGCCATACACCTTTCTAATAATTAAATTAATTGGTTTATTTGTTGACTTTTGATTGAATCAATTCAGTAATAAATAATTAGAAAAGTATTTACATTTATCATAGTTTTTTTCTAAAGTCAGGAAAATGCTGCAGCAAATGGTCAGTATTTTGAATTCTATACTGGTTAGTGGTGGGTTATGTGCCTATATTATGTGCCTGGTTGTGCTGTGAAAGCATAAGGACATAAGAAAATTTAGGAATGAAAGGAGACCATTTGGCCTATTGTTGCTTCTCTGGTTCCTAATATAGGTAACTGATCTCTGAACCACATCCACACGCTCTTGATATCCCAAGGAATCATCAGAAGTGGCACAGCTTGAAACCCCAAGCCACACATCCCCATGAAAACATGCCTCCTACCCTCTCTGTCCCTTTACCTCAACCTATCCAGGATTATTCTGGTTGTTCTCGACTCTCTTCAGAGCGTTAAACTGTGCATTATGCATTGTACAACCTAATTTGTACTACGCTTTCTACTATAGAATCTAGAATTCTGTTAGCCTCTTCATTGATGAGCTCCCCCCTCTTTTTCATAGTGAGTCTGTTCTAGTTCAGTCACACCCATAGTATCCTACGTATCAGAATGCTTGAAGACTATACAAACCGGAGCACATGCTATAAATATGATTGAGACTAGCATACAAAAACAGAAAGCTGCTCACATCAAGCATGCTTAGGCTCTTGTGTGAGCTTGGTGAACAGAGCTTGAAAAATGTTAGCTCCAACTTATTGCTTGAAAAGTTGCCAGAAAAAAAGGTTGCCTTCTTTTTCATGTTCCATAGTGATTTACTACATATCGTTGTGTGCTTATGAGTAATGCTGGGGTCGGCTGTACTAAATTATCCTAAATCCAGAAGAGGATTCTGAGCTGCTTTGTGTTGCATTAACATAGTCAGAGAAGCAGTCTAAGGATTACCTTTGTAGTGGGAATAAACCATTTAAAAAAGACTGAGGACTGAAATTCTTAGTCAATTTGCAGCCAAGTGCCCTATATCTAGTAACACTGTAACCGTGTTGAATGTCAATGTGCTTTGTTAAAGGGGAACCCCAGTCCTTATACCTCACTTTGCGCCAAACTATTCTTTGATTTCACTGAAAATAGATACAGTATATTTTATGATCTAATTATATTTCTAAAATCCATTATTTTGCAAAACAAAATTCCTTTTTGCCGCTTCGCTGTATTTCCCTCACCTCAGACCTGTGACGTCATGAAGGGAACTCCTACCACCACTTGTCATTCACTTTCTACCTGTCAAAACTATTCGTGGTCTTTTTTCATGATTATTAATATTATTTCTGTTTAATTTATGTTCTTATTCATATTAAATTCTAAATTAGTTATTTTTACGATGCCACACCATGTGTATTAGTTCAAACACAACTAAGGACGGTGCCAAGCTTCATTTATGGCCGAAAGAAAAGAAGCTAGCACAGAGCTGGATGAAGTTTGTTCAGCGTACCAGAGTTTGGAAAGGGCCTTCTCAATGTTCCTATCTGTGTTCAGCTCATTTTGACCCGTCTTGCTACATGAAGAGCTGAAGAGAGATACATGCAGCTGAAGAGAGATGCCTTCCCCATGGCATTGTCAAAGAGCTCAGCAGTAGCGGTGCAGATGACATCTAACCCTATACTGGTGCCAGCAAAACATTAATTTAAGAATAATAACATTGAGCTTTAATTGCAACATTATTGCAATTAAATGAGAATGCATCAATTTAAATGAGTTAGTGTTTTGCTTGTTGATTGTAAATTAATGTGTGAATTTTGAAAACGTATGTTTAATTGTAGGTTTAATAACTATAACCATCAGATCAGTTTATAAAAATATGTTACACTTTAAGAAATGAGGGGCATAGACATTATTCAGGTACAACACATTTAGTTGTTTTATTCAGAGCTGTCTGTAAAAATGAAGACAAAGTTCAACTGAGTTAGTCCATCACTTCAAACCCGCCCACCCAAAGCCACTACTGTCAAATTAAATCCCAAACATAAATACCACCACTGCTAATGTATTATATATCAGATATACATTATATAATTATATTATATATATATATATATATGATATGTTATATATATATATAATTATCTATATATAATGTATAACCAACAACGATTACAAATGTTCATTTAATTACATTAACCGTGTATACGGTCATTAGCACTTGGTTAAACAATCTCGACGATCATTAACGTCGTTTACTTGTCTTCTCTTCTATTGGAATCATCCACACTATACTGCTGTCTGTACTGGCAGTAAGCTGTGTCCCCCCCCCCCCCCCCCCCCCCCCCCCGGTTGAGATACACAGCTGGAAAATCTGCATGCTGTAATATACAACTACCTGGAGGTTGTTCTTCACATTAATCAAAATGAAAAGCCCCAGATGGCAGAAGACAGCAAGTCATAAGAAGTAATGTACATTTTTATTAAGACAGATTCCTGTCTGAAGTTTAAACATGCTGCTATATGTTACAAAGCAACAGTTGTGTTTTAACAGTATGGATAAAACTCTTATCACACAGCTTTTTGTGTCGATTAGGGGAACACAATAAATAACAGCAGGGAACGTGAGCATTAAAGGATAGCCATTAGTTTACTACAGGTGACCTCTCTTGGCTTGACAATCAATTTCAAACGGGACTCTATCCAAACACATTAAAAGAAAGCCAGGTATTGTGACATTTTCACTTTATTTTTCTAATAAAAGAATATTTCCTGCCTTGAGATACCAATGGATACACTTTGTCATGTGCCAGTAAAATTTTTGGTATATATTGTGTGTGTGTGTGTGTTTGTGTGTGTGTTTGTGTTTTAACCTTGTTCACTTAATCCCTAACACAGAATAATGTGGTTTTATATAATAAAAAAAACAACACCTGACAAATCTATCATTTTTCCATCGACTCTTATAACCACCCAGTATTATTTTTGGATTGGGTTGCTCCATGAATCAAGGTTTCTGTTAAAGTATTAAATGTATGTCTCAGTGTTCAGGGCAGCAATAGCCCACTGATTATTCTTCAGCAAGCTATTTATTTCTTCTCCAGGACTGAACATTACCGTTAACAACTACAGCAATTTACTGCTGTGTAAGTATTTTGTATATATGGAATGCTCCAACTACACATAAGGCTTACCTATACAGAAATCAGACTGTTTATTCTGTTCATTGTAATGTAAATCCTATCCATTATAGTACTGTAAATAACCAGATGATTTCTTATTTATTTATTTATTTATTTATTTATTATGTATTTATTTATGTGATTATTATGTCGTGTGTGGGGTGTACAGTAACTCTGGCTGCGCCAAATGTTCAGAATGATGATTCTTATAATAAGACTCCCTGCACACAACAGAAAAATGTACTATAATTCAATTAGTATTGTATTCAGGAACTACAGTTTATTATAACAAAAGTGGGTTTTTTTAGCGTGGCATGTTTAGAACCGTCTCCAGAGATTTGAACTGTGCGTTTTTTTCTGTGCAGACTTGAATGGGTGGTTTCTTATGTATTGTAGAATTAGAATATTTGTTATTTTTTGTATTTGTTTTTAATTGAATTCCCTTTTTAATCTGAAGTACAGTGCAATAAAACATAAGCAACAGAATAGCGCTATACTGGTTGTACACTGTATTACAGTGCTGAATTGTCTTTAGGGAAATAAGTAACCCTTATAAAGAAAGTTAGCCCTGGGCTCTGCTAGGATTCTGTCTGTGCCGCTCCTCCACCTCTGGTGCAGTAAAGCACTCTGCAGCCATTGCCTCCACGCAGAAATGGCTAATGGAAAGGGTTTTGGTTGCTATGAGCACTAATTCCCAGGTACCACACATCTTATTGTAAGCAGCAGGCCAACAACAACCGCAGGAGCTCATACTGAACAGTAGGAGATGATTGAGAACAGAACATGGCAACATATTTAGAGCATTAATTGTCCCTTTAAAGCTTTGTCTAAAGAAAGGAACTGTCGTTCTGCCTTGTTCTGATTTGAGATTTTGTACAATGCAACATTAAGTAGGTTTGAAATCTGCCTTCATCAAACCTGAGCTCCTGTATCAGCCGATGGTATTCGCTGTACCTTTTATCTTTTCTTTGCGATTTTTGGTAGAAAAGGGCGACTGCAGTAATGTTTCTGTGTTTGCTGTTCATTGTTGCAGGTATTGTGTTTTCACTTTTCACCCTCCCTCCTGAAAGTTTGATATGATGGGATGGCAGTAGTTTTTAATCATGTGTATACAATAATGCTCAATAATATCAATGTATAATGATGCCTTTAACTTTGCCTATACCCAGCAAACCAGACAAAAGTCACAAAGAAAGAAAGAAAATATCTCAATTTTTAAAAGCAACATGTTTTTATTTTTTTAAACAACACAACTGCCTGATATTTTGGGTAATTGTGGGGGGATTATGATGGTATGTGTGTGTGTGTGGGGGGGGGGGGGGGGTAAAATTAGGTTTTATAAACAACCTGCCATGTTCGGTGTGAACAGTGGGCTGCGGCGACTGCAGAGCAACGCGCAAGGAGATGGCGTGTGCACCGTGTCGGGTGGAAACGCCCCTTTAGGTGGAAGTTGGCCATCTAGAAAGAGGGCGGAGCTACGGTACACCGAGTCATCGACCCAAAGGGAAGTGATGTGGCAGCTGCGGATTGGAGGAATGGTTGCAATTGTTAACCAAGAGGGCGTGATTGCTGGTACATAAGAGACGTAGCGAGGTGATCTCTTTCTTTGTTATGGTTATGGACGAACCGGAAAGGAGTGTGATAATATCGTGAGTGTTTGTTTGTTTGTTTTACTGTTGCTAACACTGTGCTTGATTTGTTATTATTAGACGGCTAAAAACAATACAGGAGCTGTCGCTTAAGACCAGCATAAACCTGGAAAACACTGCACCATTGTTCACATATTAAATTGCATTTCACCACTTGCACTGAAACCACTCACTAGGGTCTTGTGATCGTGTGTGTATTTGTGTGTGTAAATTGACTGTGTTATTATTTGGGATTGCAACCCGTTATTTAGAACAGTGCAGTACACATTGCTGCGTATTGCCTGGGATTATTATTTGTGGTCACCAGACCAGGATTATAAATAAACATTGTTGCACTTTGGATTATCACTGTCTGTCTTTCATTGATCACCACATCACTCCTGCACCTGTGCACTGCAACCAACTTTGCCACAGGGGCAAAGACGGACAGACTCCGTTCTCATAAAGTGTAATTTATAAACACCTTATTATTGTTCTAGATGGTTGACACAATGTTAAAATACAGTACAAACTGGCAACTAAGACCGCTTTTTTACAGTCCTGATTTGTTACTCTTGACGTCAGTGTAAAGTCACCTTCTATATTAAGGCCACCTCTGTATTCAGTATTAAGGCCACCATCAGCAGTTTAAAATATATGAAGACAATGTTAAATCACCTCTCCTAAATAAGACCATCATACTGGAAACTACCAAAACCCCTGGAAACTTGAATACAACGTGATTGTACGCTATTTGAAAAATAAGTATTAGAAACTAAAACAGCAATCGACAACACTTTGTATAGAAGGAAACCCCAAAAAATAAATAAATAAATAAAAATAGACAAATGTTAAGATAATGGGCATTTTCTCGCATTATTAGCGAGGTTCCACTGCATATTACTAAGACTATAAAGTGTGGTCCCTCTAGTCAGTATTGTACATTTCAACATCACACCACACTCATTTCTGATCTCTCCAAACCCAGGTGGTACAGAACATTACAAGCCTGATAATGAGTAACACCAGGTGATTATTCTATATGGGAGTGTCAAATAGATTAGGTTTGAAGCGCATTTCCTCACAGCCCACTTTAACGTATTCAGATCTCACAGTGCCTACCCTTAGTCTTTTTGTCTCCACAATTGAACCTAATGATATGGTAAAGAAGGGGCTGAATGATAAGGCCTTGCTCCGCCGATCCTCCCCAGTGAAGTATTATTATTTACGAGAAACCAGCAGGCACTCGACGTGTCTCAACATGGCAGGCAGTAATAAAATAGAACTCATTTCCTGCATGCACAGGCACAAAGATGTAGTCATAGCAACATACATATTTCAAACTGTGTAACACTGGCTTTGCTAATGAACTGATATAGTTAGATTACCTCCATTGTGGAAATCCATACAGCTGGAATTAAAAAAGGGGACCTCAGTCAGTTCTTCGTTCTTGTGGTGTAGTAAAATCCTATTTTACTCAAGACCATCTTCTGATTGCATGGTTCCCTCAATCCATGCACTCCCAACTGTAAATCTGTTGTCTCTATATTCTCAGTGTAACTCAGTGTTCTTCACTAATTTTCAGAGGGGGGCCATTTTTGCCGATAAGACATCAGTGTGAAGGCCGCCATGCCACCTTTTTCACATTGGTGTATTGTCAGGGGCTGCACGTCAGGGGCCGCACTAAAGTCCGCCAAGGGCCTCCAGTGGTCCGTGGGCCTTGCAATGAAGAACACTGGTATAACTGCTGGATATCTGCTGTACCACGAATGCACTGTTTCACCACCTAGTGGCCATTTCATCGGTGGAACTGGTAGTGCCATTGTAATCTTTAACTGTAGCGCCACTCTTGGAAATCTTAATTAAATTATAAAGCACTCCAGTCAGAACCTGGCAAGTTTCTACAAGCTCAGTTACTCACTTTAGAGTGTCAAATCTTATGGCATCTCACATATATCAATGTGTCTAATACCGTATTTACTCAAATTGAAGTTGCACTTTTTTTAACTGAATAACTCTGCACAGTAATGCGCACTACAATAATTACTGTTGATTCATTACAGACATATTAAAATGGCTACGAGGTGAACTTCATGCACAGTTTATGATGCAGATTTAAAAGAAGTCACCTTGTTTACTGAAGAAAAGGGAAACCATGCAGCAGAACGAGAATTTGAGATGTGTATCAAGACGGAGACGCAATCGAAAGGCTTTTGCTTGTGAACATGTGTCACAAAGACGGCTATAGTGGGTGACGTCAGACCAGAACCAGGAACAAATACAGAATAAATAGAGAGACGTGGAGTCTGATGAAGCTGAGCGCTTGGTTTGCGCTCAGCATTTAATAAATGAACAAACAGAAAATAAAAGGTTGAAAGACAAACAAAACACAGGACATGGCACTCGTAGCCAAAACAAAGAGACAAATAAAAAGGACTACACCGACAAACACGGTGAGCTGGTATTATTATAACTATTATCCTAACTGTTACCTCCGTCTCCAATCCCGTTCTCTACTTACCAAACACACAACCCCGAGTGAGTGAAAACATGCTGCTTTTATGCAGCTGTACCGAGACTCGATTGCTAATCAATCATTCAATTGGAGTCTTGGTACAACTGCACGTGAATGAATAAAAGTGCAATTCCCTATGCTCGCATATTATTACATTTTACCTGCACGTGAAGTGTTGTGCAATCCTCGTGCCTAAATACAAATATACATTGTGCTCGAGACCCATATTACAACACATGTACCAATGACTATACACCAACGTTAACACACTACACGCAACATACAACACACAAATACACACAGGGGCGGGGCAACATTGCCACAACATGAAAGAAAGTCACCTCAACCAAATTAAACAAAGGAGGACAATAAAACTGACTGAAAGGTATTTTACCCTTTGCCAGCTACTGTAAACTCAAAGGACTGCTGTTCAATGCTTTAAGTACTGTACATGTTTTCTTTTCTAATTTGTAATTGTTTTTTTATTTCTTAGCAGACACCCTTATCCAGAGCAACTTACACTTGTTATAAGACATCACATTATTTTTTACATACAAGAACCCATTTATACAGCTGGGTTTTTTACTCAAGCAATCTAGGTAAAGTACCTTGTTCAAGAGTACAAGAGCAGTGTGTGTGGATTGAACAAACAACTCTCCAGTCAAGAGTCCACATCCCTACCTACTACGCCACACAACATGTTCAGACATGTAACCATGTTAAATATAAGATAGGATGGGAATCTGCCATGAACAGAATCAATGGATTCAATGGATTTAATGGATGTCAATATTACCTGATTACATGTTCATAGGAATTACAGAGACTGGTCATAAAGCTGATAAGGGTTTCAAAGGAGGAGAATGTTTGTGTCCCTAAAGCCAAAACGACCTTGTTGAAAGTATAAACTGACGAGAGCAATGGAACAACTTAGTAGACTCTCTTACTGGAAAAGGCTGCAGCAAAAGAGGATTTGAGATCACCTCGTCCCTAATAACAGACACTTTGTGGGGTTTACATGTTGCTTTCAGCATGTTGCTCACTTGTGACTCTACTAGACTAGATTGGAGAAGTGATAGCAAAGTTAAATGTTTGGCTGTGCCCAAAGCTCTAATCCTGCTTGAACAGCACCACATGACTGGACTGTGCCCAGCTGCTGAAAACAGACTCTCCAGGCAGTTCACAGTGTTGTTTTTCTTCCATTATCAAATAACCACCCACAGGTCTTCACTCTTTTATAAAATGCTACGCTGGGTCAGCTTCTACCCCAGTTAAAGTCCTGTAGTGCTCTGCCATGTACAGGGTCCATAAGGACTGTCAAGGCTTATCTATCGCAGGAAGTGTTTTGGACTCAGTTCTGTGTCAAACTGACAAATTTAAAGACATGGAATTTTACATTAAACACCAAAAAAATCAGGGGCTGCAAAATCTATCTAATGTATTTATTTATCAGTAATACCCAGTATTTTAAAAGAAGACTCTCTCATCTGCGAAAGAATGATACTGAAAACGAATGAACACCATCTACACTGGGGTGGTGATCATAATTTGGATTATGTAATGTGAAAACTTGACATTTTGACAGAAAATAAATGTTTTCACTAAAATCCCTGCATCGTAAATGGATTTTCAGAGCTCTGTGTCTTCAGCCTGGTACAGACTCTCAATGTGTAACATTCCCAGCCTTGTCCTAGCACAATGCACAGGAAAGGTCTGGTTTTTACAACCAATTTACAACCCTGTGTGTGATCATAGATCAAACAGAAAAGGGCATACATTAAATAAATTAGCAACAAAGGAACATAATACCTCACAAAAAGACTGATTAGGTCAAACAGTATGAAAGTAGAGGGTTGTAATCAATCTTCCAGTGTGTCATTGTACTACAATGTAAACTTCCTAAAGGAGATCCCTTTATTATGTATTATAACATATAGTTTGATAAATTATTAAAGTCAGCAAATGAAAAATGATCAAAGAACAACACAAAATTGAGCATAACAATTAAAAAACAACAAGAAGGTGAATTACTGGTTAATCTGTCAGCTGCCAATCATTTTCAACCTCCAGTGCTGGCACCACATGGGAAAACGAATCACTTCAATCAAATGCACTGACATTCTCCTTACTGCTTCTGTTGCATCTCTGTGCTGTATGTTTCAACATGGTGATTTCAGCAAGTCAAAATCTCTTAACAATAAACTGCATCTTTTTTTCAGCGCTTTTTTCTTCTGAAATCTAAAAGAAATAAATTACCATTCATAGCAAATACCCTGGATTCCCACTTCTGTGCACCAGCCCTGCAACGGTATGATCACACTGAGAGCCACACTACCAAAACGCAAGTCCTCCTGGGCAGAAACACACCAACCCTGCGACCGCATTGATCACACTGAGAGCCACACTACCAAAACGCAAGTCCTCCTGGGCAGAAACACACCAACCCTGCGACCGCATTGATCACACTGAGAGCCACACTACCAAAACGCAAGTCCTCCTGGCCAGAAACACACCAACCCTGCGACCGCATTGATCACCCTGAGAGCCACACTACCAAAACGCAAGTCCTCCTGGGCAGAAACACATGTGTATTTTAAACTCACACAAGCCATGTGTGTGTAGATTACAAACTAAACTCTTATCATGTGAAGGAATCATCTACCTCAACATGGAGCTAGCTCAGAATGCAGAGCATGGACTATACTGTGCTGCTCACTGATGGTTTAAGTGATCTGTGCACCTGTGCCCAATTGATAGCAAGACATCAGAAGCAGGGATCTAAAGCTAAATAAATACAAGGACAGACAGACTTGACAGTTCTGATAAATATATGTCCCAGTTTCAGTGAAACCATTTGCAATAGAACATTCTTTTCTGTTTGCACAACACTTTCTGCAACTCATCCAGTTGGCTGTTAGTGAAATGTAATTAATTTACAAGTGGCGCACATGCCTAAGTGAGATCTTCTTTTCCTATTTCTGCTAGAAACACATACATCTTGCATATGCCGTTTTTTTTAAAGCAGCTGTAGAGTTTATATATACTCATTTCACAAGCAGCCCTCACATAAATTACTTTATCCAATGGTGACAAGATACTTCATCTCCCACATTTTGATTTGAGTTGTAGTACCTTTGATCCAATATTGTGCTTTATGAGAAGCATGAACCAAGTCTAAAGCCCTTCAGCGATTCTCTAGCTTGCTGGAATATCACTTGAATACCAGGAAATGAATAAATCAGAGAGAAAAGGTTACATATTTCCAGATGAGTTGCTCTCTGAAAATCAGTTGATTTCAGGCCCCCAATTCAGGATATGCCTAGTAAATGACAATCTACAACAAAAACATTGTCAATGTAAAAAAAACAAGTTAGAACAATGCAACAGCCATTTAAAGGGGTGATATCGAACATAAAAGCCCAAGTTAGGAGAAACCTTGTCAAGCATCAAGCAAATAGGCACAATTGGAAAGGTGCTGGGGCTCAACATTCACACAACTGTTGCTTCTAACTGGGCGTCTTTTTTTGATCGCTCTACTTTATCGCTCCACTTTACATTGAAATTCTCATTCCCTTATCAGCTGGGTTTAACCAGAATAAAGATGCTAAGACACGTCCCAAAGAAAGAGCTCAACACAGACTGAAGTGTTCTTGGTTATCTTTATAAGCACTACTACAGACAGAAAGACAGACAGGGAATGGGAGAGGCTTCACCACAGGTGCAGACAACTTTGGGAAGACACAAGGACAACATGCAAGTAAGGCACAGCAGATCAGGGCACACATGGACAGATGTTTAGCCCATACAACAAAAGAATACATGAAAGAGCATGAACCAATATATTTCCAACAATGAAGATTATGAACAAGACCAATAATGGCAACAAGTGCAAGGGATAATGAGAATGCAGGGTAAGTGTATGGGAAGTGACAATTGATGGGGCAGGCATTGCAGATCCAGGGCTGGGGTGTTGGAGCCTTTTTTTTGGTTGTGCATTGTCAGTGTTTTTTGTTGCAGATGTGACTTTTCAGCTGATAAGGGAATGGTCACAATGCCCTTGAAGTTGTACAAAGAGCATTTCAATGTAAAGTGGAGTGATGAAAAAAAGAAGCCGTTAGAAGCAACAATTATGTGAATGTTGGGCCCCAGCACCTTTCTCGTTGTATCTATTTGCTTGATTCTTGACAAGGTTGCCCCAATTGCTTCTGCTAACTTGAACTTTTGTGTTTGATATCACCACTTTAAACGACTGTTGCATTTTTCTAAATTGTTTTTTTTTTTTTACATTGTCCATGTTTTTGTTATAGATATCACTTCTTTTTTTTACTTCATCAAATAATGATTAAAGCGAGGAAAAGCTATTTGAGAATGTGCACGGTAAATAGGCAGACAGACAAGAGAGTAATAAGTAGAGTAATATAAGAGAAATGAGAAAAGATTTGAAAGTAAAATAATGGTAGAAGGGACTTTTGGACAGTAATGAAAGTGTAAACATTGTATTCTTGTACATCCATGAGTGGTGAAAATAATATGTCTATTTTGGTAGGTCTTGACATATTGATATTTACGTAGGTACAAAACTACAATGTTATGAACGGTTAAAAAGGTACATATGCATGTCAGTGCTAAAGGATAGTACACTAACCCATTTTAATGCTGAAAAAAAAAAAACATTATTCTCCTGGGTATAGAGGAGTTATGAAATTTGTAAAGAATTCAATCTCTTCATAAAAGGCCATATCCATGTCCTTTGTCCTTCTTGGCCATGGTATGACTTCAATGAGTGCATCATTTGCATGCAACCATTTCCCAGAAGCACCGACAGCAAGAAGAGACACGAACACATACACACACACACACACACACACACACACACACACACACACACACACACACACACACACAAGGGACACATTGTCCAGTGGTCAGGCTCCCCTGCTCGCGCCACAGTTCTGACTGAGGTCTCAACTGTCAGTCTCACGCACAGGAACACCCAGGGTGTGTGCGTAGCGGAGCGAGCCAAGTGCATATGGAGCGGGAGAGCGGAGCGGTGTAGTTCCTTGAGCGGACGTTTCCAGCCCGCTCTTTTACAGCACTGAGGAGTACCTAGCACGGTTTTATTTTTCTTAAATATATGTTCGGCCATGGATTTTGAACAAAAGAGTTATAAAATAAGGTGACAAATACAGATGCAGTCACTTTACAGTATTTTCCATCATGCCTGTGCATGGTAACAACTGATTTTTCAGTTTCAAACCACAATTAGGAACTTTTATGTTTTGCAGAATTGCAGTTAAAAAAAAAAAAACTTGTATTTTTCTTTTATATTCTGTGATTGATGTGGCACTTTATTAATTATGATTGTAACTACTAAAAATAGTAATGAGAGCAAAACTAATTCAAAAGAAAAACAAGGGAACCGCAGATCTTTTCAAGAAAGCTGGGAGTCTTGAGCCCCGCAGCACTCACAGAATCACCGCCTGTGCACCTATTATCAGTGATTAAAGCCTGGTTTACAAACAAACTGAGTATCGCACCAATACAGTATTGGTATAAGAAAAGTGTGTTTTTAAAAAAGTAATTTTCAATCACTCAGAATATGCTGATGATAATGTAAACAACACCAAGCTACAGACAGCGAGTCCCAAGCTTTAAATGTGTTATTGCTTATAGATAAGCACTCAACTTTATGATGAATATTGTGTTATTATGTTTTAAGCAACATACTACAATAGTGTTCATTATGGTAAATGTTTGTTTATTAGTTTTAAAGTGTTTAGTAAAACGTGACCTATTGTTTGACCTTGTTAGTCCCCTTTGGTAATGATATCTTTAGTCAGGGTCGTAACCAAGTATAAATCTCCATATTTTTGTAAAATGACTTTACACTTACTTCTAAAGAGGCAAAGTGTTTCAGTAAGTAAAATGATAAACTTTGCATCCAGTGCAGAGGGAGAACACAACCGTAAAACATCATTAAGTGTGGTTGGCATTGCAAGGGAGATCAAGGGAGGTTTCACAGTTCCAATCGAGTGACAGTTTTCTTAGCATTATTTGTGAATGCTTATTCACCATTGCTACACCCGATTAGAAAATTGACTTTGTTGCATTTTTTAAAAGTTATTCATCATTTAATCATAAAATCACAATTTACAAGATTAAATACACTACTATAGCCCTCCTGGGCGCTGCCATAATAGGGTCACACAACTGCGATACTGCACGCCCATTGGCTAAGTGAATATGTTGGATTTTGCTAAGTTAGAAGCCTGGCATATAACGTGTTATGGAAAGAAATGATAATTTGAGTTGTATTTAACATGGTGTATATCGTGCTTTGAGGACAAAGAACATTGAACATCAGAAAGTAGGCACAGTGAGATGAATGATTCTGCTTTTAGCTCAGTTTTGGTGCACATGGCGTATATCACGTTTTGAATCTAAACTCTTTATATATATACACATACAGTGGCTTGCAAAAGTATTCAGACCCCTGACCAATTCCCTCATATTACTGATTTACAAACTGTTTGATATATTATTTTAAAACACTTAAACTCAAACTCAATTATTATAAGGTGACATTGGTTTTATGTTGGGAAATATTTTTAAGAAAAATAAAAAACTGAAATATCTTGCTTGCATAAGTATTCAACCCCCACACATTAATAGTTGGTAGAGCCACCTTTCGCTGCAATAACAGCTTTAAGTCTTTTGGAGTAAGTATGTACCAGCTTTGCACACAGTGTCGGAGGGATTTTGGCCCATTCTTCTTGGCAGATTTGCTCCAGGTTGTTCAGGTTGGTTGGACGACGCTTGTGGACCGCAATTTTCAAATAGTGCCACAGATTCTCAATGGGATTGAGATCAAGACTTTGACTGGGCCACTGTAGGACATTCACCTTTTTGTTCTTGAGCCATTCCAATGTTGCTTTGGCCTTGTGCTTGGGATCATTGTCCTGCTGAAAGGTGAATTTCCTCCCAAGCTTCACTTTTTTAGCGGTCTGAAGCAGATTATCTTGCAGTATTTTCTTGTATTTTGCTCCATCCATTCTTCCTTCAATTGTAACAAGATGCCCAGTCCCTGCTGATGAGAAGCATCCCCACAGCATGATGCTGCCACCACCATACTTCACTGTAGGGATGGTGTGTCTTGAGGCATGGCAGTGTTAGGTTTGCGCCACACATAGCGCTTTGAGTTTTGGCCAAAAAGCTCTATCTTGGTCTCATCTGACCACAAAACCTTTTCCCACATCACAGCTGGGTCACTCTCATGCTTTCTGGCAAACTCCAGACGTGCTTTCAAATGGTACTTTTTGAGTAACGGCTTCTTTCTTGCCACCCTCCCATACAGGCCATTGTTATGCAGACCTATTGATATGGTTGACTGGTGCACCATTACACCACTCCCAGCCACAGAACTCCGCTCCTTCAAAGTGATTGTTGGCCTCTCTGTGGCTTCTCTCACAAGTCTCCTTGTTTGAGCGTTGAGTTTTGAGGGACAGCCTTTTCTTGGCAGTGCCTGGGTGGTGTGATGCAGCTTCCACTTCCTGATTATTGATCCAACTGTGCTCACTGGGATATCCAAACACTTGGATATTATTTTGTACCCTTTCCCTAATCTATGCATTTGTATTACTTTATCTCTAACTTCTGTAAAATGCTCTTTGGTCTTCATTTTCCTTCAGATTCACAGCCTTACCAATGATCCTTCAACAGTGGAGTTTTTTATCCAGAAAATGTGACAGGAACTTTAATGGTTCACAGGTGGAGGCCAATGGTAAGGTAATTGCGTCCTCGTTAGGGCAATTTCATTCATCGGTGCAAACTGGGAGCTTCCACAGCACAGGGGTTGAATACTTATGCAAGCAAGATATTTCAGTTTTTTTATTTTTCTTAAAAATATTTCCCAACATAAAACCAATGTCACCTTACAATAACTGATTCTGAGTTTAAGTGTTTTTAAAAAAAATATGGAACAGAACGAAATTTCAATGTACCATTTGTAATTCAGTAATATGAGAGAATTGGTCAGTGGTCTGAATACTTTTGCAAGGCACTGTATATATAGTAGCGTTCCCAGTTCCCGCAGGCAGGCGCATCACACAGGGCGAGGCAATCCACACACAGGAGGAGGGCGGGCACGAACCAGGGACCGCTCACACGAAAGCATAGCAATGATACCGCTGTACAAAAGAGCCAGCTCCTACCAGCCCTGCTGCTGCCTTCCCCCATGCATGCTACACTATTGTGGAGCTGCATTTGTGTCATATAAAAATGTGAGAAATGTCATCTGTGTGTGTGTGTGTGTGTGTGTGCAGTTAACATGCTTTATATTTTCTACACTCTTAAGGATAGTTCATACACTAGAACAAGGTTGTCAATCATCCCCTTTGACTAACTCATATGTGTTCGTGGGTTGCTTTGAGCATCCTATGAGATATTCGGATCAGTGGCGGTGGAAGAGGAAGGTGGCCCCCTCCCCAAACGTTAATTTAACCCTTATTTATAAACACACCAAATCAAGTGTTCAATATTGAACTGTATTTAATTGTCAGAATGTTAGCATGTATGAAACAGTGCATAATAAGAAGGTTTTCTACTCTCTATTTTATTTTGCGTACATCTATACATCCATCACTACACTGTGTTTTAATTATACATAAACAGGTTTAATCACTAACCCTACCAGAATTCCCCAATTCTGCGATCACAGAAATTATTACAGAATGCACCATTCTGCACAAATTGTCTCACATAGGAAACCTTTTTATTATTATTATTATTATTATTATTATTATTATTATTATTATTATTATTATTATTATTATTATTATTTTGAAATCAGAAATGCAGGCATGTTGATTTGCTGTAGTTTATTTTGGTGCCCGACAGCTTTCGTCTAAACTAAAGGATGAATCTTGCACACAGAATATAACTGCAAATGTCTGTGCTGAATAGAACCCCAAAACCTTCCATGAAGATGTGCCTCGTACCAGCCTCCGGGGGGAAAAAAGTTAGAATAATTAAAACAATAGAGATACCTGTTGAAATGAGAGAGGGTACAATCTGAATTACTGGCATCGCACACTGGCAGCTACAGTGATACAAACGTGTAACATCTGCAAATATAAACGCGAAGGATATTATCATTGTAAAATAAATAAATAAATAAAGACTTTCGAACCGCTCCGGGGCCCTCTGAGTGCGCGGCCCCGAGTGCAGCTGCTCCACCACTGATTCGCATACAATGTGCCCTGTATAAAGCTAATTTGATACAAATCATATGCAAAGTTTGAAATGTACGTATTCAGTACCAAACAATAATAATGAGAAAGTGTCTTCGAATTTAGTTAGAGAACTTCTCTGAGCACTTTATGTCAGCGTTTTACTTTGCTGGTCATATGTAGGGATTTTTTTGTTTGTTTTTTTACTTGGGTCAAGGTAAGTGATTAACAAGGACAATTAAATGGTATTCCTTTCTCAATGTACATTACAGCTCTTCACCTGCAATCGGCAACAAGATGGGGAAAATGAGCTTGTTTATTTACTATATATATATATATATATATATATATATATATATATATATATATATATATATATATATATATATATATATATAGAGCGGAGGAAAGCGGAGGATATTATGAGCGGTTAACGGAATTGTCACCGCTTCGCTCCGCTCACATTCTCTGGACATAACACAGACGCTCGCCGTTAAAACACATTGTCTTTAACACAGGATTTGCACATCACAGGAGAGTAGAAGTGAGTAAACACGGTATCCTTTATATGAGAAGTCTGTAAATGACATATTGACCAAATTCAAAGTGGGTAAACATCGTTTACCTAGAACATAAGAACATAAGAAAGTTTACAAACGAGAGGAGGCCATTCGGCCCATCTTGCTCGTTTGGTTGTTAGTAGCTTATTGATCCCAAAATCTCATCAAGCAGCTTCTTGAAGGATCCCAGGGTGTCAGCTTCAACAACATTACTGGGGAGTTGATTCCAGACCCTCACAATTCTCTGTGTAAAAAAGTGTCTCCTATTTTCTGTTCTGAATGCCCCTTTTTCTAAACTCCATTTATGACCCCTGGTCCTTGTTTCTTTTTTCATGTTGAAAAAGTCCCTTTGGTCGACAATGTCAATACCTTTTAGAATTTTGAATAGCTTGAATTAGGTCGCCACGTAGTCTTCTTTGTTCAAGACTGAACAGATTCAATTCTTTTAGCCTGTCTGCATATGACATGCCTTTTAAGCCCGGAATAATTCTGGTCGCTCTTCTTTGCACTCTTTCTAGAGCAGCAATATCTTTTTTATAGCGAGGTGACCAGAACTGAACACAATATTCAAGATGAGGTCTTACTAGTGCATTGTACAGTTTTAACATTACTTCCCTTGATTTAAATTCAACACTTTTCACAATGTATCTGAGCATCTTGTTAGCCTTTTTTATAGCTTCCCCACATTGTCTAGATGAAGACATTTCTGAGTCAACAAAGACTCCTAGGTCTTTTTCATAGATTCTTTCTCCAATTTCAATATCTCCCATATGATATTTATAATGTACATTTTTATTTCCTGCGTGCAGTACCTTACACTTTTCTCTATTAAATGTCATTTGCCATGTGTCTGCCCAGTTCTGAATCTTGTCTAGATCATTTGGAATGACCTTTGCTGCTGCAACAGTGTTTGCCACTCCTCCTACTTTTGTGTCGTCTGCAAATTTAACAAGTTTGCTTACTATACCAGAATCTAAATCATTAATGTAGATTAGGAATAGCAGAGGACCTAATACTGATCCCTGTGGTACACCGCTGGTTACCATACTCCATTCTGAGGTTTTTCCTCTAATCAGTACTTTCTGTTTTCTAGGGGACACACCTACATACATCCTCGACTACACCACTGAGTAAAACTCCAAAGAAAAGTTTACAGTACCTGGTATTGTCAGGCAGTCTCCCATCCTATACCAACCAGGCATGAAAATTATTATTTTATTTCTTAGCAGACACCCTTATCCAAGCCAATTTACAAGTGTTTTTTACATACAGTTATTCATTTATACAGTGTTTTTTTTTTTGCTGGACTAATCTAGATAAAGCAGCAGTGTGTCCCCTACCTGAGACGGAACTTGTGAACTTCCAATCAAAAGCATAGTGCTCTAATCATTACTCCACATAATCTACAAGTGAAGAAATGCTAATGTCTGGTTGTGTAACATTTTTTTTAAATTTTTTACATGAAACTTTTTGTATATAGGTATACAAATATCAATTGCTCTGGATAAAAGCATCAGCCAAATCAATTAATATGACATATTTTTCTGGCTTGCTATTTATTAATTGATTTATACATTCATAATATAAACAATAATTTCTACATTTATTTATTTCTATCTAATAAATTATTCCTTTATTTATTTTTAATTAAATGAGGAACTATAATTTATCAGAAATCAGAGAATCCATTTTATGGTATCTACCAAACAGGAAACTAGATATTTTCAAACAGGAAATAGCATTTCTAGAATCGAGCAGAACCTTCAGGTTTTCAGCAAAAGCTACTCAGGCATGGATGTAAGCTTAAAAAAGAAATGCATTTCAACAACTGCACTGTGGCGCAGCAGGCTAAGGCTGTGTGTTCTTCAAGGACGTCATGTTGCAATTCAAACAACATTTTTTTTTTTTTTTTTTTTTCTGTGATATGTCCTGTTTTAAAACATAAATAAATTAAATTAATTACTATAATTTAATCTAAATGTTGTGGATCTAAAACTACTTGCGATCCCTGGTTTATTTTGATGTTGACCAACATGTGGAATGGTAGATGTCCAGTTATTTAGCTTTTCTGTTTGAAAAGTCGCTACACACTCAAAAAAAGTAAACGGAAGAAGAAGAAAAAGAAGAAATAGAAGAATTTTACCTTAGTTTGACGACTTTGTGTAGAGGTGCAACATGGTGAAAACAGCAAAAGTTTTTCTTACTTGTACAAGAAACTACCGTTCCTCTCAATGGAGCTGTATAGAGACTCTCGAAGTTTCAAACAAGTTTTTCTAACCTGTATGAGGAACTACCATTCCTCTCAATGTCATTCTGTAAAACAATTTTAACTACACTAAACTAGTTCTGTATTTTCATATTGAGTGAAGCAACAAAAAATAAATTTGTAGATTTTTCTTTTGTTGTAATGATGTCAAATACATTAGAAGTAAACAGTGTTAATTCAACTATTTCTGTGTTAGGGCTGTAAATGTGTTTAAATCCATGCCTAAGATTAACAAAATAATCTGTATTGCCCAACAGTTCACATTTTGTGTTTGTTACTCTTGGTACTAAAATGCAAACTAATGACTGGTTTGTTTAATTTGTTGTTCCATTAAAAAAAAAAATAATAAAAAAATCCAAAACAGTTTCCCAGAAGCAAAAAGATTACAAGGGTATTGGATCGAATACCCTTTTTTTCACAGTAGCACAGAGCTGATTTTCTTGCTACCAAAGTAATTTTACTCCCTAATTTCACTGTGCTTGCAAAAAGCTGCTTCTTTATCTGCTGAGTGCTTTCTCTACAAAGACAAGTTTATTTGAGTCAACTCCTTTGCTGACACAACGAAACCATCCCCATGTTTGAGAGGGTTGTTAATACATAGGCGTGCTTCGATAGGAAATGGAGTCATGAATAAAGTGAATAAGACGTGAAATCCAAGATAACAATAACACACACATTTCAGTTCAGTACCGTTTACTTAAAGAGATTCAGCTAATTCATTAATTCCTAAACATCTACCTGGTGTGCACCTCCATTTGCTAAGCTGGTCTCACATGTGCAAAGCATGTCCATCATGTAGGGAAAGTTTGGCTAATAGCTGGAAAGAAGGCATTGAATGGGTGGAAAGAATTTCACTCCCCAGGTTGAAATGGCTCCAGACATCCAATTATGACAGACTACATGAACGTAAGAAATAGATACTGAGAGCATTCTTTAACAGAGTTCAGCACTAGACATTGTTTTTATAAGCTTGCTATAACACTCCTTCGAAACTGCACAGTGAACAGAAGAGCATGATTTACAGAAGAATGTCATCTGCTAACACCACTTTATTATATCAACATTAAACTTAGCAGTAACGAGTTGTTCACCTAATCACTGGAAATCTATTGGTTTGTAGTTGCCTACTGTAACTGGTTGTCACAGAGACAGCCGAAGTGGGCGGCGTCAGAACCAGGAAAAGGAATAAAATACACAAAACACAGGACGGATGAAATGAAATGATGATGGCGCTGGCTGGCGCCGGTTTATTACAAAATAAAAGGTTTAAACAAACACGAAAACACAGGACACGGCACTTCGCGCCAAAATAAACAGACAAACAAAACGAATAGACACGGACAAAACACAGAGTGGACGAAAGCTACACAAAAAATTGAAATCTATATTTACACTTATCTATCTCTATCTCTATCTCTCTCTCCCGTTCTCCACTCCCGAACACCCAACCACGAGTATGTGACAACGTGCATCTATATATACTGTTGTGCTGGGATTCAATTACCAATGAATTATTCACTTGAATCCCAGCACGTGAATTAAAAAGTGCAATTCCCCGTGCTCACATATTACTACATTTTACTTGCACGTGAAGTGCTGTGCAATCCTCGTGCCTAAATACACATATACATTTTTTAAACATTCGTGTTACACAGACCCGTTTATATCCCGTGTACCAATGTCTATACACCAACATTTAAACACACCACACGCAACACATAACAGATAATATACACAGGGGCGGGCACTTTGTCACACTGGTGCAATGGTGCCAAGAAGCAAATGATTTGACATTTTTCCCACACCACCAGGATTACAGCACTGCAGCATACAAACAACAAGGTATTTTGCCAATTAAGGTCCTCGGCAATTTGAGAATTCCAGCCCCTTTGATCAGACTGAATTGATCTGTTTGATTCCTCGATGTTGTACATATACCATGGCTCCTGGAGCCATGGGAGAATCTGAAAGATTTCAGCCCCTGCTGCATTTTCAATATAACAGGATAATCATAATTTTCACCTTTTTTAAAGACCTGAAAGGCTATATGCAATACAAAAATATATTGTATGATTCACAAACTTATGACGATTAACAAACTAACTTCACAAGTCGTTACAGCTTACAACAAGCATACTGTCCTGCTGTTTCCTGTGTTGCTGATATTACAGTGATCAGCTTTTCAATAAAGGAATATTGTCTGTTTTGATTCTAACAGTCATATTCTTATGAATGCTATTAGCGAATCCAGTTCAAGACTCTCCTGCAATAACATTGAAAATCTAATGTAAAGAAATGACTAGTGTGAGAACATAAAACTAGCAGCATTGCTGGGAGAGATAAACAAATTATGTCTGATTCTTAGCATGAATACAAAGTTCAAAGAGTATTGCCATGTCAGGTAAAGTAATGCATGTCTTGTAAACACTACTGGGTATTGTGCAAACAGCAAGAGGTTTCAGGAGACCAGCGGGTCATTATTAGAGCAGAGCAACCCCTGACAGCACTGAGCTCATTACACATTGGCTCCAGCATTACACTTGTGGTTTAATCAATGATTATCTCAGGAGATACAAATTAGAATTTTAAATGAATCATCACTCTTGGAGACAACACTTTCAATGTACAATAAAATCTTTAATGTAAACATATCCATGAAACTGCATTATACTCTTCTGTGCATGAGTTTCATAAACCACGTTGTAGCCATCAAGATAGCACAGTTACCCAACAGTACAAATCCGACACTACATTCACCAAACTTGTTAGTTCTTAGTTGCTGAAGCAGACTAATTCACAAGCTTCCTCTGCCTTTCACCCCGGGAGGCCTGTGTTCAAGTATGACTGCTCAGGTCAGAAGTGAAATGGGTTTGGTGTTATTTCTGTTCACATCACAAAACAACCATATAATTGTGACTAATTGCCAGGCTCTGCTTGAAAATGCCACAGCACTGAATAAGATTGAATGGGAAGTGGGTGAGCTGCACCTACTCGCACTATCACAGGAGTGACCTAGCCAAAGGAGACCATCCCTTCTGCTCACACCATCTCTCAAATTCTGCCCATTTTTTAGAGTAGCGCTTCTGCGTTGATGGATGCCCTAAAGATTTTTACAACAGGTGAAGATAGTCCTGTGCATGAGAGCTTCTTCCACTCAATCTCCACGCAGTTAGCTTGAAGTTAGCCTGGTTGTCATGGAGAACCATTTCCTGCTGCTAAGACAGAAGATCCCATTGATCTGGCAGGTGAATGTGTGGTTAAATAGATAGAGTGATGAGGTCTGTGAACCAGAAGCTCTTCCTTGAGAATCATCTCTGCCTTCTCTAGCCTAATTTTCAAAATGACTGCAGGCAGTAGAGGTATCGGAAGAAAGGCATACAAAAGACACCCTCTCAAAGACATCGCTAGACCCTCTACTGCTGCTAAATCTACCAGAGGGAATCTTGCACAGAACCTCTAGCTGAACTATTAAAATATTAATTTTCTTCAAAGACCAACCCATTAGAGTCTGAATTACTATAAAGTCCAAGAGTCAGATCTGATCCCCTCCAACTGCTCTGCCTCCAACAAATGTACGAGGAGAAGAGGTAAATGAGGCACATGAGTCAATGTAAACATTCAAGAGGATTGTTTATGCTTCCGGATCCCTCTGGGTGAGGTGAACACTACCCTGGCTCCCAGGGTGAACTTGTTTGAGGAAGAGTAAGGTGCAGATGTTGATGGCAAGAAAAGTGTAGTTACCAGATCTTCCCTTCTGCTAGCTCTTTGAAGATGGGGGCTGAGAATGTGGACATGTTTCTTGCCTCCCTATGTTTTTCAAGCTGCTTATGTAGTTCCTGACCAAAAAGTTAAGAATCGCTCCTTGTGGCTACCGAAGCTGCAGTGGAACAAGCCAGGGCCTTCACTGCATCCCATAGGCGCTGGAGATGGGTGAGCCAACGCGCCACTGCCCGTGTACTTTTTAAACAGGGGGACCCTGCCCACCCACTTTTAACAGCGAGGGCAACAAGAATATATATATACACACAGTGCCTTGCAAAAGTATTCAGGCCCCTGACCAATTCCCTCATATTACTAAATTACAAATGGTATATTGAAATTTTGTTCTGTTTGATATTTTATTTTAAAACACTTAAACTCAAAATCAATTATTGTAAGGTGACATTGGTTTTATGTTGGGAAATATTTTTAAGAAAAATAAAAAACTGAATCTCACCATACCTTGAATCTCATCAGAAGAGTTTTTTATTTCCTTCTCCAAAATAATATGTACACATTCTGATTGTAAAGTGTTTTATTTTTAGAAATATGGATCTGTACATGATATAATAAAATATCTAAGTGCAAACGTGCAGTCTCAACCTTGCTTACTTTGCAGCCCTGCAGGATGACACTGGTGATTGAGTGTGCTGCCAAGCCAATGTAGGGCTTGTACTGTGACTGAGAGGGCTGGACATGTTTGCCCTTGCTGTAGAGAGGTTTATTTGGTTCACTCAAGTGCTGTTCATCTGTGAAATTGAAGCTTAGCTGGAGTGTCTACAGGGCAGATTGTCCATGTCCCCAATTTCATAGTTCACACACCAGAGTGGATGGGTCATTTCACTGGAAGAATGCAACATGTATTGTTCACAGGAACCCGGTGGAGTCTTTGCGATGGCCTGTAGCTTCACTCCACTTGTCAAGGACCAGCAATTAGTTAGACAGTGAAGTCCCAGAGACTATGGGTCTTTCAAAAAGTGCAAAGCTATAGGCAGTCTGGACCAAAGGGTTACAAGGTTCAATCTATTATAGCATTGCCACATATGTATATCAACCATAAACTATTATGCTACCTGCTTGTGGATTTGAATGGAACTACAACAGGGTCTATTTTAATGATATATACAGCGGTGGATCTAAATATTGCTATCATGTAATCACGCTGATGATTTTACAAAAGGGGTGAGTTATAGACCCACTTATTAACATTACTACATAGAATAATAATAAAGGAACTTGAGCTGTTTTTCATCATCTTGTTTTGTTTATTAGTTTACTTTTACAACTTGGGTGTGTATTTTTACACATGTGCAGAATGAAATTGGAGTTATTATATATATATATATATATATATATATATATATATATATATATATATATATATATATATATATATAAAGTCTACTCCCCCCCTTTCAAAATGTTCACCTTTTGTTGCCTTATAGCCTGGAATTAAAATGCATTAAAATAGTTTTTTTTTTTTTCATTTATCTACACATCCTGCCCCACAACTTCCAAGTGAAGAAAATATTATACAAATTTGTAGAAAATTAATTAAAAATAAAAAGTGAAATAGCTTGGTTGGATAAGTGTCCACCCCCCCTTGTAGTAGCAATCCTAAATTAGGTCAGGTGTAACCGATCGCCTTCAAAATCACACACCTAGTTAAGCGACCTCCACCTGTGTTAAATTGTAGTGATTCACATGATTTCAGGATAAATTCAGCAGTTCCTGTAGGTTCCCTCTGCTGGGTAGTGAATTTCAAAGCAAAGACTCAACCATGAGCAACATGGCACTTTCAAAAGAACTCTGGGACAAAGTTATTGAAAGGCACAGATCAGGGGATGGGTATAAAAAAATATCAAAGGCCTTGAATATCCCTTAGAGTATGGTCAAGATGATTATTAAGAAATGGAAGATGTATGGCACCACCAAGACCCTGCCTCAGGCCGTCCCTCCAAACTGGATGACCAAGCAAGAAGGAGACTGATCAGAGAGGCTACCAAGAGGCCAATGGCAACTTTACAAGAGCTACAGGCTTTTATAGCCAAGACTGGTCAAAGTGTGAATGTGACAACAATATCCCAAGCACGTCACAAATCTGACCTCTATGGTAGGGTGGCAAGAAGGAAGCCATTAATCAAGAAACCCTACCTTGAATCCCATTTGAAGTATGCAAAAAAAAAAAAAAAAAAACTATTCTATAGCCATGTGGTAAAAAGTTTTGTGGTCTGACGAAAGCAAAATTGGCCTAATTTTTGGCCTAAATGCAAAGCGTTTTGTTTTGGGCAAGCCCAACACAGCGCATCACCCAAAGAACACCATCCCTACTGTGAAACATGGTGGTGGCAGCATCATGTTATGGGGATGTTTCTCAATTGGCAGGGACGGAGCAAAGTACAGAGAAGTCCCTGAGGCTCAACGCTCCTCAAGGAACTTGACAGAGCTTGAACAGTTTTGCAAAGAAGAATGGTCAAATATTGCCAAATCTAGGAGTGCAAAGCTGGTAGAGACCTATCCCAACAGACTCACAGCTGTAATTGCTGCTAAAGGTGCTTCCACCAAGTATGAACTCAGGGGGGGTGGAGACTTATCCAATTATGATCTTTCAGTTTTGTATTTTTAATATAGAATTTTTTTTCTCAATAAAAACTTTTTTTCCCCTTAACAGTGTGGAGTATGGTGTGTAGATAAGTGGGAAAACTTATGAAACTCTGAGGCACTGACACAACAAAATGTGAAAAAAGTTCAATGGGTTGTAGATTTTCTATAGGCACTGTATATATATTAAGTATAGTAAGCATTGAGAACATGATCCCTTTAATAACTATGTTTATGAAGTATTACCACTTACTGTACATTGATACCTTGTCTTTACAGCGTTCCTTGGCATCACATGTACGGAACCATTGGTTCTATATACTCATTAATTCAAGACTGTTTCATGAATGAAGCATGATAACAAAATAAATAAATACATATAATAAAGAAAGAAAATCAGGAAAAGTCATTTCATAGGGCGGTTAAACCACCAGAATAAAATACCAAACCATGACTCAGATAAATACCCAGCACTTGTTCAGGTTTGCATAAGCACGCTTCCCTGATACATTTTTCACAACATTCTATTTCCATGTTGACTGGCGGGTGATTGGTTTTGTGTTTTATGTTTGTTTCATTGGACTTTGCAATCTTGAATGCCTTCATAAACAAGCATACTGTGCAAGCATTCGCAACTCTAGCCCTTGAGGTTCATTACAGACTCAGTTCCTGCTGGGTCCTAAATTAGTTTTCCATACACAAACATCAGGCATTTTGCAGCAATACTGCAGTACCCACCTGACACAAGGTCTTATTTCTTTAATATCTGCAATGGATTTCACTGAATTGTCAATCCTTACTGCGGTCTGATAACGGTCAAGCACCACCAGAAAGCTAAAACAAGGATTAGACGCAGAACAGATGCGTCACCTTTCATGTCAGTCAAGCTGTCATGATCACAAGCCTATCCTGTATGTTCTTCTCAACATTATTGACAGGGATTTGTGAAAGAAAACATGCTTTTTCTTCCTTGCTTGTGGAAGTACGATTTCAATTGTATTAATGTTAACCAGAATAAAATACATTAAAATATACACCTCATAGCAAGATGGCTATACAGCTACAATTTATTAATCACATAGTGCATGTAATTCTGTACCTGGGGTACAATAATAGAGCATTATATATTACATGCAATACTGTACATGGGGTATAATAATATATTACATGCAATACTGTACCTGGGGTATAATAATATATTACATGCAATGCTGTACCTGGAGTACAATAATAGAGCATTATATATTGCATGCAATACTGTACATGGGGTATAATAATATATTACATGCAATGCTGTACCTGGGGTACAATAATACTGCATTATATGTTACATGCAATGCTGTACCTGGGGTACAACAATACAGCATTATAGATTTTATGGCTGTGCTTCAAGCAAGTATTTTTTGTTGAAATACTATAGCTTTGTAACATGGTTATGGCCATGGTTTCTTCTTATGCATTGTATTGGTATTCTTCCAACATTTGAGCTAAGCCTCTTGCAACAGAAGAGCATCAGAGTGTGAGGGTAAAGGGTTCTGTTCACTCTTCCACTGTGTTTAGAGCATCAGAGTGCGAGGGTAAAGGGTTCTGTTCACTCTTCCACTGTGTTTAGAGCATCAGAGTGCAAGGGTAAAGGGTTCTGTTCACTCTCCCACTGTGTTTAGAGCATCAGAGTGTGAGGGTAAAGGGTTCTGTTCATTCTTCCACTGTGTTTAGAGCATCAGAGTGTGAGGGTAAAGGGTTCTGTTCATTCTTCCACTGTGTTTAGAGCATCAGAGTGTGAGGGTAAAGGGTTCTGTTCACTCTTCCACTGTGTTTAGAGCATCAGAGTGCGAGGGTAAAGGGTTCTGTTCACTCTTCCACTGTGTTTAGAGCATCAGAGTGCGAGGGTAAAGGGTTCTGTTCACTCTTCCACTGTGTCTAGAGCATCAGAGTGCGAGGGTAAAGGGTTCTGTTCACTCTTCCACTGTGTCTAGAGCATCAGAGTGCGAGGGTAAAGGGTTCTGTTCACTCTTCCACTGTGTTTAGAGCATCAGAGTGCAAGGGTAAAGGGTTCTGTTCATTCTTCCACTGTGTTTAGAGCATCAGAGTGCGAGGGTAAAGGGTTCTGTTCATTCTTCCACTGTGTCTAGAGCATCAGAGTGCGAGGGTAAAGGGTTCTGTTCATTCTTCCACTGTGTCTAGAGCATCAGAGTGCGAGGGTAAAGGGTTCTGTTCACTCTTCCACTGTGTTTAGAGCATCAGAGTGCAAGGGTAAAGGGTTCTGTTCATTCTTCCACTGTGTTTAGAGCATCAGAGTGCGAGGGTAAAGGGTTCTGTTCATTCTTCCACTGTGTTTAGAGCATCAGAGTGTGAGGGTAAAGGGTTCTGTTCATTCTTCCACTGTGTCTAGAGCATCAGAGTGCGAGGGTAAAGGGTTCTGTTCACTCTCCCACTGTGTTTAGAGCATCAGAGTGTGAGGGTAAAGGGTTCTGTTCATTCTTCCACTGTGTCTAGAGCATCAGAGTGTGAGGGTAAAGGGTTCTGTTCACTCTCCCACTGTGTCTAGAGCATCAGAGTGCGAGGGTAAAGGGTTCTGTTCACTCTTCCACTGTGTTTAGAGCATCAGAGTTCGAGGGTAAAGGGTTCTGTCCACTATCACTCAGTGACCTTTTACTAGAACTAGGACACTGCACGATGCAACAAGTGTGCCACTCGCATCAAATATCTTTACTCACATACTGTAAAGGGCACCTAGTCGCTAGGACTGTTTCCCCTCAAGCATAGTGATTCCCATCGACAGGGACTCTGCACAATACCCAAGTATAGCGGCCAATGATGAAAAGGCACAACAGACCTCAAAGTACCTTAAATAAAATAATTACTTACAGAGAGGACTAATTAACTAATTAATTGACAAGTTTCAATTATTTAATAATTATGTAATATAATAGTATATCATTTAAATACTTAACTCTAGAAATATGTAAATGATTTTCAGTAGTTCTTAGTAAGTTGTATTAAATTACTGATAAAAAAGAAACAACATAAAAAGTACATTTATTCTTAGTATTTAATGTGAAGTATATGGAAAAATTACAGTTAGTGCAATTTATTTTAAACCCACACTTTTGCGCAGATCAAAACTTTTGGGTCAATACTAATATTGCTCTGAGCTAGGCGTGCCTTGTTTGGCAGACTACAGTGACTGGGTATCCATTGGGTATTTGACATTCACATGTGCTTCAACGTACATATCTGTAAAAGAGCCCGGGTTGGCAGGGGAATTAATAGTGATATTCCAATTGTAACGCCAAAGAATCCATCTCAGTAAACAAGATTATAGGATCTGCACTGCTAGAAAGTCTTATTACATTTCCAGGAGAACGTGCAGTGCACATTCTCCAGAGAGCGCCTGTGAATGGTTCAGGACGACACATAGCTATTAGGAACTCAAGCAGCCTCGCTGCACACATAACAACAGACAACTAAACAATAATTGGAACAGGCTTTTCAAACACTGCCATGTTACCATGCTTGCGTTTTCACAGAAATACTCATGTCATTTATATACTGCACACAGTGGTTTGCAGAAAATTCTGTGTTATACGTGCCTGAAATTTGAATATAAAGCAATAAAATAAAACAACATTAGAACAGTACAATTCTAAAATGCAAACCCCCAATTTGTATTCTTCTATCCACTGTATTCATTCAAATTATGAGGTTGTTGTTGTTAACTCATTTAGACCTGCCTGTGTCCCACTCAAATAATGAAGAAATAAGGGGTTGGTTCTCACCCTTCAAACAGCCTTGGTCTGGCTGTGTGGCCGTGGGTGTGGTGAGATAAATATAGTTATAAATATGGTTTCTGAAAAGTAATTATTATTTGAAAATAATTAAATACAAATAACAGAAAGTAACTATTATTTGAAAATAATTAAATACAAATTTTAAATAATTGAAAATAATTAAACACAGATTGCAGAAAGTAAGTATTTGATATTTTTTTTTATGGTTTGTGGAAAGCAATTATTATCTGAAAACATTTAAATATGAGTAAAGTGTTGAAATACATTGAAATACTTTAAACTCTTCATAAAAACGTAACAGTAACATACATGCCCCGATATCAAATCGTACTGCGTTTTGTATTTGCGTTTATTAGCTCTGAAATCATTGAATTTTGTATCTTGCTCTTAATTGTACTGGAATTTTTCATATGTATTTTTTGTATACAACTGTCACCCTGGGTTTATCTTTTAGAAACTGCTCTATTTCAATTTGATTTAATTTGATCAATTAATTGAAATATTTGAATATTTTATTTTAGTGGGTAAATATTTAAAAACAATAAAATATCTTTAACCACTGGTTTAATGGCCTCTTTTGAAGTTGCTGAATTGAACATGTTTAGCATTTTCCTTATTAGAAATCATCCTGAACCACTATGTTGTAATTGCAAGACTTGGTACACAATTATACATTTAGGGTAATAATTAGGTTTGTTTTTGATTATTCATTAACTATTTGGGAATAGTTAAAGATATATGTTTTTCTTTTTTTAAATAACTTACATATATTTAAATATTTTCAAATAGTATTTGTTTTCTGCAAAAAAAAAACATATTTTCAAATAATTTGTGCAATTAATATTTGAATATTTAAAAACTAAATTGGAGCATATATAGTTAAATATTTCAACTACTTGAAATAGTTAGTATTTACAAATAAACTATCAAATACAACTATATTTGTCCCAGGTTATTTTGGAAGCCATGCTTTTTACTGTCTTATACTTCCTGGGTGAATTCACGTGGAATGAAATTGTCCCCACCCTTCTGTCAATAACCAATCAGTTGCTTCCCCTGTTGACTGACATGCTTTCAGCCAGTAACATGATTTTTCACTAAAGAGACTGCTGAAGTGAATGACCCAGGGAGTATAAATGCAAGCCGATAACCCAAAAACAAGGCATAGAAACTGAGAGCTTCCTTTAACCTAAAGTAGCTCCTTGTTTTAAAATTAAAATACACGTTTCTGCACACTAACACATATGGGGCTAATGGAAGTGAAAATAGCTTTGTTATTTTGTAGCTATAATGATTTTAAAATACAATACCGGATTACACAGGGTCATGTCCATGACTGAATCCTGACTGCACTCCGCTCACAATTCATTGCCACTGAAATCTTTTGTTAGAACCTGGATTAGCTTTGATTTGATTTCAATCAGTCAAGCAAAAACCTTACTCTACCTGTCATTCCTCCTCACAGCTTACATTTTGACAAAAGAAAGACACAAATATTTTTTATTTCCTCTGCCCCGCACTTCATTACATTAAAAAAAAAAAAATGTGTTTCTCTCCTAGCTAATCTAAACTGTCCAAAAACAAACGTTATTAACAAGAATCCACTGCAGTAACATGAAAACGTGAACATAATGACCGGGATCCATACATGCCCTGTAAATATATACCGCAGTGTGCAAATTTATTAGAACACCTCAAGATTGGTCATTTATATCCATTACGTACCTACCTGCATGTACTACAGAACTGCATGATGTCGCATACACTAAATAAACGCTTCAGTTCTTTCAACAGTTGTATTGTTTTTGCAGTGAACAATAATAAATCATGCTGACACACACTATTCATCTTCTGCTTCAGAACCCCCTCCCCGTTATTGTTTTAAACATTACAAGTGAAGACAGCTTCAGATGCTGATTACCTGTAGAATTTAAAGACATGTTTTCAGTGCATATTCACACAACACAGTACAGCACACGGAAAGGTCACGGTACACGTGTGTCATTCACAAACTGGCGACAGCAGCACACACTGACTTTGCCAGGTGACTTAATGCAGATTTCCTAATCTGCCCGCAGCAGGGGAGCTGATTAGAGCTGAATCAATCTCTTCATTAGCACTTCAACTCATTATCAAAAGGGCAGCCCACATTCACAGGATAAGTTAGATGTCGGCACAGAATCATAGCAATGGTGTGGCCACTGTATAGCACACAGCACTGTTTTCTTCAACGTGGCCTTAATAGAGCCTTGCTTCTGATGGTACATAGAATGTCTTGTTGAATGATTACCATAGGGTTGTGGTTAGTTTAAAGGTAATTGTCTAGAATGTAAATATTACAGTGTAAACCAGGAGGCGTGCCAGGGATTTAGACAGTGAATAAAAAAGCTAAAGCTGTTGGCAAGTTATTTGGCAGTCTCTCCTCCACATAAGAATGCATAGAGTCCACAAGGTGAGTAGTGTACTGCTAAACCTAATACCTGTACTGCTAAACCTTCTGTTTCTCAACATGCTGTGTAATGAGAGCCCTAATGGAATGCCTTTTGTTGAGGTTTATTTCTGGTTTAGCCATTAGAAAGTAGAGATTACTTGTGTATTTCCAATGTAGGAGCACTTTAGAAAAAAAATGCATTCATCTTACTGAGGACAACATGCCAGAGAAAAGACAAACACTATATTTCCCTGTTAGGGGATGTTTTTAATGCAGTTGTGTCATGGAGCCCACGATAAGCTATGTCGTTTGTTAGATGTGACCAGCTGGTATCTGACAAGTGATATTTAAATGCAGGTGTTTTTAATTTGGTTCCAACTTTTAGAAGTATATCTGTTTCCAGATAACAGTTATGGACGTGACTTCAAGTAAGTGCAGTCTGCTTCCGATTTACATGTATGAAGATCGACTGATGCAGCGCTAAATTGTCGGAGTGTAAAGTAACGCTCTGCCATGGCACACATTTTAGCCCATCCCGAATGAATTAACTGGCCCAAAATTAACGAGCTACTGCACAAGCTGCCACATTTAAATGCTTAAATGCGCTGCGCTGTTGCTCAATATGGGCTTCTGGTAACAGACTCATCTGAAAAATAGGGCCTATAATACAAATTTCTCAAGAGACCAGCAAAATGAATTGTCTTATCAGTAATTCTGTTTTTATTGTACAGCAACATGGAAATCAATTCTCGACTACAGTACTGTGGCGTAGCTGAGGCCAACGCCTGCAAAATATAATTGTGTTTAATAATTAATATGATTTGGTGGGATTTGTTTAGATTTTCTAAAGATAAAAATGTGTAACGTTTGTAAATAATAATGGGTTTCATTTGTTTAATTGGATGGCAGGGCTGGGAGGTTAGACCTCCCTGCTGGCCTAATTAAAATTAATGTGCAGCAGGTTGCCAGGGGTGAATTGAACAACTGACAATCAATTAACCCTGCTCATCTGCCTTTAAAAAGAGGCTGAAAAGCCAGTTCCTTGCTTCTTTTGTTTGCTTGTTTGGTCTGTGCTCTGCAAGCCTGGAGGTGAAGGAGGAGAATCCTCACGACGGAGTATGGCACCAGGGTGAGCTAAGGACCACTGCAGGTGTAATCCTAGAGACCATAGGTAGGGTTACTTTAGGGGATGTGGTAATCCTAGTTTATGTACGGAGAAGGTTCCTGAAGCATGACCTCCCTTTTAGTGGGAATAGCGCTTGGCCCGAGCTTGGCCACCTTTTATTTTCTAGTTGTTGTTCAGGGTTTTGTTTTTTGTATTTTTTGGTAGTCATGGTAACTTGTATATATTGGCTCCTGCACTAGGGCTGCTATTGCCAGTTCCCTCGTGGCGGCCACCAACCACGGCAACTGCCTGTAATACCTGTAATTAATAAAACCTGGAGGTCTGAGCGGCGTTTCAAATACAAACCCTCTGTATCTCACATTCTCTCAGCGGATACCCACACCTTAACAGTACACCCCTGTTGCAAGTACAATGAAAAATAATAGACATGTAAAAATACTGTGCATTTTATTAAACACACAGTTGTAAGTGAACTTGTAAAAAGTATACATTGCAAATAGACTGCGCTTGAAGCCTGCATGTCCCGTTGTCACCACAGGCATTTTTAAACCATGAAAGCAAGGCGTCTCCAACATCAGGGTATTGAGCAAATTGGAAATGCTGATGACCTGCATGACGACTAGCTCTTCATAGGCTTGTATTGTGTGGTTGACAAAGTGTTTGTGGGACTGTTAAAATCTGCAGCAACATCTTTCTTCTTCTTACATGGTGGTACATTATCCACCTCCACCTTTGTCTGTTTTTTGGCAACTGTAAAAGCATCATAGGATCAGTAGTCCCAAAATAACACTGAAATACTGTACAGAGGCTCTAATCTGGATGCAAGTTATTAGAGATTTCCCAATCTCCTTTGCACTCAGCTGTTCAAACTATTATTAAAAAATAAATAAAAATAATCCCTGGGGGGGGGGGGGGGGGGGGGGGGGGGGGGGGGGGGGGTCTCCATGAGAACTTATATTATAGAAGTAATTCACTGCTGAGTGTGGCTGGATCAGGAAATGTGTTTCATCCAATTGTATATGAACATTGCTATGCTTCCTGTCAACTTGAATTTACACCCTAATCTTGTGATCACAATGACAAGAAAAGCAGCACTGTGGAAGGGTGGTGGGTAATTCACTGACACAGGAGACAGACAGGTGAATTTGGCAACACCGCACAGGTGCCCAGTTTTATTTCAGGGTGCTGTTTTTATTTTAATCCCGCAGATGGCGCTGTGGGTCCGTGGTCTGATTTACCAACGATGGTAAACAGAACCACGGGCATACCAAGCGATGGTACACAATACCGGTGCCCTTGCAGGTGCTTCGAAACAATAATTCAAAACAGAAGGCACAAAGAAACAGGGAAAATAAAACAGTAGCAAAAACTACAAAGAAAAGGTGCTGCACTTTGCAGCGATATCCCGGTCGTCGCTGCCCGTGCGACCCGGATCACCATCCTACACTGCCGGCTCACTAGCCTGCCTGATATACTAATCAGGGGTCTGCCCAAGGGTTCCTCGCCCTCGATGTCTCGCTCTGAACCTCTGTTTCTTTCTCTCCCACTGGTTCTCGGTCGTTGACCAGCGTTTCCGCACTCTCGGCGCCTTTAACAGGGCAGATCTGAGGAAACAACAGAGCATTAATTTATAGGGCTAACAATCTCCCAAGAAGCGCCTCTCAGCCATTCAGAGAGGGGGAAAGTCCACACACCCACTTTCCCACCTCCCCGTGTCACTGCCATGACTCACAGGCGGTTGTTGGGCGACTGCCGTCCTCTTCCTGCAGCCCGTGAACACACCAGCAGAGTCAGTACAGATCTCTCCCTGTTACAAGCACATTTTCAATTATTGTGACACAGGAGGCTCATTTATTATCCCCTGACAACTGCCAGTCAGCTTAAGCACCCTTGTAGGGAAAATGCAGAACTCTCTGAACATTTCTAATAACAAGGGTTCAAGGTCAACTGCTTTCTCTATTAATGCACTATATGCACAAACTGCAGCACTGGTTAAAATAATACAATAAAAGAATAATTGATTGAGTGATTTAAGAAACCAATTACTGGTTTGATTGGGATATGAGGTACGCAAAACAAACTTATCACCCATGAAAATACAAAATGAAATGTTCTTTGAACAAATCAGAACACAAGCTGTATTTAGGTAATTTAATACATTGTAAATCAATATTTCTTCACAGAAACAAGTTGAAATCCTTTGTTTTGACTGCAAGCTGCTGCAGCCTGTTTTGAGGACCGTCATGTTTGACATGTTACCATAATCAGACCAGTGACTTTTCAACACATAGAAAATGGAGCTTTATCATCACTTTGAGGAGGAAAACACCAAGAAATGTATAATTTTTAGGCTTCAGTCTTTTATTTTATATTGAGATCTCATAAAAGCATCTGAAGGGCTACGTTTTCAGAATTAACAGTTATACTTAGCTTTTGTGCTTAACAAAATTAGAGTAAGTTTTTATAACAATATAGTTAAAGAGAAAATAAAAATGACAAGATAACAATTAAAATGCTCCAGAAATGGGTTAATATAACAGTCCTGTGCAAAGGGACATTAATAGCACAAGACAGCTACAATGCTATGACCCTTTGGTGGAATGGACCTCAGGGGTTCATCTCTTGAGATGGTAGGAACAAGTATTCACTGGAAATCCATTGTAGTACTCTGGTACCAGATCAGCACTGTGCAGTATCTTTCTGTCCTATTGCCCTAATAAACAGATTTAGAGACCTGATATTAACAGACACACAAGCCCAGAGGGAACAGCACAGTTACACATACTGTTTAACCACCCCGCAGTAACCTCTAAACAGCAGAATTATTAGCAATGCGTGGAAACAAAAAGCAGTCTGAGGGTTATAACTAAATCAACAGTTTATCATGTTATTCTGGATAAAAGCACCATGCTGGATTTTACCACAGCACTCAACAGCTCTGTTTACAATGCACACGAGTAACTTTGCAGCCACATGTTTGGCAGTCATTTATTCAAGGTAGATCCACATTCCAGTTCCAAATATGTATATACATCTGTAGCACACTATCAGCAATCCTTGTGCAAAACAAGACAACAAGTATGATATTTACACAACTTTTTTATACAAGACTAAAACCACTTCTGGAAAGAGAGAGTGTACGTCAAACAGCACTTCCCTAAATAGCAGCATGCATTTCTTTCTACCCCGAATGCACTTTTAATGCACAATTAAATTGTAAAAAGAAATTAATCTGCGATCAAATCATTAGTTGAATAATTGGTCCGATTTAATCTATTAATCAGAACAGCCCTATATAGATATATATAAAAAAATTACCTGACACTGCCCAAGTCTCTTTTTACTACCTGGATGTTGATTTATTTATTTGAATTTAAAGAAAATGTAGAAAAAAGGACAACAAAGAAACGTTAAAATAAGCTTTCGCATTAAGTCTTTTCTTAACTGACAGGATATCAATGTTTTACAGAAAACAATAACACACAGTGGCAAGTACACCTCAATAATAATAATTGAGGCGACTATTCTCAGAAACTAAATTGGAAAGAAAACAACATAACAGCATCCTTTACTGAAAAAGGTTACAGAAATCTACAGATCTGAAGGGACTAAATGTATGTGTACTATATAGTATTTAAATGTATATAATGCACTTAAAACATTAATATATGTGATTTTTTAAATTTATTATTACCTGAAAGGGATCTGGGTACCCAGGTATAATGCATGCTTTCTAGAATTTTCTCAAAAACAAATAATTACAGGAAAATTCTTTTGTAGCAAGTTTTGCTTTTGTGGATGAGGAAAAAGTTACAAAAAATGCTAATTCAAAAGTATTCATACACTGACAAGGAAAATGAAATTAATAGTTAGTTGAGACACCTTTAGCAATAATAATATCTTTTAAACAATTAGGATATTTGTCAATGAGCTTTTGGTATGATTCTTTAGTGATTTTTGACAATTCTTCAATGCAAACTTCTTCCAGTTCATTCAAATTCCGAGGACTTCTCTTGTGCACAGCCTTCTTCAACTCATACCAAAGACTCTCAATCAGATTTAGATCAGGACTTTGACTAGGCCATTCCAGAACCTTTAACAATTATGAAGTAGATTTTGATGTGTGGTTTGGATCAAGTTTTGTAGCAGAGGATTTCAGATGATTGGCCAATATCTTTTAAGAACATAAGAACATAAGAAAGTTTACAAACGAGAGGAGGCCATTCGGCCCATCTTGCTCGTTTGGTTGTTAGTAGCTTATTGATCCCAAAATCTCATCAAGCAGCTTCTTGAAGGATCCCAGGGTGTCAGCTTCAACAACATTACTGGGGAGTTGATTCCAGACCCTCACAATTCTCTGTGTAAAAAAGTGTCTCCTATTTTCTGTTCTGAATGCCCCTTTTTCTAAACTCCATTTGTGACCCCTGGTCCTTGTTTCTTTTTTCAGGCTGAAAAAGTCCCTTGGGTCGACACTGTCAATACCTTTTAGAATTTTGAATGCTTGAATTAGGTCGCCACGTAGTCTTCTTTGTTCAAGACTGAACAGATTCAATTCTTTTAGCCTGTCTGCATATGACATGCCTTTTAAGCCCGGAATAATTCTGGTCGCTCTTCTTTGCACTCTTTGTAGAGCAGCAATATCTTTTTTATAGCGAGGTGACCAGAACTGAACACAGTATTCAAGATGAGGTCTTACTAGTGCATTGTACAGTTTTAACATTACTTCCCTTGATTTAAATTCAACACTTTTCACAATGTATCCGAGCATCTTGTTAGCCTATTTTATAGCTTCCCCACATTGTCTAGATGAAGACATTTCTGAGTCAACAAAAACTCCTAGGTCTTTTTCATAGATTCCTTCTTCAATTTCAGTATTTCCCATATGATATTTATAATGCACACTTTTATTTCCTGTGTCCAATACCTGAAACTTTTCTCTAGGATACAATAAGACTTCCAAGCATTTGAGTATCCCAATTTCAACTACTGTTTCTATTATCAATGCTCCCTCGGTGTGGAAGAAAGAAGGTTCTTTCACCAAGAACAAGTAGAAGAATTGTGAGGAAGGTTAATAACAATCCGAGATTGACAGCCAAAGATATTCAAAGTGAATTGGCTACAAGTGGGAATGAGGTTTTGCATGGTGAAGGTCTCAATGGTCAGAAAACATCACAATTGCTTAAAGTTTGCATATGGCATTTGAATGATGGATGTGAGTTCTGGTCAAAGGTTTTGTGGAGTGATGAAACAAAAATCAAGCTATTTGGTCACACTAATAGTCGTTACATCTGGAGAAAGTCTGGTGAGGCGTACAAAGCAAAGAGCATCATACCTATTGTCAAGCATGGAGGTGGTAATATCCTTATATGGGGCTGTTTTTCCTCTAATGGCACAGGATTTTTAATTCCAATACTTGGTAAAATGGATTCCATAGCATACATAGCATCATATGGGAGATATTGAAATTGGAGAAGGAATCTATGAAAAAGACCTAGGAGTTTTTGTTGACTCAGAAATGTCTTCATCTAGACAATGTGGGGAAGCTATAAAATAGGCTAACAAGATGCTCGGATACATTGTGAAAAGTGTTGAATTTAAATCAAGGGAAGTAATGTTAAAACTGTACAATATATTAGTAAGACCTCATCTAGAATATTGTGCTCAGTTCTGGTCACCTTACTACAAAAAGGATATTGCTGCTTTAGAAAGAGTGCAAAGAAGAGCGAATTTAAAAGGCATGTCATATGTAGACAGGCTAAAAGAATTGAATCTATTCAATCTTGAACAAAAAAGACTACATAGTGACCTAATTCAAGCACTCAAAATTATAAAAGGTACTGACAATGTTGACCCAAGGGACTTTTTCGTCCTGAAAAAAGAAACAAGGACCAGGGGTCACAAATGGAGATTAGACAAAGTGGCATTCAGAACAGGAAATAGGAGGCACTTTTTTACATAGAGAATCATGAGGGTCTGGAACCAACTCCCCAGTAATGTTGTTGAAGCTGACACCCTGGGATCCTTCAAGAAGCTGCTTGATAAGATTCTGGGATCAATAAGCTACTAACAACCAAATGAGCAAAATGGGCCGAATGGCCTCCTCTCGTTTGTAAACTTTATTATGTTCTTCTCCAGCTTTATGCCAATACATAATTTTCTGCCTAAGGTCTTCAAATATCTCTTTACTTTTTCCCATATTGACTTATTGGTAATGACAGCAATCGTCCTATCCCTAACCCTTTGTATATAAATCCCTCACAGACATAGGTATTTTTTCCTCTTGCTAATTTATAAACTGTAGCAACAATTCTGGTTAAGGTGGTAAACTAGTGCAAGTCAAAACATGCTGTGATACGTATTTCTATCAATCAAGTTTTTTTTTTTTTTTTTTTTTTTTTTTTTTCTGGTGGACACATGTTGAATAATTGTTAAAAATATGTTTGTTCAGATATTGTCCCAGCACTAATATCCTATATACCTTTAAATACATTCAACAGCCATTGTAAAAGGAAATGTAGAGGCTAGTGCTGCAGTTTGTCACCTTTTCCCATGAGTTTACTGTGCACTGAGTGTCCTTTAGCAAGGTTTCGAAGGCCTTTACATTACAGTAAAGTGCCACGCTGCAGCACACATCACTGGAACCCCACATGCGTCAGAACGCTCATTGTTTCTGGTGCACAGGGAAACCCAGCAGCACTGTAACCTGGAGTCTATGGCCTCACTGTACACTTACTGATTGGTGGAGGGAAGAAGACTGAAATGAATGCGGAACGGATATAAAGAGCAACTTCATAATGTATTGCATTGAATCTTACGACTATCATGAAAATACAAAAAAAATGTTTAAATATCATGCAAAACATGCTGTGTATGTGTTCTACTGCTACACACATATATATATATATATATATATATATAATATATATATATATATATATATATATATATATATATATATATATATATATATATATATATACACACACACACACACATGGGTCATTGTTTTATAATTTTTTTGTAAATTAAATTTATGCGTTCTACTTTCATGATACTATTCCATAATAATACATATACAATTCTAAATCTATTGCAAATATGCACGGTTAGTTTGCTATAGTCTTTGCCAGTAATATGCATGGTTAGTTTGCTTGTGTAAGTTATCTGTTAGCATGTTTGTAGTGTTATGGTATAAATGAAAACAAAGGCAGCAGAGCAGTTGGTCAATGCTGGACATCCTGTTGTACTGAAATTATCCACATGCTTTTCTGAGTGCTCTGTACTGGACCAGAAGCTCATAACTTTTCCTTAGGTTAGCGAATTGCTCTTCCAGCTTTTCTAGCTGGAATGTGTGTTACACAGTGCATATTGCTAAAGGTGAAAGTTAGGTACTGTAATTTTTAAATGACTTGTCCGCTTAAGAATGCCTTGTCCATTGTTTAAATGTTTACTGCTGGTGATTTACACATTTATAAAAAACGTTAACTTGGCAGTCTACACAATTACAATCAGTCACACATTTAACCTCCTAGAAGAGGCCAAGGGATTTCAAGTGTCAATCTGAGGCACTGGGGTTGATGGAGGCTTGTTGTCTGTCCAGAGGACACCACAGATGTTCATATCAGTTTTTTTTACTACATTTTAAAAAACACCGCATTTGGGAGCAAAGTTAACTACTCTGCACTAGAAGGCATCGGGCTGAAAATAAAATGGGCACTTCCAACAGCACAAACCCATGGAGAGTTAACAAGTTCACCCAGAGCTAGGAAGAGTTTTACAATATTCTCTTCTGATTACCACAGAGAATAAAAAGTTGTTCTGCATTTACGGGCAGAAGCAAAGGGAATCCTCCCACCTCAAAGATTAATAATGAAAATGTAAAGCAAATCAGGAAGCTACCACTAGTGAACACAATGCAGAGAACAGAACACACAGTTCAAGTGTGGTAAACTGGTCTTCAGTCCCTTAGGACTTCAAGCAATATTAATGCACTGTAGAGACTAATGATTTCCTATTTACAGTATTTAACTAAATATTTGACAAAATTAACAAATTGATTAAAAATAAGTAAATAAATAAATAACCAAGACGTAAATGACATCCAATATTTAAAAAAATAAATAAATAATTGGCACATCAGGTTTTTTTTTGGTATTTGAAAACAACGAGTGCTTGGCCACCTTTATCAACCAAATAAAAATAAAACAACTCATTGGATAAAACAAATCAGCTGATGTTTCTCTTTAACAATTTATTAAGATTAAAAAGAAGTCCATTATTAATTATCGCTGGAGTGCCACTGCGGCCTGAAATCCTATCTGTGACAAGAACCTTTATTTTGCTTTCCATTGTCACACTGCCTTGTGATTAATATTTTTCCCTAGGACAAGGAGCCCAATTGTTTTCTGTAGGTAACAATATCAGCAGTTTTTATGAAGTCTATTTCTGAAAGCTTATCCTGGGGAATGCCTGGGCTGGATTCTCTGTTCTTTAAAATTCATAGTATGTTGCATTCTCTGGACCCACTGCAAAGATATAAATGGGTTCAAATGAAGAAGTGCATGACTGGACTGAATACCCTTCCAATGCTGTGTGTTGAAGAAGAGGGCTTTACTATCTGGTAAGGCTGCCTCATGCAGTTTAAATGTTCTGCATTTAAACGAGAGCAATCAACTTATCTAGAAAGGCCTTGCCAGATGCTATACGGGAGACGAAGATCTTTGCCGAAACTTGATCTAATGTGCAAGAAGGCCTTGCCCAGAATTTAAAAAATAGCCCTCTTATCAAATAGACACATGAAGAATAACGATAATGCCATTAGCTGTGTTATACCGATATATATATATATAATATAATATAATATATAATATATATATACTATATATATATATATATATATATATATATATATAGTGGCTCCAGTGGCTCTCAAAAGTATTCACTCCCCTTGGACTTTTTCACATTTTATTGTGTTATAACATGGAATCAAAATGCAAAATGGATTTAATTAGGAGTTTTTGCCAATGATCAACACAAAAAAGTAAAAATAAAATCTACAAATTGTTCTAAATTAATTACAAATACAAAAAGCAGAAAATAATTGATTGCATAAGTATTCACCCCTTTTGCTATAACACACCAAAATAAGCTCTGGTGCAACCAACTGTCTTTAGAAGCCACATAATTAGTTGAATGCAGTCCACCTGTGTGTGATTAAGGTGTTTCACATGATTTCAGGTTAAATACACCTGTCAATGGGAGGTCGAACAGTTGGTTAATACATTTGCTAACAAAACTTACCTCATGAAGTCGAAGGAACATTCAAAGCAAATCCGGAATAAGGTTCTTCAAAAGCACCAATCAGGGGTAGGATATAAGAACATTTCCAAGGCATTGAATATCCCCTGGAGCACAGTAAAGTCCATTATTAAGAAATGGAGAGAATATGGCACAGCTGTGAATTTGTCTAGAACAGGCCATCCTCAAATAACTCATTATTCGGGCGAGAAGGGCACTAGTCAGGAGGCCACCAAGAGGCCTATGGAAACTAACTCTAAAGGAGTTACAGTCTTCCACGGCTGAGCTGGAAGACACTCTGTATACAGCAACAATAGCCTGGGTGCTTCACAAAACTGGCCTTTATGGGAGAGTGGCAAAAAGAAAGCAATTGTTGAAAAAAAAACTCACATCAAATCTTGGCTAGAGTTTGCCAGAAGGCATGTGGGAGACTCTGAGACCAAGTGGAAACAGATTCTATGGTCTGAAGAGACCTGAATAGAGCTTTTTGGCCTCAACGCTAAGCGCTATGTTTGGTGCAAGCCTAACACCGCACATCATCCTGAGAACACCATCCCTACCATGAAGCATGGTGGTGGCAGCATCATGTTATGGGGATGTTTCTCATTGGCAGGGACTGGAAAGCTCATGAAGATAGAGGACAAAATGGATGCAGCAAGTACAGAGAAATCCTGGAGGGAGATCTGCTGAAGTCTGCAAAAGACTTGGGACTTGGGAGAAGATTTGTCTTCTAGCAAGACAATGACTCAAAACATACAGCCAAAGCCACACTGGAGTGTCTTAAAAACAAAAAGGTCAATGTCCTGGAGTGGCCCAGTCAAAGTCCGGACTTCAATCCAATTGAGAATATGTGGAAAGAGTTGAAAATTGCTGTTCACCAAAGGTCCACATCCAACTTGACAGAGCTTGAGCAATTTTGCAAAGAAGAATGGGCAAAAATTGCATTGTCCAGATGTGCAAAGCTGGTAGAGACTTAATCAAACAGACTCATGGCTATAATTGGTTTCGCTCAGCATTTAATAATGAACAGATAGAAAATAAAAAGGTTGTAAAGACAAACAAAACATAGGACACAGTACTTTTGCCAAAATAAAGAGACAAACAAAACGGACTACACAGACAAACACGGTGAGCTGATATTTTAACTATTACTATGATTATTACCTCCATCTCCAATCCCATTCTCCACTCACCAAACACAAAACCCCGAGTGGGTGAAAATATGCTGCTTTTATGCAGCTGTACAGAGACTCGATTGCTAATCAATCATTCAATTCGAGTCACGGTACAACTGCATGTGAATTAATAAAGTGCAATTCCCTGTGCTCACATATTATTACATTTTACCTGCACATGAAGCACTGTGCAATCCTCGTGCCTAAGTACAAATATACATTTTAAACAACTTGTGTTCCACAGACCCATTTATATCCCGTGTACCAATGACTTTACACCAACATTAACACATAACACGCAACATATAACACTGAAATACACACAGGGGGCATTGCCACAGGGGTGAATACTTTTGAGAGCTACTGTGTGTGTATACACACACACACACACACACACACACACACACGTACACACGCAAACAGTATAATTTACCATGAGGTTCTATTCAGTATCAACATTTAAGTTCTCCGTGGTGGACGATGTCACATCGTGGGTATCTGTAATGGACTAAATAGTCAGTCCAGGCGCCTCGCACACAAAGGCAAACATGCTCTGTGATCTGTTTGTTTTTATCTACCTCTTAAACATAAAACACCTAAAAGAATAAAAGTACCAGTAACTTTGTATTTTGTTAATTGCAATTTGAGTGCAGAATTGTGTATTTCTCTGCGCTTCAGATATTTAAGCTACTAAGTTGTAAAAAAATAAAGTTCTAGTAATTTAAAATATCTAGTAGCCTACATGTGCTAATGCTGATTGTGCATTCAGCTTGTTCACAGCGTGTTCAGAAAGTTTATTCAAAGCCTCCTCTTAAAGAAGAGAGCACAGTGCCTGTTGTCATGATATGTTAAAATAGAGTTACTGAAAGTAATCCTAAATTATTCAATCTGAAGGCGGTTAGATAATGGCTTTTACTTGTTGTTCAACAGTTTGTCCTTTTGCAAAAATATATAAATACATCAATAAACAATGTAGAATTTCTGCAGTATCAATTTCACCTAAACCCTTTTATTATTTGATATAATTTTAAAGGGTATACAAACTTCACTGAATCTGTATTCAGAATCAATATTTATGACTAAAACTAAAACCGTTCCTGTCAGGAGAGCCTTAAAGCCCCCCGGTAATAAATCATACACAGTCAGGGGTGACTGAAAAATATCTGACCGTTCTGGTCCATGTGACTAGATCAATCAATAAGAAACAGCTGACTGCCTCTTAACTAATTCTGTTGTTTGGTATTGATCACTTTTTTTAACATCTTGACATAGGGAAATAGAGCACGCTTTTTAAGATGCAATTTACAAACATGTCACCCTGTACGGTATAGCATTATTCTTATCAATATCACATATGGGTAAAATAGCAGGGCAACAAGCAATAAAGAGTGGCCAAAAAACTTGACAGCTCGTTACATTTAATTGTTTTTTGTTAAATCTCAAATCCACTGCTATGGATCCCACCCTAAAAAATCCATTATTAGAAACTAAGTAAGCAAATGTTTGGATAAGTGCCTTCTTCAGTGTACTGCTATCCAACAGCCTTCCTCGCTATCTTAACTGCAATTCATGCCCACTCATATTTGAAGAGATGTTAAACATGTCAAACCTCTTGTCTGGAAACAGGGTTTCTCGTCCTCTCCTTTGCCCAGGCTGTCCAGGGTGTGAGTCACTTGGCTGCCGAAGTTGTCCTCTCGCCGGTGGGGCTCCTCTTCCTCGTAGTCGTAGTCGTCGAGGATGGGGGTCTCGCGGATTGGCACCCCGATGACGGAGTTGTGTGCCTGGACGCGGGAGCTGCGGAAGCTGTCCCGGGCCTGGGGTCCCAGCAGCACCGAGGGGATGTAGTGGATCTCGTGGGTGGCCTCTGTGCTGGCACTCTTCTGAGGGACGCGCCTCCTCTTGCACCATCGTCGCCGGGCATACAGGACCATGGTGAAGACCAGGATGAGGAGCAGCAGCGCAATCAGACCGCCCTACCAAATAAGAATCCTTTATATTTAAACCATTCAATTAGACAAAAAATATCCGGGCAAGTTAATTGCAATGCTTCAGCTTCAAGCCATTCGAGGGTGAGATCTACAGCTATGGCCAAAAGTTTTGCATCACCTTATAGAATTAACATATTTTGCTTCATGAAGTCACATTAAACCTGCTGAATAATGTTACGTTAACATATTGAATTACATACCACTTTATGGTTTTCCATATATTTAACGAACAACTGACAAAAGTTGAAAAATATGACATTTTAAAATCGAACATATTGGATAACACTTTAATTTAGGAATCTGTTATAAGTGGTTATAAACAATAGCTAAAACAAAACCATGGCAAAAGTGTATAATAAGAGTATTGCAAAAACAAAGCAACCCCATACAATTGGTGAGACAGACATATAAAAAAAAGACAGACAGGGGAAAGACAAACAGGCCTGAAAAGACAGATAGACTATATCCGTTATACTTATAAGCGATTATAAACAATAGCGCAAAAAACAATGACAAAAGTGTATAATAACACTCTTATTATTTCTAATCATATTGTTTAATTGTTAATATCATAATTAATAACATGTTTATGTGTTACCAAATACTGTACTACTACTGGAAAATAGGATTTTCTTGCAGCAACTTAATTTCACTAATGACCTTCAAGGTCAATTTTTGCTGCAATAAATGTTTGTGCTTCTTATAAAAATAAATAAATGATGTCTCAATTCTAAAATTTAGTACCTGCTGTAACATAGGGAAAACGTGGGTTGGGATATCTGACCAACTACTGACACAATTGTCTGAAACCAGTTGCTAAATAACGTAGCGTGCACAGCAATGTCACTAGACCTGGCACTGCATGACTGCTATCTCTGTGGCTGTAGATCAGATTTGATCTCCTCATATAAGTAGGGGCCCGGAAAATTCATTGTGTTTTTTAAAGAAATTCACGAATGTTAATCAAAAAAAGCAACACATTTCAAGAAACCACCATTTTATATATATAAAAAAAACCCTACAAAACTGATGTAAGTTGCCAATGCGTTATCAGTGGCTGCATTTATATGCACAAGTCATGACAGTTTTTCTCACGACCTGTTTGCCGTACTTTTCAGGAAATGCGTTGCTATGCAGTTCCAATATAGGAAAGAAAAAATCGTCTGTACCAACGCAGATTACTCAATTCATAGTCATTTAGGGGAGGGGATATTTAAATTTCTGCTTACTAAGTAGGAAAAGAACGACTCTGAATATCGTGAGGAGAGCTTCATGTGTTGCCATGAAGATAAAAACATTAAACATGAGAAATTAATTCAGGTGTTGTCGCGCACATTCTGAATTACACTGCGCATTAGCTACTTGTTTGTCTGGTTACCTTTCCAACACACACACACACGTGTACTGCAACACACAAACACACACATATATTATATAAAATATAATTTCTACAAGTTTTACTACTTAGAATGTATATTTGTGTGTGTTTGTGGAACATCTAAAAGTTACATTTCATTAACACTAGAACCAACTTTTACAACACATGTTTTTATTGTGATTATAACCTGCAATATTCAATTTATATAAATTGTAGGATTGGTTCCCACAGGCAGGCGCATCACACAGGGCGAGGCAATGCACACACACCTGCCAGCCCTGCTACTGCCTACCCTCGTGCACACTACACTATATATATACAAGTCTGTTGTTATCTCTGCTGGACCTGGCAGCCATCAATTCCTTTGTTTTGTACAAGGTAGGAGAGATTTCATCTTGAAGGTAGCCACAGAGAATCAGCAGAAAGCTGCAGGCTGCAGCAGCTCAACCTGGATTCTGTGCTGTGAGTGACACACACGCAAGTTAAATCATATGTTACTTTCGTTTTAGATTAAAAACTACTTTTTGTTTTTACAGTTTTGTATGTGCATATACTGGTTTCCACACTAGTTTCTTTTGAAATGTTTATTTTATTATAGTTTTTCATTTTTTGAAGTTGTGCTTTATATGTGGCAAATTAGAAAATAGCTTGTTCATTTAAATACGCCATTTCGACAGTGCAGACGTTTGTAATGATGCGCTTGAACAAAACTTGAGTTGTATCCAATCGTTTGTCTTTCATTTTAATATTGATGGTGTTTAAAATGTACCAGCGGTTGTAGGTATGAGTATAACCTCAGTGGTTCTAGGGGTGAAATAGTCCATAAATACAGTGTGTGTGTTGGGGGAGGGGGGTGTCTATGTTTTGTATGGCCTTTCTCCTGGAGATTACTTGATATTAAATCAGAAGAACGGGATCTTGACTGATAAAATCCAGTGTGCCACAAGCACAATTCCTGCTCTGGTTTACCTGGGTTTTTACAGCTATTTTTATTGTGAGAAAGCGATTGACCCTGCCCCTAAAGTCACCCTGCCAAAAGGACATGTTGTTTATTGTCTTTTGTTGTTTCACGATGTATTCACATGACAACGTCACACAGTCATGACTGTAGATTAAATGTTCATGTTCAGGTAAATCAAGCCATTGACAGTTCATTAAGAACATCAGCCAAAATCCAAGGCCTAAATATTTTAACATGTAGCCTAACTATTCAGTCAACACTTGTACATTGGAACATTGGAACTCGAGTCACTATGAAACAATCTTTAAAAATGTAACAAACTTGCTGGAACAAGAGTCGTTTAAAATGGTCTGTGTTGGCTGCAAAAAAAAAGTAACAAGTGACACATTCAGCAACATTTTTAAAGTAGACTATTTTGCTGCCTTTAATCACTAAATATTAAGCACGGGAGAAACTGTAACGGCAAACCTGAAATGATAAAACCGAAGCTTTTGTGTTTTTCTTTATACACACTATACATCTCTAGCAGCATGTAGAAATAATGAAGTTTTAAAACCACAGATACCCTCAAATTATTAATAAATGACGTAAGATCATATATGTTACTTGAGCCTAAGCATAGATGTAAATGGCTAGTGTTTCTCCCTCTGTTACATGGTTTATTATTAGAAAGGCAGACGCACAGTTGAAACCAATGCCATTCTTCACAAGTATTTTAATGACAGCCTGACCTACTTCTGTTGTGTGGTTAAAGTCAAGATGCAGTGTATCTACTAAGTAAGTAGTAAGTTCTTCTGAATTAGCAGTTGTAAAGTTCTGTGGGATGAAAATAATGTACAAAACACAGTTGCCGTGATCATCAGTGACCTCTTTGCATACAACGCAAAGAGTCTCAGAGTCGCTCATTTTGCTATTTAAATATTCTTCATGTGCTGTGTACACTTTAGGGAGATACTCTCCTCTGAGTGTCATTGTTATGCATGGCTTCTCCTGGAGATTTTTTTCATTAAAAAAACGTCATAATATTTCATTGACCAGCCGTTGTTTCGATGTATCGGTGTGTTCGTGCACTAAAGGCTTCCACTAATTAAAACGTGTTGACATTACATAGTTCTCTACTTTTTAAACAATCCTGTGATTGTGACCTGTTTGTTCGGTAATGTTTTGCCTGAACTTCAAGTTTGAGTTTCTTGTTTTTGTGCACTGTGCTGTCAAGATGCTTGTCAATAGTACCTTTTCTTAGATGATCCAAAGATACTTTACAAGTTGAGCAAAACAGAATCCCACCATCTGCATGCAACATATCTTTTTTGTAGCTCTGAATGCCATATTCTGTTAAAAATGATTTAGATTTTTTTAATTTGTCAGCTGTCTGCATTTTAAACTTCCCACCTCTGACTCGCATGTTATATCATTGTACAGAATGAGGAATTTACCAATCATGAAGCCGGTATTTGTTTGACCCTGTTGCTGTAGTAACCAAATGCATGGCATGGACGCTGGACTGTGTACAGCTACTGTAGCGCTGCTTCTACTTGATAAAAGTATGAATTGAACAGGGGAGCCGAAGAGCAATGAAAATAAGTAAATAAAATGATTTTTTTTTCATGGTAGGCTGTCAAATACACGATTTCTGTGAAATCCGTGATATTTTTAATTTTCCAGGGTCCTACATATAACGCTAGTGTGATCTGTGCTCAATCTGTACCTCATTATTACCTTCTTCTCACACAGCCCTAGTAACTGCCTGGTCTGAAATACTCTCTCCCTGACTCTTCCTCCCTCGCTCTCCTGTGCAGCTCTTCTGCAAGTTCTGTGCCACTACCTGGTTTCAATAAGCGGTACTTTTAACACACATTGAGACACCTAGGAAAGTTAGCGCCCTTAAGAGTTTTGTGGCATAATTTGCATACATTTCCACTCATTAACATTATTCATTATCTTTAAATGACTCAAACCAGGTACTTTTTCCACACACTTTTTTTCCACGCGCTAGGTTGCCTGCCACACTAGTTAGTGAACACAGCAGGTGCACACAGCACACAGTAAAGGGGTTTACTGCATACAAAACGTCATTACTGCTGTTTAGTGAATGAGGCCCAAAATCAGCTGTGACCACAGAGATGTCAGTGGTGAAAAGGAAACATGAAGCCAGGTCTTTCTAGTTTGTATTTACTACTTGAATAATGATTCAGTCATGACTACCATATTCTTCCGAGCCAGTGGTGGAGGAAGAGGAAGATGGGCCATTTTTATTATTATTATTATTATTATTATTATTATTATTATTATTATTATTATTATTATTTTGAAATCAGAAATGCAGGCATGTTGATTTGCTGTAGTTTATTTTGGTGCCTGCAGCACCACCTGACAGCTTCCGTCTAAACTACAGGATGAATCGTGCACAAAGAATATAACTGCAAATGTCTGTGCTGAACAGTACCCCAAAACCTTCCATGCAGATGTGCCTCGTACCAGCCTCCGGGGGGAAAAAAATTAGGATAATTAAGACACTAGCGATACCTCTTGAAATGAGGGAGGGTACAGTCTGAATTATTGGCACAACAGCACACCGGCAGCTATAGTGATATCTATATGTGACATCTGCAAATATAAATGCGAAGGATAATATCATTGTTAAAAAATAAATTTTAAAATTTGAACTGCTCCGTGTTCCCTCATTTAATAGGGTTACCAGACTCTATTGAAGAACCGAGACTTGTTTATCTTCATCTTCAATTCATTCACCTAGTACCAACTCTGAAGAACTGTATATAAGTCATTGGGTGTATTTATTGTATGATTATAAGTAATTGGTGGTTACCTCTAATCAAGTTGAGAGTTTATTTCTGGCGCACTATCAACTTGATTACAGGGAGTCATCGATCACTTGCAAACATGCACTAAACAATTCCGTTTTCTTGCTATTGTCATCTGACTAAAATATGTTAAATGTACAAAAAGACAAGTTCAACTATTACCATTTAAACATGTGCTAATGTGAACAGAATAGCAAAAACGGAACAATTTTACTGACAGGGACAAAAACTGAAGGCTGAAAGGTAGGACAATCCCAGCTGGGACTATTCCTCTGACCCAAGTTGAATGCCTATGCCATGGGAGCAGATTTCCAGAAAGATACTAAAATGATTCTGCTTTCATTTCAAATCAATGTATTAGCCCCAGGGGTTTGCTAAGCTGTGCATAATATTCGATTTTCAATTCCCATCTTTTATGAGCCATTTTTTTAATGTTGCCACTAAATACAAAGGGGACATCTGTTTACTCAGGATACAACGGTCAATTTATAACAGGAGTTAATCATGCTCTGTAAATAAAATAACCGTATTTTTATCCTTGCCTTCTTTGAAGACACACTCCCATTGTAGGATGAGGACATTCTCATAACGATTCAGTCTCGCTGTTCAGTCGTGCCTGATTTATACATGCAGTAGTGTGTATTCCAGCTTTGAGATGGGTTGTCAAACCTCCACAGTGCACTTTCAAAAAAGAAATACAAAGATGAGTATTTCTTCTTTCACATATGAAAAGATTCCACTTCATGGATTGTTTGTGTATATGTATATATAGACTACATGGCCACCTTATTAGGACCCAATTGGATTTGACACTGCCCTGCTGTGGGGCATATTCTCTGGAAGGCTGCATGAATGCTGTACTGTCTTTAGGCATCGTTGTGGAGCAAGTCCATCCAAAAATGCTGCACTTGTACCCTGATGGCGACGGAGACAGGAGGCCTCCATCCACACAGTCAGCATGTTGTGAGAATGGATTGAGTAAGATGGCAAGCTTCTTCCATGGCACCTCAATCCTCGGATCTCAAGCCAACTGAACTTTCATCATTCATCATCGCAATTCTCTGCCTCTTTCTCTCGATTTCACGCAATTGCACCTGTCAAAGACTGAATGGATTCCCTCAAGGCACTTCAAGCCCGTATGATCAGGGCAAATGGTGGCCCCACATGATCATAGATACAGTGCTTAATAAAATGGCCAGTAAGTGTACACAGCTCCGGCCAAAAGATATGCATACAGTCTAAGATTGAAACATTAATAAAAAATAACATAGATCTTTTATTTAAAATCATGTAATCAAAGAAACTGCAAAATGAGATCGCAAAAGTCTACCGGAAGCCATAATAGTACAATATTCATGTTAAATTTCAAAACTTTTGGCCATAGCTGTGTACAGGACCATGGGAACGCTACAAAAGTACTGTGCAAATTTAACAGGACAAACTTTAATAAGGGTGGTATCACAATACTATAACCCAACCACAATAGTAAATCCATTGCAGAACCAAGACTACACATTATTGGTGGCCACAGCTGCACTGTATATACTTTAGATATTTTTAGATTGTTGATAGATTGTCATTACTGGGGTGATGTACCACTTCCAGTTTTTATGTTTATTCTCCCTCCCCCTTTCCTCCCCTCCCCTATTGTATTCTCCCTCCCCCTTTCCTCCCCCCTTTCTCTGGTTCTCCCTGGAATTGCCACTCGGCTTGTATCAAAGCTGCCCTTGCCTTACCTCTCTCAACTTCTCATCACTCACTGAAACCAGGATCTCCCATAATACCATTCTGACCGCCCTTTCCTCTCTCTATGTCCTGTCCCACTCTCCTCACCCCTCTGGACAGGGTGGGAGAACAAGATTTCTGCTCTCTCTCTCTCTCCCTGCTCTTTTCTGCCCCCTCCTATCTCTGTTAGCACCTCTAAGTTTCATGCTGGCAAAATCACCTCTCTCTGTCGACTCCTCCTCATTGTTCTCTACTGCCCTTCTTGATCCGACTCACTTTATTGATGAGCTTGACTTCATCTTCTCCTCTCTCTCCACCCATATTCTACTAGAAGACTTCAACATCCACCTCTCCAACCCTAACCACTCTGCTGAATTTCTTCACCCCTTCTCCTTCTCCCCCCTTGTCCTCTGCTCACTCATTCCCTCCGCAACCCCTACTAATTTACCATCCTTCGCCTTGCCCCTCTCAGACTCTGATCTTTGCTTCCTGCTCAAGGACTGCTAACCCACCATGTGCGCTCTGGATCCCCTCCTCACTCACCTTTTCATCAATTTAAAACTCTTGTACGTGCCTAATTCTGTCTCAACCTTTCTGCCCTCTCATACTTCCAGACTATTATTTCCGCTTACACCCCCCTCTGCTTCTCTTCCTCCAGAGGCTGCTCCTTCTCCTCCCTTGCCCCTCAATGGAGGAATGACCTGTCCACAGATATCAGGACTGCTCAGTCCCTGACCACATTTCGGTGCCTCCTCAAGACACACCTGTTCAGACAGCATCTGTAAACATCACAATTCTCAACTATACTGGACTATATGGCACCCAGCTGTATCAGTACTTGCATCATCTTGTAATTGCCCTCAACTGCTGCACACTTTGCTGTATTATTTGAATATACCGAATTATATTTTCTTGTACTTGATTTTACTCTTAAAGGTAAATTTATTCACATTTTTTGTAATTGTGATACTTAAGTAATGTGATATTTTTTAACAACTGTAAGTCACCCTGGATAAGAAATAAATAATACTAATCTGTACTCACTTCCACTTGTATGCAAAGTGGCCCCCAGGGTGTTATTAATCAATCTTTTTGAATATCACTTTCATTAAATTTGTCCTTCGAAACAAATCCAGACCAAAGTATTACTAATGTACTTCTAAGTGCTCGTAAATCTTAGTCACACAGGGAACATGATAAATACATTTTCAGAAAGAGAACGGCATTCATCACAATTTAAACTCTGTGACTGTGGCATAATAAGCACTTCAGGAAACTTCCCACTTTATCTAATAGAATGTATTATTTGTGGGTAAAGAATCTTGCTGTAAAGTACTTCCCAAAGATTCACACATTCTTTGTCTGCAAGGATATGTGACACCCAATTCTGTGATGTGCGTAAAACACTTCATTTTAAGGGACACTTCACGATTGCAATAGAGAAGCCAACATCAAACAATCTACACCATTTCAATAGAGAAGCCAACACCAAACACATTCAGAGGAAGTTATGCATGTAGTTATTAGAAAAGCAGTGTTTCCATATTATTTGCCATTAGTACTGTAAGTTAGCTTTAGGTCTATTAGCTTCCCCTCCTAATGTAGTCTTTTTACAGATTGATACAGAACAGTGGCTTATACTCTACCTGCAGGGCAGTGTAGACTGATACAGAACAGTGGCTTATACTCTACCTACAGGGCAGTGTAGACTGATACAGAACAGTGGCTTATACTCTACCTACAGGGCAGTGTAGACTGATAGATATAATAAATGGACTGCACTCCAAGCATCCTGGGCCACACCATCTTGACAGTGTATATACTTTGCCTGTCAATCAAGTTTTAAACCAGTACCCAAACAATCAGCCAGTGTGCCCGTGGCCATCTTACCACACCCAACAAACCCAGCTCGCCACAGTGTGTCACTTAATTGTCTTTATTAATTTGATAAAGATGACTTGCTGTTCGACTATTGCATGCAGCAAATTATCGACCAAGGGATGTGGCAAGACCTTCCACTTGTAAGTATTCATTTTAGGTTCATAACGTATTAGTTAAAATAATGTTTTTAACCATTATTGTATTGGCTCCTGTAGCCTCCGGGGGGAAAAAAATTAGGATAATTAAGACACTAGCGATACCTCTTGAAATGAGGGAGGGTACAGTCTGAATTATTGGCACCAGCACACCGGCAGCTACAGTGATACAAATGTGTAACATCTGCAAATATAAATGCGAAGGATATTATCATTGTTAAAAAATAAATTTTAAAATTCGAACTGCTCCATGTTCCCTCATTTAATAGGGTTACCAGACTCTATTGAAGAACCGAGACTTGTTTATCTTCATCTTCAATTCATTCATTTATTGTATGTTTATAAGTAATTGGTGGTTACCGCTAATCAAGTTGAGAGTTTATTTCTGGCGCACTATCAACTTGATTACAGGGAGTCATCGATCACTTGCAAACATGCACTAAACAACTCTGTTTTCTTGCTATTGTCATCTGACCAAAACAAGTTAAATGTACAAAAAGACAAGTTCAACTATTACCCAATAAAATGAGCTCTTAAAACAATCTGACTTTACGCACCAATCTGACCGCAGACACTTCAAATTCAGACCAGTAATTTGGGGGGTGGTGTCTGGCTTTGTCTTTATCTGCTTTACAAAGAGTTTTCCTGACTGACAGGAATACATTATTGTCGGTTTTAAACTTGCTGTCAGCAGAGATGTTAAAACTTCTACTGTTAAAATATGTGTTTAGTCCAACTCGGCGTTATAAAAATGAAGACTGGTCCCCAGTTGAAATTCTTGCACTGGCATAAAGTTTCCTTAATGTTGTTGAGATTTTGTGGACTTATTTCCATAAAATTAATGTCCATATGATTTTGTTTTAAGTACACTAACAAGCCCATGCTGTAGATTTTTGTGTGTGTTTTTTTCAATCTTTTTTTTTTCTATTTCATTTGCTGTTCCTCATCTACTGTTATGTGTCTACTCTTGCTGGTGCACTTATTATTATTGTTTTTTTCAGGTGGACTGCTGTCTTCACTCGGAAAGCTGGTGGTTTTGTAACTAATAACAAATAAAATGGCAGTTTGTTATGGAATTTAGAATGTAGTGGTGCGTAGTGATTTATTCAGTGTGAAGAGGCTCATTAGTATGCAAGCCGTGCTGAAACTCGGAGCAGCTGATTCAAATTCGGCGCCGTTCTGATACACGGGGGAGGGGCACAACAGATATAGATATAAACAAAGTAGTCTTCCCAGGGACAGCGAGTGGTGGCGACAGCATTAGATAAGTACAGGGGTGGAGAAGTACAGAGCAATTGGAAGCAGGTTGAAAGCAGGTTGACAGCTGCAGAAGCTAAACTAAAATTCCAAAAAAAAAAAAATTGAACATGGCTCAAGTCAGTTAATCTGTGACACCTACATGATGTGGGAAATCTGAGAAAACCCAGCAGAGCTAAACCAAGTGTGTGTAAAGTGCCGCACCTTGCAGAGGAACATACAGGCAGCTGGAAATAATTAATCTAAACGCATGGCTGAAAACATTGTGCAGACAGGAAGGCTTCACCTATCTTGAACATTGGACCACATTCTACAACAAGGACTCTCTATATAGGTGGGACGGACTGCACTTAAATAAAAAGGGAACCAATCGACTTGGAGAAAAGATCCTCAGGGAGGTTCAGAAGCATTTAAACTAGAAAGGAAGGTGGGAGAAAAAAAACAGAATGAAGACCGCATTAAAACAAGGACAACAACTCAGGTAAGACATCAGAACATAAGAAAATAAGAAAGTTTACAAACGAGAGGAGGCCATTCTGATCATCTTGCTTGTTTGCTTGTTAGTAGCTTATTGATCCCAGAATCTCATCAGGCAGCTTCTTGAAGGATCCCAGGGTGTCAGCTTCGACAACATTACTGGGGAGTTGGTTCCAAACCCCACGATTCTCTGTGCAAAAATTGCCTCCTATTTTCTGTTCTGAATGCCCCTTTGTCTAATCTCCATTTGTGACCCGTGGTCCTTGTTTCTTTTTTCAGGTTGAAAAAGTCCCTTGGGTCAACATTGTCAGTACCTTTTAGAATTTTGAATGCTTGAATTAGGTCGCCGCGTAGTCTTCGCTGTTCAAGACTGAATAGATTCAATTCATATACCCATTATTGATTGCATTATTGAGGAGTTTGGTGATAAATCGAGTGATCAGGAGAGGATTTATCAGTATGCACGTCTATAAAGGGGTATGTGAAAAATACAGCAAATAAGGGGTGGGGCTTGGTTGGAGATCCAGTACAGATGTCCTTTTGCCATGCAGTGCCTTTTTTAAACTGGTTTTACTCTGAAAAAATATATATTTTAAACAGTGCATGTAAAATAAACAGCGCATGTGAAAATAAACTGGACCTGACGCATCTGACAAGCGCTGAATAAATGGACGGCAAAGGGTTAATGCATATATTATTTTGTTGTTATTGTTATGATTTATTTCCATTTTTGTGTACATACATGTATTTGTTTCTATTATTATTGCTTATTTTGGATCGGCAGAGAGGTGGTTCAATTCCTCCCTGTCAGAAATACATGTGAGAATGTGGCGGGAGCCTTAATTAGGACATTTTTAATTGTTGATTAATTGGGCTCCAGCAACATACTATAAAAGCCAGGAGAAATCCTTTGTCTGGGTGGTGAAGACTTGGAGAGTACAGGAGACTGTTTGGAGAAGAAAAGACAAAGGAATGCTAGTGGTGTATTTTTTGTTGTGCTTGTGTTTATTTTTTTGTTCATTTATTTTGGCCCTTATGCCTTTTTGTTTTGTATTATAGAATTTAATTAATACAAGCACAGCAGTGCAGTTTTTCTGAATACAGTGTAACACGGTTAATGTCCCCTCAGTTAATATCCCAACCCGCCTGTTACCACTTTTTTTTTTTTAAACCACTTGCCACTCACCATAGGTTTCTATGTTAAATTAACTCTTTTAATATCACTAGGAACCCCGCTTACTTTGAGTTGTCTACCAAAGCTGCGCAGATGAGGAGTACTGTTTTAAATAAATTATTTAACCAATTATACTATCCCTAGATTCATAAACATTGTGTAAACCCTATCAAAAGCAATAATGGAAGGGCGTTACTTCAGAAGTCACGCCTTCAAAATGTTGATTAAACTGACTTTGGCTACATAACTAGCCTGATGTATTGTACGTAGCTAGCTACAAGCAAAAATGTCAACTCGAAAAAGAAAAACTCTGATAGACACTCAGAAGCAGGATATGATACGTTTCTGTGAAGGAACACCAAAGATTTCATATCAAAACATTGCAAAACAATTCGGAATGTGTTTAACGTTAGTATAGGCTAATCATTTTCACTAGCAACAGCTAGCTAAGAAATTGAAAGAAACAGTAACTAACGTTAATGTTAAATATAGTAACTGCAGCTGGCTTTGTTGATCCTGATTTGATTAGATTGTAACACATAGCGTTGTTTGAGTTGTTAGCTACAGTAATTATGTTACATTACAGCAATAAACTTAAGTTTATAGTGCGGTAAGTGTTTGGACTGGTTTCCCCCTGCACTGATATAATGTCAGCTAATTAAGGTATGTAGCAATTGTTCACTTTTGTTTGAGCTATCTAGACAAATAATTATTTCTGCTGTTGTTTAATTAAAGTAAACGTTCTTTAGAAAAACCTATTTGATGTTACGGTACTGTAATATTAGTACAATATTGCAATAAAAGAAGTACATATATGGGTTATAGTCAGTTTTCTTTGTTTATATGTAGAACGGTTGAATATGGTGTGCTTAAATGTCCCTTACTTTCTACTGCTTGGTGGCATCATAGTATAACATGAAACCCTGTTTATATCCCAACCCGCATAATATCCCCAAATAACTCTGCACAGTAATGTGGATATTAAGTGGATTACACTCTACTTCTTCCTGGTCTGGCACACCACACGAGCCAACCTGTTACATGTGGTGTCAGCATGGGAGATAGCGCCTCCAGAAGACCCAGGCCAGGAGCCAGGATGCAGGTGCATTTAAAAAAAAAAAAAGTTTTTTTTTTTTTGTAGAAGTATTTCTTTTTTCAAAATGGGAAGGAGCAGCTGCAGGAAATATCAGCAGCAGCAGCAACAACCACAGGACCCTGAAAACCTGTTTTCCTGGTGCACCTGGTCCAATGAGGGGGATCATCTCTGGGGGGAGTGCTGGTGAGGGCAGTGTGAAGAATTTGGGTACGACTGGTCTGGGTGTCCCTATGAGCAACTTGTGTCAGCTCGACCACAGCAACTGCCGGAGCCAGAGAGCCCATGGCCAGAAGAGCAGCCCCAGAGGGCCGCCTGCCAGGTCTACCTTGTGGAGTGGTGCCCTAGCTGTGGTGAGGTCGGGCGCACAGTGGCCGTCTGCCACTCCCAATATCAGGGAAAGGAGTTGGCTGCCTGAGGTTAAATGTAAAACTAGCTTGTAAATCCTTACAGTGTGTCGATAGGGTCATGGTTACTATAGTGTTTAAAGTTACTAAGTATGATGAGATAATGAACTACTGCAGTATTTTGAATGGAAACTGTACTGCAATGCTACAGTTTGCCAAAATTTCCAACTGGTACTGAGATTGGAAGCCGTAAAACTGCCTTGCAGTTCTAGACATACAGTATATAGTATTATAGTGGATGCATCTGTACATATGCAACACTACACATTTACATATATTTGGAAAACTGCTTTACCTACAGTAAATGGGATGAAACTGGGCTTATTAATAGCACATGCCACCAAGTATTTATAAAATAGGGGACTCTGGTAGACACTTTAACTTGGCCCTAGCCATGAATGGAAAATGACTCTGAAGCGGGTACGATAATAACACATACCACAGGTATCAAGGTCCAGTTATATTACTCATTGTTATTACTTCACAGCTAGCATACCATAAACATACCTATTTAAAAAGGTCATACTAAATGTATCACCTGCAATGATCACAACACCTACTTAGGGTGACCAGACATCCTACTGTACTGGGGTAATCAAGAACATTCTTTATATAAAGAGGTTAACACAGATAGGCATACCATTTTAACGACGATCTACAGAATTAATTATTGTTATTATTGTTATTATTATTATAATAATAATAATAATAATAATAATAATAATAATAATAATAATAATAATAATAATAATAAAGTAAACTCAACAAAACAATAGTAATGTATATGTAACACTGTGGCAAGTTAAACTAATTCGTTACTAATGATACACCCAAGAGTGCGCTGAAATTAGCTAGCTACTTAAAAAAAAAGAAGATATTACTAATAGTGGGAGGATAGCTATTTAAATAACCATTAAAACAGCCTATATTTAAATGGTTTAATTAGTCTTATCATTTATTTAACAATGTGTCCTGGTTTTGAAATGTGAAAACCTGGCCACCCTACATATACTGTGCTAGATTATATATAATACAAACTATTGTAAAAAAAGTCATCTATACTTCGTGGTTAATGTAACTATTAGTAACCCATTATTCTCTGCCACAGATATTAAACTCTTAAGGATTATTCATGGAAATATATAATGTCCAGGGGTCATCGATATACACATTGAAGAGACTGAAAAGATGTCTAAATGTAGTGTTTTATAGATGAGTTCACCAATATCAGTCCGATACAAGAGAAAAGTGCTTGTATTGGACAGCTTGTATCAGGAGGAAATTACATCACAATGACATGATTCAAACCATCATTAAAGGAGATTGCAACTTCAGTCTGTAACAAAATCAATATGTAACAAGAGATTGATGACAAAACAGTGCCAACGGGTCAACAAAAAACAAGACAAACAGATACCTGTAGACACAAAAAGTCAAACATTGGCTACATTTGCAATGGAATACAGGCAGCACACTATTATTCCTAAAAAAAAAAAAAAAAAAACCTTAACCCTGCCCTTTTGTATTTTAACAAGGGTTTGCAACAAAACGCTCAATGCCATGCCAGGTAATCAAGGAGGGGCTGTGTTAATATTTCATATAGCATGCATGATAAGAATCTTCCCATATATGTACACAGCTTTAAAAAGGGGGTTTACAGTAAGTAAGGTTTTTGAATGACATTATAGAATTGTACTTGTCTAATCGTGGTCATATGGGTTCACAGCAGATGTTTTTTTTTATATCTCCCAAGGGTGCTTAAATGTAATTATTTGGTAAATGTTTCTACTAAGATTCCCTCATAGCAGAAAAATGATTCTTTAATGTCTGTGCAAATGTTTTGCTATCATGCTACCGCTACTACTAATAAAATTAAGTTTGTTTTTGTAACTACGTAAATGAATGTGTTTCGTTTTTTGGTTACTCGGAATCCTTACACTGTAGCATGAACTTCATAAATAAAACATGTCTGTAAAAGATGTACCATTCTTAACTTGAAATCAATTGAAAGGGTTATACTATATTATATACTGTAACTACTATAATTATTATAAGAGAAGTATTTTGTATTTAAAAAATCTTCAACAGTGGGATTCAATGCTATGATCTTAAGGTCCATAAGCAAAGGGTTTAATGATTTAACAGAGACCTCAGCTTGCCACTGAGATTTCAATGATTTAAGTACATCAACTCATATATTACATTTGTAATGTATATGTATACAAAATGTACAGTATCACCAGATTAACCTGTTTGAAATTCTTCAGAGAGTTATGTTGTGAAATTCCTGAGAACGTACTGCTCTGTGCCCTGCTTTTTTCATTGGCCTTTGTGTTATTTGTTTTGATGTAGTGCGATATGAATTTCTTAACATGAGATTCGCAACGGGATAACAGGAGATAAGGAAGTGTATTCCTGTCTCAGTAAGATGACGAACCTGCAGTTTTGACCCATGGAATGACGTTAATCATATCAAAGTGGCACTGGCCTCTCCGCTCCAGACGTTTCACACTTGGACCGTGCATCTCCAAAACACAGACAACTGCAGTACAAAGACATCAACATTCTAGAACAAGAATATCCATGCTGGTTGCCAAAAGTCATTATAAACAAAGCCATTGTCACATAGCAACAAAACAAGCATTGCACTCAAGGTGACTGTGGAATTCCCTCCACCTCTCTCTCTCTCTCTCTCAGGGTCTCTGTTTCAGTGGAAATGTTTACATTTAGACTTTAGGGTTTTGAACTTTTTTAGTACTTTATTTAGCTCTCTTTCAGTTAAGCTGTTCTTTTAATAAAGTGATGTGGTGCAGCTGTGAAAGGTGCTATACAAATCCACAGTTATTGCTGCTGTTATATTTTATTCAGAAATTATGTGCTTTTAAGACATGACAGGACTCCAGTCACACACTTCTGGAAGCTGATGTGTCTTTAACGATTTCATTTGTACTCACTTCATTGATATCTCTGAATGCATTACAATACTTCTTTAAAAAGTCTGTCAGGAAGCTTCTGATGCAAAGTCCAGAGAGGCTGTACTTGCTTCCCCTCTGCTGTACTAACACGTGCTGCTTAATTGGGATTCTGGGCTTAACTCATATTAAAAGCCATGCATCATAAGAAGAAATAAAGAAATATGAAATGAAGTTCAGTTAGCTTTGAAGTCAACTTGAACTTGTGGAAAGGCTGTTCTCTACAGTGGAAAATTATGTTTGATTATTGTAAAGTCTGAACACTCTTAGAGTCAATAGCAAGGCAATACATTCTACTGACACAAGAGTTTATTAAATCCAGTCTTGAGGATAGCATCAACATACAGCTTGCATCTTCATAATGTCCAAGAACCTCTTGAAACAGGTTATTTAAACATTTATTTCTACTTTCCATTTATTTCTAGTCAAAATGACTAACTTTGCTAACTTTGTACAGCCCCATTAGATTTGCATTGCAGTGGTCAGCGCTTAAAAAAGCCAACTCAGGGTCCCAAAATCCTTAACAACTTTAGGCCTATTTCTCATCTCCACTTTCTATCTAAAGTTTGAGAGAGTGGTAGCTAACCAGTTTTATACCTTCCTAACAGCACATGATATTTATTGGAAGTTTCAGTCAGGTTTTCCGCCCTGGCCATAGTACTGAAACTGCGAATAGAGTGGTCAATGCTCTTATTAGAGAGGTCAATGCTCTTATTAGAGTGGTCAATGGTGTGCTGTACATGCTGTCCTTGGCCAATACTGTCCATAGACATGAGGTCAATTTTCATTGATATGCTGATGATACTTAACTATATTTGTCTCTAAAACCGGGTGATACTTTATCTTTATATATTCTGACTACCTGCCTTGGTGATATTAAGCTTGCATGTTGGTCAACTTTTTATTGTTAAACAGAGGTAATGCTTTTGTGATCATTGAGTCAACTAAACAATACAAATCCATGTGTGTTTCCAGAGGAAAGCTGAAGTGTGGAACTTGGGTGTTATTTTTGACCAAGACCTTTCATTCAAACCGCATATTAAATGTAACCAAAGTTTCATTTTTCACCTTAGAAATACCGTTAAAGTAATACACTTTATTTCACTGCAAGATGCTGAGAGATTTTGTATCATCTAGGCTTGATTATTGCATCGCCCTGTTTTCAGGTATCCCAAGCTATGTTGTATCCAGATTGCAGCTTGCACAAAATGTTGCTGCCAGGGTTTTAACAACAAAAACATTAAACACATTACCCCAATGCTAGTAGCCCTACATTGGCTCCCGGTGCAGCCTAGGACTGATTTTGAGGTCCTGCTCTTAACCTACAAAGCCCTGAATGGTCTGGCCCCACCATAGTTGATCTTTTTGTCCCTTATATTCTTGTGCGGCCTCTCTGATCCCAGGATGCTGGTCTGCTTACTAAAATATACAGGTGGAAGAGCTCTCCCTGGCTCGATAAGAGATTGAGCATTCAGTGTAGGGCCCCTGTACTGTGGATCGCTCTCCCTGGCTCTATAATAGATAGAGCGTTCAGTGTAGGGCCCCTGTATTGTGGATCGTTCTCCCTGGCTCTATAATAGATAGAGCGTTCAGTATAGGGCCCCTGTACTGTGGATCGCTCTCCCTGGCTCTATAATAGATAGAGCGTTCAGTGTAGGGCCCCTGTACTGTGGAACGTTCTCCCTGGCTCTATAATAGATAGAGCGTTCAGTGTAGGGCCCCTGTACTGTGGAACGTTCTCCCTGGCTCTATAATAGATAGAGCGTTCAGTGTAGGGCCCCTGTACTGTTGAACGCTCTCCCTGGCTCTATAATAGATAGAGCGTTCAGTGTAGGGCCCCTGTACTGTGGAACGCTCTCCCTGGCTCTATAATAGATAGAGCGTTCAGTGTAGGACCCCTGTACTGTGGAACGTTCTCCCTGGCTCTATAATAGATAGAGCGTTCAGTGTAGGGCCCCTGTACTGTGGAACTTTCTCCCTGGCTCTATAATAGATAGAGCGTTCAGTGTAGGGCCCCTGTACTGTGGAATGTTCTCCCTCGCTCTATAATAGATAGAGCGTTCAGTGTAGGGCCCCTGTACTGTGGAATGTTCTCCCTAGCTCTATAAGAGATAGAGCGTTGAGTGTAGGGCCCCTGTACTGTGGAACGTTCTCCCTGGCTCTATAAGAGATAGAGCGTTCAGTGTAGGGCCCCTGTACTGTTGAACACTCTCCCTGGCTCTATAAGAGAGGCCGCAACTGTTGCAATTTTTAAGTCAAGACTGAAAACCTATTTTTATGATCTACCATTTTCATTTTAAACTCACTGTCATTTATTTTATTTATCTTTTACAGTTTTGCTGGTTTTACTGCTCTTATTTTTTACTGTTCTTATTATTTATTGTTTTCACTGTTCTTATTTTTTACTGTTGTGCTGTTTTTACTGTTCTGGACATTAGACACATTCTTAGCATTGTTTGGTTCATATCTCAAATGTTATTTATTATTATTATTATTAACATTATTATATTATTAGTAGAAGTAGTAGTAGTAGTAGTACTACTACTAATAATAATAATAATAATAATAATAATAATAATAATAATAATAATAATAATAATAATCTTCATCTTCAGTATCTAATTATTTTTGTTGGAACCCTCAAGTAGTTGTCCAGTTTTTGTTTTGCTTTATACCTGAAAATGAATTGTTCAAAAAACCAGGATCCGCCGCTCCAAAAACAGGTAATATTAAAAGACGTTTTCACAGACCCTGACCAGCACCAATTCCATAAAGTAAGGTAAGGTAGTATAATAGCTCTTAATGACTGGAGCTGCCCTTCCCTGCTTGCTATGCATTCTCACACAGCCTGTCTTATTCTAGCCATGCCTCTCCAAATAGAGGTTCCTTACCTCTCTGCAGTGGTCTCATACAATACAGACAGTTAAAAATCACATTCTGTAGAGCAGTGGTTCTCAAACTTTTTGAACAGTGCCCCTCTTCCTCTTGTCTGCAGAGCTTGATGTCCCCTCTCCATGCACATGTACATATACCAGTAAAAAAAAAAATCAACATGCCACTGGGTTCTCTGTATGTCACTGCTGTTGTATTTCTTTTATTTTTTTCCGCACGAACCAGCATCGATCCATTGTAATAAGAGCAACCTTAACATCGCAAATAGTTTAACGATTGTGTCCAACGATTACCAATGTGCACACCACGTATTGAGCCGATAAAGAGCATACATCACCAGATGGCTGCCGACTTCATCCAAAAATAATAACAAGCTTATAAGGCACCAGTCAGATGCACAGCGCCATCTACAACCTTTGACATGCCTGGGGGTGTTGGCATAAAGGTTTGATTTAAGTTAATATTTTTAGGTTAAGACATGCACAGTAATTATAATTTTTTAGACTTTGGAAGAATGGGGCGGGGGGGGAGGGGGAGGGCCTAGCGAAGACGGGGTGGGGGAGGGGGAACTACACAAATCTTTACAAATAAGCTTTTTTTTATGTTTTTAATATCAATTTAGAATAACTAAAAGTCACAGCATGTTACTGGCTGAAGCATTGCAGTCAACTGGGGAAGCATGTGGTTGGTAAATGGCAGTAAAGCCACTATCAGTTGTACGGTCAAGGTGCATCTAGCCCGCACCTTATACTAATTCATCAAGAAAGAGAGTCGATGCAAACTGTGGCGGTTGATTTGATGATGTGCACTTCAGCTGTCAGCTGAGATCTCCCTTGAGAGCACTTAGGGATATCACACAGACGCCTCTGAAGAACTCTGACCTTGGATAGATGTGCACAACGAGACAGAAAGGCTGAGTGGTCAACCTCTCGTTTTCCATTACTGTCATCTTTGCTTCCCCCCCTTTGCTGAGGCAACAGTTCTGATGGTTTAAGCATGGTAAACTGCATTTTAAATGCATTACATATTAATATTTTAATAGAAATGCCACATTTCTGCTATGGGTGAATATAAAAAAACACATCCTCTCTCTACCCTGACACCTTTCTGCAAATTTTGTATCGGTTACTGACCTAATTAATACTTCATCCCCCATAATGAATAGGTTAAATGCAGTTAAATATTAATTGCGTCCCTAAATATTTCAGCTCCCTAATCTTCTTGCATTAGGAATTCAAACATGCTCGTATTTCAAAGAAAAATTAGCAGAATAAATTACAACAGGCAGAGTCCCTGCTTACGTACTGATTGGAATGCTTGTAATGTCTTGCTCTGTAAAATGCATTAAACAATGCTGTGGAAGGGGTGTGGGTAATTCACTGACTAGGAGACAGACAGGTGTACTTGAAAACACCACACAGGTGCCCAGTTTTATTTTTAGACAGTTCTTACTTTTTCCGGCAGAGGGCACTGTTGACCGTGGGCTGCCTATCAACGATGATAGACAGCACCACGGAAATACCACAGCTGGTACGTGAACAGGAAGGGCACTCGCAGGTGCTCAAAGAAATAATAATGAAAACAGAAGGCAAAAAGAACAAGGGAAAATAAAACAGTAATAAAACTACAAATAAAAGGTGCTGCACTCAGCAGCGTTATCCCGGTCGCCGCTACCCGCACAACCCGGATCACTGTCCTACTCTATCGGCTATCTAGCCTGCTCTTTCACAATACGCCGGGGTCTGCCCAAGGATTCCCCGCTCTCTCTCTCTCTCTCTGTCTCGCTGTGATTCTTTATTTTTCTCCCGGCTGATTCCCGGTCCCGAATCAAAGCGTCCGCACTCTTAGCGCGTCTAAGTGGGCAGACCTGAGGAAACAACAGAGCGTTATTTTATAGGACCGACAATCACCCAAGACCCGCCTCTCGGCCATTCAGAGAGGGGGAAAGTCCACACACACACTTTCCCACCTCCCCGTGTCACTGCCATGACTCACAGGCGGTTGTTGGGCGACTGCCGCCCTCTTCCTGCAGCCCGTGAACAAGCCAGCAGAGTCAGCACAGATCTCTCCCTGTTACAAATGCCCACATTGATTTCTACTCCTGTCTCATGTCTGGTCCTTATATTCGTTGTATAAGTAATACTGTGTGCTATACAACAAAAACTGGCGACGAGATGAACATGTTTGTGTTTACTATTTGTCTTTACTATTTTCGGTAGAAAGTCCAACTTTAATACGTTTTTGAGAAGCTTCGCCACGAAATATTTTGCTTAAATGGAATTAAAGCAGCAGTAGTTGTGCCAACATTTTTGACTGTTATGGCTGGGAAAACATTCAATTTACTGCGCAGCCTAGTAGCACCTGCAAAATCTGGTGATAAATAATACGATGAAATTGTAGCTCCGTTAAAAGAACATTATTCTCCCAAGCCACTGATCATCGCAGAGAGATTCAGGTTTCATAAGAGAAATCAAGAGGAGGGGGAATCAATCTCACAGTTTGTGGCTGTATTAAAACAGTTATCTGAACACTGTGAATTAGGACAAACACTGAGTGACACGACACGTGATAGTTTAGTGTGTGGCATGCGCAGCGAGGCAATTCAGAAACGTCTTTTGACTGAGAGTAACTTAACATTGCAGAAAGCAATAGAAGTTAGTACATCAACGGAAATGATAAATAAAGATGCACAGCAGATAAGTGCAGATAAGGTGTCTACGGATTTCAAAAACAAGGTGGTTGGTGGCAAGCTATGCTATCGCTATGTGAAACCAGGTCACTAAACAGCAGTGTTGGTACAAAGAAAAAGGGTCACATCGAACATGCATGTAAAAACAAAAGGACACAATCAAACAAAAGTACTGAACAAAAGAAAAGTGACTTCAGAAAGTACAAAAAGAAAGTGCATAAAATGGAGCACACAGAGAATGAACAAAGTGATACCCAGTCTGGAGGGGAAGAATCTCTGCGTGTTTTGTCTATTTCAGGCAATGAACACGGATACTGGGTGATACTGCTACTGGATGGAAAAACAGTACGGATACAAGTGGACACTGGAGCAGCCATATCCTTGGTGTCTGAGACTGTATACAAGGAGAAACTACATCACCTCATACCACAGCCGACCAAGATGATGCTAAAAATGTACACTGGTGAGACTGTTCCAGTGAGAGGAATCGTGAATGTGACAGTGGAGCTCAACAAACAAAAGGTAAAGCTACCCCTCTACATCGTGAAAGGCAACCACCCAGCTTTGCTAGGATGCACATGGCTGAAAAATTGAGAAAGCACGCTGATGTGTTCAATGGAGAACTTGGCAATATGAAGGACATAACAGTTAAACTGACAGTAAAACCAGACAGTGAGCCAAAATGCTTAAAAGCCAGACTTGTCCCTTATGCCAAAAAACCGAAAGTTGAAGATGAGCTAGACCGAATAGTCAAGAGTGGAGTATTGGAACCAGTGAGTGTTAATGAATAGGCTACACCTATCCTTCCAGTCATAAAAAAAGACCTCAGACACAGTGACGATTTCTAAGTCACCGTTAACCCCATCTTGACTGATGAACAATATCCACCACCCCTCATTGATGACCTCTTTTCTGGTTTAGTTGGAGGACAGAAATTCATTAAGATAGACTTATGTCAGGCCTATCTACAGATGTATGTTGACCAACAGTCACAAGAACTATTGACCATAGTGGCTCACAAAGGAATGTACAGAGGCTCCCTTTTGGGATCATCTCAGCACCGTCGCTGTTCCAAAGAGCCATGGATCAGATTCTAAGTGGGTTGTCAGGCGTACAGTGTTATCTCAATAATTTGCTCATTACAGGCTAAGACGAACAGGAGCACCTGAGAAACCTCGACACCACACTACAGAGACTGGAAGAGTACAGCCTGAGGGTCCGAAAGGACAAATGTGAGTTTTTCCGGCCTTCCGTTGAGTATCTGGGCCACGTGATCGACAGTTTGGGGCTTCACAAGGCACCATCAAAGATGAAGGCCATCAAGGAGGCTCCATCCCCAGAGAATGTGAGTCAGCTGAGATCATTCTTAGGAATACTGACGTACTACGTAAAGTTCGTGCCGAACCTAGCTAACATGCTAAAGCCACTACATGAACTTTTAAACAAAATCAAACAGTGTGAGTAGGCTTTCAAGAAAGTGAAAACAGCCTTAGCTCAGTCAGAGGCCCTCACCCACTTCAACCCCAACTTGCCATTACAGTTGGCATGTGACGCATCGCCTTATGGTGTCGGTGCTGTCGTCTCACACATCATGCCATCGTGTGAAGTAAGGCCAATTGCTTTCGCATCACGGACCTTGAGTAAAGCCGAGAGCAACTATGCACAGATAGAGCGTGAAGCACTCGCCATCGTGTTCGGAGTTAAGAAATTCCATCGGTTTCTTTTCGGACAACGATTCACTCTGCTGATGGACCATAGACCCCTCACTTCCATCTTTGGTCCCCACACCAGCATTCTGTCGCTTGCAGCTAATCGCTTGCAGTGATGGACCTTACTGTTGTCTGCTCACCAGTACGACATCAAGTACAGAAGATCTGAGCAGCCCTGCAATCCATTACCTGCCGCACACACTGAGCACTCCCAGGCTGAAATCTTCTACTTCAAGGAAGTGATGAACGCTCCAATTACCTCAGCCCAAGTGAAGAAGTTCACCCGCACTGATCCAGTGATGTCTGAGGTCATGGACATTGTCACTCGTGGGAAAGGAGGAGTGCTGTCAGACAGCCTAAAGCCTTATCTGGTGAAGAGAAACAAGCTCACAGTTCAGTCTGGATGCTTGTTATGGGGCTTTTGAGTGATCATGCCGCCACCACTGAGAAAGCAGGTGCTTGAAGAACTCCATTCAGGGCACTGTGGCATGGTGCGAATGAAGGAAATTGCACGCAGCTACTTTTGGTGGCCGGGCTTGGATGCAGCTATCGAAGACAAGGCCAAGTCATGTTCTTCATGTCAAAAGATGAGGAACATGCCTCAGCTAACACCACTACACCCAGGGGACTTCCCAGAGGAGCCTTGGCAGTGAGTCCACATAGACTTTGCTGGCCCACTGGAGGATCATATGTTCTTAGTCGTAGTCAATGCACACACCAAATGGCCAGAGGTCATAGTGATGAAGAGCACTTCAGCGGAGAGAACTATCGAAGCGCTACGGTCAATCTTTAGTCGATTCGGATTGCCAACGCAGCTCATTAACGATAACGGTCCCCAACTGGTATCGGAAGAGTTCCGGTCATTCATGGAAGCAAACGGAATCCAGCACCTTAGGTCAGCACCATATCACCCTGCAACGAACGGCCTCGCCGAAAGATTAGTCCAGACGATGAAGCAAGCTCTCAAATATCACAAGAAAATGAATCCTTCAACAGGCATCTAAACACCTTCCTGTTGACCTACAGAAACATCCCCCATGCTACAACCAAAGTGGCATCCACGTCAGCTATGATGAAAAGACGCACACGACTTTGCACACGACTCGACCTCCTGAGACCACCAAAGACTAAACAGGTTGTACAGACACAACAGACAGCACAGGTGGAGAGACGGAGCAAAGCAAAAGACAGAAGCTTCAGACCTGGAGAGAGTGTTCTTGCTCAAAACTACTGCAAAGATCTAAAGTGGATACCAGCAACAGTGATCGCACAAACAGTCCCTGTATCCTACACAGTTTGCACACCGGAGAACATCATCTGGAGGAGACACGTGGCTGTTGCCAGGAACGAACCTCAGAGATGACTCATGTCAAGTGATGGTGGTCTACTATGAAAGGCGCTATATAAAGATATATTATTATTATTATTATTATTATTATTATTATTATTATTATTATTATTATTATTATTATTATTATTATTATTATCTATCCTTTCTTTGAGCTGCTTTCTGCTTGTCTAGTGAATCCTAACAGCCATGCACTTCGTTCCATTCAAATAATGGGTTCTTTTGATTCTGACAGCCCCTCCTACTCTACATTAAGAGTCCCATGTCAGGTGATTTGGATGGAAGGAAGAAGTCTGTTCTGTCCAGACAGGCAGAATGATTACCAACAATCTAGAACATGAATTACGATTCACCTTCCTATCAAATGAATACTACAAGTGCATTATTTTCAGCACACCCGTCATTAAAATACTATGATTTCTTACTTGAAGAATATTTTACAGCTTGCTTGTAGGGTTGGTCTGGCCCAGCTGGGATTGTCCTTTAGCTCAGCCATGACTGGCTGATAGATGTGCTCTCACTCCTAGAACAGCATTGACATATCTGGAATTCATAACCTATTCATTATACCTTCTATATACTATTAATTTTGTAAAGAACAGAAACAATATTGCCACAGAAGCACACTCCAGATTGATATCACTGTGTGATTCACTGTGCCCTAAAGCACAGAACAGCACAGGACTTGAACAAGTACAAACAGAATATAAAAGGTATCTTCACACCTACTGCAGACACCACGAAATCGCAGACCACCACACACACCATACCACAATTCATACATTGTATTTATTGTACTCTATCTGTAACATGTAGGTTCCACATTGAATGACAAACGAATAACACTCATTCATAACATGGACAATTGAAAAGAACCGTATAGATGAAAAATGTACTAGCCTAGTGTTACAGATAACATCATAAGAGCTTCCACCAGGGAGTTTATTGTACTGTACATTGATTCCAAAGTCCACATTTTCAAAGCGTTAAAGTCCCCATTCATATAAATCTTGCAGGAATGTGGCTGGAGCCTTAATAAGGTAATTCTTTAATGGGTAATTAAGGCTACAGCTACAGTATAAAAAGACCCAATCTGGGCTCACTAGTTGGAGAGAGTTAAGGAGCGAACGAGCGAATGCTACTGTAAGAGAATTTGAGAAGTTTACTTACTTCTTTTATTACTTGAATTAACAATTACTGTAATTTCTAACAAAATATAGTTCAGCTTAACAGTTAATGTGAGTCTGTATTATTGTTGCTTCTTTTGCTTTTTCTGTAAATCAACGCTGCCTGTAAGCAGAAGTTGCCTGGAGTTGATAATCGGCTAAAAACAGATGTCTCAAGAGAGAACAGACTGTAAGGGGGGTGGGGGGGTGGGGTGGAGACTAGTAGATAACGGGAAAGTACTGAGAATGCACAGTTTGTGAAGGTTGATGTGACCAAAGGCACAAACAGTTTGTGAAGGATGACGTGACCAAAGGCACAAACAGTTTGTGAAGGGTGACGTGACCAAAGGAACAAACAGTTTGTGAGGCGGATGCTGATGCTGTTTTCCCTGCATGTATAAAAAAGTTATGTGAACTCTGCTGCTTTAGAGAATTTTGAAGTTCTCTCTCCAGTGCTGTAACCTCGCTCTTGTGTGATGACAGTAAAGCAGCATCAGGTTTTGAAACTGGAACTAGGAGTGTGACATCTCTTTTCTTACACTACCGACCAGCGAACAAGGCACTCGTTGTTATAGAAACCAGAACTGTTAGTGTCTGTTTTGATGGCTAGCTTGCCCTTTTCTTTGTGTGTGTTTTTTTGTTTAAACTGTTTGTTTGAAACTTTGATGTATATTTTAATAAATCTAGAGCTACAGCCATTTTCAGTCCCGTACCTTTTATCATGCTTCCTGGTCGATGACATCACCACATGCCTGCGCACTGCAACCACTCTGCCACAGTGAGATATTAACAGTAGCAGGTGTCGCGGTTGCTTTGCAAAGCTCCTCTTAGGGGGACGATTCAATGCCTCATGCATTCACCAAACCATATTTTTATCTATTTATTCGTGAGTTTAGTATTTTTAGCTTGATATCACAGTTTTTTTTTTTCTAGTTAACTTATCTACTTTAACACAGAAGGCTGTTGGATAAGGTACTGTAAGGATGGTAACTGGAAGGCTGCAATTAAAGTGTTATATTTAGGTAAGTGTTGTAGATTAAAATAAATATTTAATGTGTAAAGACTTGTAATCAGGGTGATCAGTCTGTAACGCAAGAATCCATGCTGCAGACATGCAACAGAAAACGTGAACCTGGTGGTTACATATGGCTTCTATTTAATACATACACTGTAATAAGGTAATACATTACACATCTGTCACAGTTTTGCACATGCCGTAACACATTATTCAGGATGACGGTTCCCTTTTCCATTATTGGAAATCTAATATGAGCTGCATACTAAAATATATGTATTTCAAAAAACCCAACTCTGTCTGTCTGACACATGCATGCAAACTCAGGAAAACAACACCAATTCAACGAATGATCTGAGACATGTCAGACTCCCTGTCAGCTAGTTTGAAAGAAATGCCAAAAATATTCCTCTATGTACCACACTGTAAGAGCTTGGATGGTCTACAGCTCAATTAATTATTCGTGAATGACTAGTAGTGCCTGGAAGCCCCATATCTATGAGGAGTAAGAACAGAACAGGACTACAAAGCTGGCTGGTATTGCTGGGGGATCATGGAAAAACACTGGGACGTAATGAATGCTAGATTATATTTGTCTATATAAATATTACTGTCACAAGCCGTAGTCAGTAACCAAAAAGATTCTTCCGCATAACAGTGGACCAGTCATGTTCCTGATGCTGAAATGCAATATGAACAGGGAGTTACAATCAATTGATGAATTGCTTTTATTTTGTGAGTATCAGTTAATCATTTACTAACCGATTAATCACCCTGGTGCCTCAGGTGACTAGCTACTCAGTAATATATGGTTTCCTGTCATGCTGCCAGACTAATGCTCTTCATTTTGGCTTTGTTTTGTGGTGAGAAATGTCAGAATCTAATGAAAAAATCCTCATGCTTTTTAATAATAGGATTAATAGTTTTGAAAGTTGTATGCAAATAAATATGCACCTATTTAGATGTATTTAATATGCTTTAAAGATGTATACTGTTGCATCAATAATGCATCGATTATTACCTGTTCGACATTTGATCAGGAAATGGGTTGCTAATTGCACAAATACATTTAAATCTGTGGTTATCACTGAAGCAGATTTAGTCTATGTTGCCTGATTTGTTTTTTTTTAACAGGGTCCCTGTGGCAGAGCAGAGCTCTGCCTTTTATAAATTGGCAGTTATAGGGTTAAATTCCCCTACCTGCCTTGGTTTATTGTGTTCAGGTGGCTGGGGTTGATTAGAGTAATTAACGATCAATCAGCACCCAGCCACCTGACGTAAAAGGAGGCCTCAGCTTCCCATTAGGGAGAGGAGGGAGCTGAGGAAGCAAGCTGGTGTTTGTGCTTGCTGTTTTGGGTTTTTTTTTTTTTCTTTTCATTTTCTCGTCCAGTGAAGGCATTGCCCAGCCTGGAAACCTTTATTTTTGTAAGTTTTGCTTTGTGTTTCGTTATTTGTGTTTAAATATCTTTTTGGCCCTTGTGCACTTTTATTTTGTGTTTATTTATAATTCAAGTATTATTTTTTTGAACTGCAGTCTGTCTTTGGGCCTCTATCCACTCGCCAGCCTGCCACAGTCCCTTATGTCAAACCCTCAGATATATTACTTAAATGTATGACATAAAACATCAAAAAAATGTATCAAACATAAAACATGCTTTCTCTCTCTATGCCATGGTGATCCGACAGGCGTTTTTACACCGTTGTGTTAACCAAACCAGACACAACAACAACAACAACAAGAACATGCACACATCAGCATCAACTTTTCTTTTATCTGCAACTGAATTCCATTCTGTCCTGCTGAGAGCTGAATTTACTGTTTTGAACCCATAATAAAATGTGCATTGATCAGTTTCCATCTGTACCGTTCAGTCGGTTGCAGCATGTGTAAATGACACAGGCCCCCCATCAACAGTGTGAATCATATCCTACATGATCAGAGAGGACAGGGTCTACTGTATTATATTTCTATAATGGCTGGAACACAAGGGAGCTTCCCAACATCACCTTTTGCTGTCAACTCCAATATGGAGTTTGTGCTTGTGAAATGCTGTAGTGTCTAACTCATTTCATATGCATTCTGATGTATAGGGGATAAGCATGTTGTTATCTAGACTGGAATAATAACCTGGAGTTCCACCACGTCTAGACCTGATAAAATCTAACTAAATCGCCGATATCCTCCCCAGGTGACTACGGCTGCTGCTGCGAGCTCACGGAGCCTTCCTTTAGTGCAGATAATGAAAGAAGATCACTATATCGCCTGAAGCAAACCAGGGATTTCTCCCTCTGATATTTCCAGTCAAAGCACTGGTGCTCACAGCTTTGTTAGGTATGTGCACTGCATTCTCTATTAGCGTACAATTCTGAGCAGTCTAGATAAATTATGAAGGGGTTATTGTTAATAAAATACCAGGAATTTCGTATATCTTCTCAGTTCTGCTTTTCAATTATATATACAATATTGAAATATTTGTTTTAGGTACATGGCCAGTTACTGTACTGAAAAACTAGAAAGGTACAATAGTAATTGCACTTGAAGTAATATACTCTTAATTGCAATGTACTGGCAATTCAGTTGTTTCTTAATTTCAATGCAATGCACTGCACTTTTACTGAGACTGTGATTAGCTGTTTGTAAGTTTGAAAAGCTGTTGTTTCTCTGAGCACCTCGATTCATTTTCCGAAACGTGTGTCATCAGCCGTCCGCTTCTTTTCACTCTGCAGGCCCGCCATGCAGCTACCTCAGAGCTACAGTGTCAGAGGACCACGCAGCTGTAGGCTGCTTGCAGGGTGCACCTGCACTCCACGCAGTGTGCCTTTACTGGATGTGCAACTTGGGAGCCCCCAGATTTCATTTTCTCAACCAGTTCTGCTGTATATTCCTATGTTCTCACTCTTCCGGTTCAAAATGCCCTTGAAAAAAGTAGATTTACACAAAGTACAGACTCTCATTATGTAACCAAGACAAAAACAAGGATAAAAGTTAGTCTCTTATTGCATTGCGTGGTCCAGATAGAAGCTTATTTTTCTTCATAATATAATAAATCTGCCTTTGATAACAAAGTCTTCAGAATCAAAATTTCTACCTCTAATTAGAAGCAAACTTCCCTTGCGATAGAGACATGTTGGTTCTAGTTTAGAAAACACACATTTTTACGCAATGCTATAAAAGTACAGCTTCATGGATCCTATTGTAATAACCTACTGGGCTGTAGGTCAGTGTTTTACCAATGGGTTGTCAGCCATCCCAAACAGAAAGGGATTATACTGTACTACCACAAACCTGTAGAGTGTTATTTGAAAACTAACAACATGCAGAATGACGTTAAAAAGCATAATTAAAAATAGGCAGGGATATTGCTGCTTCCGATATTGTCCACATTGTAATAGGACCAGGTTCCATCCCTAGAGTTATACTATTATGTATTATGATAAAACAGGACTTTTCGGTTCCCAAAATACAGAATTAAGATACTCATCTTTGAGAGGAAGGTATCTGTTTTGCGTTGATTAACGTTCTTCAAAAAGCCTGTTAACATGTTTCAGAGACTTTGTTTTAATCAGTGATAAGTAAACGACCACATTAAGTGGCAAAGCCCCAGAAATGTGTTGCACATTGAAGAGGTATTGCAATCTGTATTGCAATGAATCTGCTTTTTAAAAATAACAAAATAATAAAAACAACAAAACATGTTTAACTACCAATACTGATAATACTACCATATTTATTCACACAATATTTAACGAATCTGAGATGAACCCAGCTACCACAACAGGAAGCAGCACATCAACTGCTGTATATACCAAGAATCATTAGGGTTTTGCACTGTTTAAACAAACATGACCACAATAATGAGAGAAAAGATGTTACAGAAATTAACTGATGGCAGAACTCTTAATGATTCTGAAGATCATCGATTTCATTTCAGAATTCTGATGTTCTCAAATAATCTACAGCAGCAGGCTGTGGAATAAATCAATTTATCAACGCCTAATGAGATCATTGATGAGGACTGAAAAGTGAGAATTAAAAAAAAAAAGAGAATGAGACCTTCAGAGGGATAACAATCTTAGAAACACTAAAAGCTGTTTTTTTTTTTTCTTCTTTTGTTTCAGAGCTGGATGAGATGGTTCAATTTAATATATTACATTTAAAATCTGTGGTTTTAGGTTAGGTATACAATGCAGTACTATTGCAGATGTTTTTTAAATTCACTACAATGCTTTTTTACACTTGGCAATTCAACTTTTACCTAACAGACACAACTAAAAAACATTATCGTTCAGCAATTAAAGCTGAAAGAATAAATCTGGATTTTCACACAATAAATATTTATTTTGCCAGCTAAATCTGAAGCTAAATCTAAATCAATGAGCCCATTGAAGTGTTTGATTTGGCATTGTGTGCTGCAAAGCTCTCCTTACACTCCGAGAGCCAATGTCTCTCACTTCCCTGCCCTCTCTGCATACCACAATGCCAAAAAATTACACATTTCAAAACTTTAAAGAATGTGTTTGTTAACATTTGTGTATTAAGCAAAAGCAGATTTAGGAAAAAATACACAGTTTACATTAAATCCAAGAAAAAAAACAAGTTACAATATAAATAAATTTCAGCTGTGTTCACTGACATGCGTCATTTAAAACAAAAAATAATTTATCTGGTTCTACAAGTCCAAGAGTGATCTTCAACGGCTCATTTGAAAAGTAATAGCATGGACTAATTATCTGTCATTCATGTATTTATTTAACTATTTCTATCTTTAAAAAAAAAAAGCTTTAATTTTTATAGAACTGCCTCTAGTCATAGTCGCACCTCCTTTAAGACTCTTCGTACCCCTCTCCCCCCCACTTTGCACACCACTGATCTAAACTATGGAATCACATTATATACCTGCAAAAGTTTGATTTGCACTTGTATTTCATGCCTGTATGTTTTATTTGGGTTTGTCCTTTACGCATAGTTGAGAAGCCAGTTGCAAAGACAATTCTCCCAAAACAATGGGGCCTGTGGCAGAAGATGGAGGATGTGTGGCAGACAGGGAAAGGAGAAAAACTGTAGTCCAGGGGGGGTTAGGGGGACTACATTTCCCAGAATGCGACAGGACTAAAGGAAATGAGAAGCACCTGAGGCTGAAACCCTGCAGTCAGAACTGCTAAAGGAGAGTCAGCCATAGTCAGCCAGACTGAAGGAGTACAAGCCAGCTGCTGAAGAGACCTGTGCTGTGTTTGCGTGAAAGTGTTTTATTTTGGGCTGGTAAACGACTTAGCTGTCCAGCCGTAGTTAGAGAAGAAAACAATTTTTTGTTAGCGCTCCAAAGTGGAGTTAAGTTTTTGAGTATTTATTTGTTTTGTTAATTGAGTTAATAAAAGTGCATGTAAGTGCTAAACTTCCATTCTGTGTCTGACTCGATGAGTGTAGGGTGAAAGATAATAGCCATAAACCTTGCATGGTTTTCTTATTATTATTTTGTTTTAAACAGTGAAAAACAACAGATGTTTCAAGCAATAAACAAGTCTGAACTTTATTTCTTCTTCTTCAGAACAGGCTGCGTCTCTGAATTCCTCGTCACCCTTTGCTGCTCCCTGCCCACTTCCATGTACTGTAGAATAATGTCAAGTGATTCATGCTTTGTCCTTCCACTGACAATGAATTCAATATCAGGATCATGACCGCTTGTATGGGTACGGTGAAGTAGTGATTTTGGACTATTCGGCAGCTTGTCCCGCCTGTTAAGGGGAGAAGAAGCCACATTTGGTTGAATTACAAATAATGTAATGTACAGTTTTTCAAACAAACTTTGTTTTATTCAAAGCTGTAGTAGTTAAACTGAACACTGTTATATGAGGAGGAGGTTAAATGAAAGTAAAACTTGCAAAGAAAATGTACTTGAAATGTGCTGGTTGCATAAGTATGCAGCCCCTTAGACAGTACTTGGTAGAAGCACCTTTTGCAGTAACTACTGCCGAGTCTTTTTGGATCGGTCTCTACTAGCTTTGCACAGTAGGATGGTGACATTTTTGCCCATTCTTCATGGGAAAATTGCTCCAGTTCTGATAAGTTTGTTGGCTTTGGCTTTGTGCTTCGGGTCATTGTCCGGCTGAAATGTGAATTTCCTCACCAGTTTCAGAGTCTTGGCTGACCCAAACTGGTTTTCCTCAAGGACTCGCCTGTACTTTGCACCATCCATTCTCCCCTCTATTCTGACAAGATTCCTAGTCCCTGCTGAAGAGAATCATCCATATAACATGAAGCTGCCACCACCATGCTTGTCAGTTGGGATGGTGTTGACTGGGTGATGTGCAGTTGGGCTTGCGCTAGGCATAACGCTTGGAATTCAGACCGAAAAGTTAAATTTTTGTCTTGACTGACCACAAAACCTTTTTTCCACATGTCTGCGGTATCATCTACATGTTTTTTTTCGCAAACTCCCTCTATAACAAAAACATTGTCAATGTAAAAAAACAAGTTAGAAAAATGCAACAGCCGTTTAAAGGAGTGATATCAAACACAAAAGTCCAAGTTAGGAGAAGTAATTGGGGCAACCTTGTCAAGCATCAACTAAATAGACACAATTGGAAAGGTGCTGGGACCCAACATTCACACAATTGTTGCTTCTAACTTGGGTTCTTTTTTCTAACTTGTTTTTTTACATTGACAATATTTTTGTTATAGATATCACTTCCTTTTTTACGTCATCAAATAATGAATAAAGCGAGGGAAAGATATTCGAGAATGTGTACGGTAAATAGACAGACAAGACAAGAGAGAGTAAAATGTAGAATACTATAACAGAAATGAGAAAAGACTTCAAAGTAAAATAATGGTAGAAGGGACTTTTGGACATTATTGAAAGTATAAAAAATGTATTCTTTTAGTTGCAAATGTATATCCATGAGTGGTGAAAATAATATCTATTTTGGTAGGTATTAATATTGATATTTACGTAGGTACAAAACTACAAAGGTACATAAGCATGTCAGTGCTAAAGGGTAGAATACTAACACATTTTAATGCTGAAAAAAAACATTATTCTCCTTGTTATAGAGGTGTTATGAACGTAGGCCAATGTAAGACATTTGTAAAGCATTAGATCTCTTCATAAAAGGCCATATCCATGTCTTTTGTCTTTCTTGGCCATGGTTGGTCTTCAATGAGTGCATCATTTGCATGCAGCCATTTTCCAGTAGAACCCACAGCAAGAAGAGACACACACATGCACACACAGACACACAAAGAACACGTTGTCCAGTGGCCACACCCCCTGCTCACGCCACAGTTCTGACTGAGGTCTCAGCTGTCAGTCTCACGCGCAGTAACACCCAGAGTGTGAGCGTAGCAGAGCGAGCGAATTATATATGGAGCGGGGAGCAGAGCGGTGTAGTTCCCTTTAAACAGTAGAACTGCCGCGGTTATACTCATACCTAAAACTGAGCTCTCTGACCATCAATCACTGAGCATATATAAAAAAGCTGCCCTATCAGGGCCCTGCTGTGAGGGGGAAGTCCCTCCCACCTCCTGCTGAAGAGGGACATCCTCACAGTAGCATATTGCCATTTTCTCTCTCACTTCACTGAGACAGGTCACAGATTGCCTCGTGCTTTCTTTGTCAAATTATTTTTGTACACGGTAATATTATTTACTGACTAGAGCTGGTTTCGACCCCTCTTTTGAGATTGGCAAGCAGTTATTTCTCTCTGTTCCACTACCTTGTGCAATTTTTCGACCGTGTTTTGAGCTGTTGTTGTACTGTAGGGTGGCCCAGCAGGCTCACGGCGTCGTCCCCTACTCCAATTTACTCGGCCTTAGCTACTTGCAGCTTGGGCTATTACACTCGGCACTGATGCGTCACTCGACAAAGCCCGTGCCATGTCAGTGCCCTCCACTGTATCCTCCCCTGGCTTCCACCAGTGCGACCAGTGCACAGCAAAGCTCCCCAAGCAGGATGAGCATTAGACCTGCGACAGATGCCTAGGGCCAGACCATGCGGCCAGGACGCTGGTGGGCGAGCTGGACTGCTCTCCCTGCCGCAAGTTTTCAAGAAGTAAGCACAGGAGAGCAGCCCTCTCACCAGTAGATTCTGGTGAGAGGCGCAGGCGCTCTCTGTCGTGGTCACCATATAAATGCCATAGCTCGGCTGAGTGGTGTTTCCAGGAGGTGGCGGAGACAGTGAGGGCTCAGCAGACCATCCTGGAGACCCTGTTAAAATCTCAGATCAGATTGCCCCATACCACCACCCCACTCCCGATCTCCATCTCCGGCACACAGACCTCCAAGCCTAGACTAGCTGTCTTTCACAGCCTCAAGGTTGGACATGTCTGAACCCGCCACGTCAGTTGGGCAGGCCACAGCGGGGGGCTCTATACCACCCCTTCCGCATGTATCACAGAGGGAGGAGTTCTGGGCCTTGATGCAGCATGCAGCTGCTGCCACGGAGGTTCCACGGCCAGCTGAGCAGGAGGGAAAGGGGAATCGCTTTCTAAAACAGACGGGGCACCCACAGCATGCCCTCCCCTTGTGCCAGGACTTTCTTGAGCTGGTGTGCTCATGCAACCCAGCATCCACCCCCTCAGCCTCTAGAAAAGCAGAGGCCCTGCTACACACCACAGGAGCCCAAGAAGCAGGTCTAGGCATGTTCCCCACCATCGGAGGCACTGTCACAGTACTGGTGCAGGGGTCCATCCTTATCAAAGGGGACAAACACCCTACCTGCCCTTCCAAGCCATGCAGAACAACAGACACGATCCTAAAAAAGTCACCGGCACTGTCAACTAGAGCAGCCAAAGCTATGGCCATGCTGGTCTTTTACCAGGAGCAGCTGGCTGAGAGGCTGCAGGAGAGGGCAACGGAGACGGACGCAGGGGAGCTATTGGCGGTAAGATGGGCGATGACCGACCTAATGGGGGAGTTAGGTCAGGCATCAGGCAGGTCTCTAGAGGCGCATGGATGCAGCACTGGCTCCACTCAGGCTGCGGGGTATTCGGATCCTGATCTGGACGATTGCCTAGCTTGCTCACGTTCCAAAGCACGCGCCGAGGCGCACACAAAACAGGTCATAGATCATGCGGTGAAGCTAAGGCTCTCTATACATCAACAGAAGAGCAACTTCATACCGTCTCAGTCCACAGTGTTCCTGGGGATAAAACTGAACTCTGTGAGCATGCTTGCCTCACTGTCTGAAGACAGGATTCGGTCGTTAGAGGCCACACACTCCCTATTCAGAAAGGATGCTCTCCTACAGGTCAGAATATATCAAAGGTTGATGGGGCTGTACAAACTTGTAAAAGCACAACAAAACACAGAACACAGCAGAGGACAAGTGGACCCATGTGAAGCTGAAAAGGCATGACAAGCCCACAAACAAAAACGCACAAGGACAAACCTGAGTGAACCACTCACAACCAAAGAAAATGTAAGAATGCCATAAACAAAACCCAGGCAATGCATGGGGAAGCACTGACTGCAGAAATAAAATAAGTGTTCTTTTGAAATGGTGGCGCAGTTGTAGGATTACATCTGGGATTGCGACGATGACGCCCAGGTGAGTTTACCTGAGATTTACATAGGAAGTGATCTAATGAGCAATTATTCAATAATCCTTATGAGAGAGCAATCATTCAAAAATCCCGCCTCCGAATATCAGCCTACACTTCGAAAAGTGTATCTTTTCACACAAACTGGAACTGGCAACATCAACCAATCAGCTGCTCCATCAGTGTTGCCCAGACAGACCATCAAACCGTTTTTATTGGTAGTTGTGTACTTCACAACCTTGCTTGTGCAGTCTGCAGTGACTCAGATAAGAAAATCACATCCGTGCTGTTATTTTCTTACCATTTAATAACATGTTGTGTGTGTTCCCTACCAGTCTACTGTTGCGTCTGATTAAGACATCACTACCCAGTCTTATTAAAAGCACAAATATGCCCCTTTTAAACCACTGGGTCTGCTTCTGAAAAGACTCATTAAAGTGAATTTCTGGTGCGGTGGTTTGAAAAATGACCACTATAGGTATGCATCTGTTATTCTTGTCCTCTATTGGACTGTAACTTTGTAATACAACCGCTACTCAGTCTGATTTGGAAGCCTTTTGAAATCAGACTTGTTAATTTCCATCAACAGTATTTCCATGAGGACTCTGCTGGCGCCAGGTAGGATTGTGGACTCGCAGAACATCTCTCCACACTGCTGTTGGATGTTACATAATGACTGTCCAATGCAAAGGACACACAAGGCAGGTTTTAAACCTCAAACCAGTCAGCTGACAGAACATGAGTATGTGAATAAATTAGACTCTATGGGAAATGCTGTAATTGAATTCATTTATAAATCGCAATTATATGACTCATGCTCGGTTGCAGATTAGATTGTAGGCAGCAGATGGAACTGTCTGCAGCCCCAGTTTGATATTGAAATGTGATGAGTTTTGCTTTCATGTTGCAGATAAAAATCTGCCATTTGTCACAGATGCAGAAATTAAAGTTAAATACCACCTCCCAAAAATTAACTTTCAGAGAAATTAAAACAACCATTGAGAGTGATAGAGAATACATGGTAAGATATTGAGCAGGACATTCATTAAGCATAAGGAAAAGGTATATTATCAAAGGCATCCCTTTAACCCAGCAGGTGCCATTGTCCACATTTGGGGACAGGCTACTTTGTAAATTTTGGAGCATTTTTAACTGGCATCTACCTACTATTGAAATGTTCTCTTTAACTACATTGTTCTGATAACGTACTCTAACTGTTAACTGCAAAAGCTAAGTCCTGAATGTAATGTATGAAGTTACATAAATAAAGCTTGTGTTCTGAATTTGGTACTTTATGGGTTAAGATATTTCCCTTTTAAATACTTCACTCTGCTTTATGAAACACTAAATCAGGGGTGGCCAAACAGCGTCTCCTTTGCCGCATGCGGCTCTTTTGTGATCAAACTGCGGCTCTTTGAACTACCCATATATTTCATTACACAATGAATAAGTTATTTATTTATGTTTTTAATTATTTATTTTATTCTTTTTTTATATTTGTATTATTTTACAATAAGTCTCCAAATTTTTTTTTCCTTTTCATCACAAGCTGATCCATTTCTGACCTTAGCCAATCAGCAGCATGCCAGCAACACTTTTTTGTAACATAGCAACTAACTAGCAAATCATATCCACCCTTACTGTACTGTGCATTCGGGACTCGAGTTACAGAAGCTCGGGAACCGTTAACTTTACTTTGAACAGGACCTGCTTCTGTTTTGTTCATAATGGCAGAAAAAAATATCGAAAAATTAAATCTGAAGATGAATATTGAACCTTCTGACCGGAGTGGGAAAGTAATATATTTTGTTGTTGAATACAATGGAAAACTCCTGAGCCTTATTTGCCAGTGCCTGGCTGCATAAAACATCTTATTATTAAGTAAGCATTTCACTTCAGTGTGTTTTTCACTTAGCTAAGGGAAAAATTTAAGGGTGTTGCACAAAACATCTTAACCTCTTTCCTCAGCTAAGGGAAAACACTTAAGTATTCATGCACTATTTAAGATTTCAACCAATAGGCGAGTAGCTTACTGTAGTCTGTAAATCCTGTCTCCATGGCAACATTTGAGCAGTTAAGGAAAACTACAGTATGGCTGATAAAATAAAATAAAAAAGAAACCCAAACTGGACAGAAGAGGAAAAACACAATACTTATGGAGGAATATAATAAAAGAAAGCAAATAATAACAGGCAAACTATGTCCGAATTTGACAAGTGCCATGAAGCAGAAGAAATTGGCAGAAATAACTGAAAGTGTGAATGCAAGAAATTTAACAGTAAATCACAGCATTCACAAGATGGATTTTCTGATTTCAGAAGAGCATCACAAAAACCAGGTAAATCTACAAAAAAATGTACACTAAATATATTTGTTTAAACAATTTGTATGGCAGTGTTCGCAACAAAACAAAAACGTGAGAGCAGAATTTTGTATTTAGCAGAATTAACCATTAATCTCACTGAAGATGTTATGCAACCGGTCAAATGTGCTTTGTTTTTTTTTAAGTTTACATTTTTATAGTAATAAAAAGCCACCAGTTGCAAAAAAACGAAGTGCTACCGCTGTATTTGAAGAACAGGGAGCAATGCTTGATTTCTTCTTGTCTGGGGTTGTTAATCTGCTTCCAGCATATACAGACATTTAAAAGACAGTATTTTGGTCAAATCAATAGTTTGTTATTAATTGCTCGTCATCCATTATATCCAAAGGATTTCCTCTCTGCAAATCCTTCTGCCAAGTGTGGCTGTGTCCTCTTCAATTAAAAAAAACGCTGCCAAACAGGTTTTTTTTCAGTTTTACATTTTTTCACTTAGTTATCCCCTAAAGTTGTTTTGTGCAACAGTTAACTAACTTAAGGGAAATACTTAAATATAAATATTACTTAAGTAGAAAATTTGTGAAAAATAAGGGGGGAATTTCACTTAAGGTGTTATTCGATTGGCATATGCCTTTATGTCGCAGTTCAAATCTTCAAATCTGCAGGCTTATTTCACTACAAACCATATCCGCATTGACAAAGAGATCTTTTGGTGATTAGATTCTAAAATTCTGTCTTTAAAAGTTAACGCTACAACAGCCACGATAGTCATGCATTATATGTGCTAATGTCCATTTAAATATGGTGTTTCTGCTATGCAAATTATGTTCATGAATACATCTTTTGAGTTTTGTCTGAAAGTTTGTATATAAATTTCATATCAGAGCTGATTAAAATGTACCCGTCAAAATGACTGCTGTCGGTAAAAAGTAAATGGATAAACAGATGCAAATGTTGACCAAATTTGCCAAACAATCTGAGACCGCGACTCTAGACTACAAGTGGCCTAGAACTTTGCCCGTGCAAAAAACCCTACTCCGAAGGTGAGTTTGTGAAATTTGTTATTGCTATCCTATGTCCAAACAGCAATCGACTGCAAAAGCAAATTTCAGAGCTGCAGCTCTCACATCACACGGTGGAACGTGTCCATCTCAAATCTAAGTTGTGACATTGAACTACAGCTGCATTCAGAACAATGTGCATAGTAAACAATGTCAAAAGTCACACTGAGTACAGATCCTGCCTGTATGTGGTATAAGAAAATAAACGATAGTTAGCTACTCACCCAAATAAACAAAACTATCCTTTTATATATAGTGAAAATGTATTTGTTTGGATATCAATATTACATATAAAAAATAAAGGTCAGCTTCATTTAATAGTGTGTATGTGATAGTAATTGTAGTAAAACATATCAGTGAAATGCTAAATTAAGCACTTTTTAAAGTTTGTGGCTCTTTATCACTGTACATTTTATTTTGTTGGCTCTTGGTCTGTGAAAGGTTGACCCCTAAATCATAGGGACAAGGGCTGATGCTGCAGCAGCACACACACTGCAAAAGGAACACAGTAAGGTTTGCTCAAAATCTGAAATTCTAATCTGTATCCATTTACAGATTCCCAGTGTGGAATAAGCCTAACCTTGTTCCCTGCATACTGTACATATTGAAAAGTGGAATGTGATCTGTATTCCGGTCCTTACTGCTGCATGCTTTGTTTAATATGTCTGCGTTATGAGTGCATTTCCAGGAGTGAGTGAAGCTCAATCCTGATTAAATGGCTGCTTGTCTATTTTGTCGGGAGTAAAGTAGCTGATGATTGCTGTTAATCACTATGTACCTGTGGCAAAGTGGCTGGTGAAGGGGAACAGGTGTAGCGGTGATGCGATGCAGGAGTGACAGGCAGACAACAATATCCAGTGAAAAATGGCTTTTATTTGTAATCCAGGTCTGGTGACCGTAAAATAATAACTTGTCAGCTATATACAACATTGTGCAAAGCGCGGGGATAACAAAAACAGGGCACAGTCCCGAACAAAAAACAAACACACGGTCACCAGGCCTGGGTGAGTGCAGTTGTGCTTGTGGTGAGTGAAGACACAAGTATTTTGTGATGGTTGGTGCAGGGATGATCCGGTTTGTGCTGACCCTTGGCGACAGCTCTGGATTTGTGGGTTTAACTGTCTAGTGATGCAAAAACACAGACAATTATTAAACAACCAAAAAACAACACACAACACGTTTGCTTATTAAATGAGAGCTCCTCTCTCGGTCCTTCTCTCTCCAGCGTTTGCCCAAACGAAGGAAAAGATCAGCGTTACCCTGGCTCCTATATGTACTCCCGCATAACATCTAGGTAAACGGTTGCAGCTGCTTTATTACTTGCAGCTGCCCCTCGTTTACCTTTCAGGTCAACACGGTCTTACAACAGAGTCTAGCTTCTTTCCAGGCTGACGACTTCCGGTCCCGGAAACGAATTGTCAGGCCAGCCCTTCCAGATACTTCTCCTCCCGTTCTTTAGTGCCCTCACTGGTCGGGAGGGAGATTTATCTCCAGAACTCATTGTATTTCTGTCACAGTACCTCAGTGTGGTTCTCACCTGTAGAGAGAAACGTTTTCTACTTCACTAACGATCCTATTTAATTTGACATTTGCTTCAGTGCTAACTGACAATGTATTTATTTTCTTGAGTGTCTGTGTAGCTTAGCTTGTATTTCCCTTTAAACTGTGAATGAAGAGATTAAGAACGCTGCTGTGATGTATACATCATGACACCTGAAACAAGAGCTTTCTGAACACAAAGCTGTAGAATGACAGCCGTTCTCCTTCCCATTCAATCTCCTCTCAAGTGTGTTCTGTGTTTCAGGAGAAGCAGCACTGTCAAGAAAAGAACAACCTTTAGCACTCAATTGGCATCAGCAATGTGAAGCAGACGGGCAAGGACAGGCACTGAATCAACAGCAACTGCTCAATTGCTTTTGGCAACTCTGAACAACACGCGGATATTACAAAACTATTAATATCTGGCATTATAGGATACTTCAGTAGGCACCGGGAGGAAAGCAATCAATGCTTTTGAAGAATTGGTTCTGGGTATATTCATGATTATAAATACACTTCAATGAAATGAAACATTAATGGAAGAATGATTGCAGAAAAAGTACAAAATATCAATGCCACCATTAACTAAACCAGGGGGGTACAGTACACTTCTTAACAAGTGACTAAGTGTTACTAGATACAGGTAACGATAGTGTGAGGTACAATGTCCTATATTCGGTCACGGAAGGATGGCATTCATTAAAAACCTTCTCAGCTGTTTTCAAAGAGTAAAAAACCCTGTTAAAGAAGAGATCAAGTTTTGCAAATAGGCCTCTGTCTCGTATATGCTCAAATGGACAAAGAAAAAGAATCCGAAAAGCAGTAGATGTGTGATTTCACTTCAGTTGTCCCAATATTTCATGTTTTTATTTGTTATTTAGCTTTATTGTAACCCACTTCTGCAAATATGGAGCTACACAGGGGGTCCCCGAATGGCTCACTTGGTAAAAGCAGTGCTGTGCGGCGTGCAGGATGAATCATACAAGCAGAGATCGCAGGTTCGAATCAAGGCTGTATGAGGCAGCCGGTCTTCGCTGGGGACTCCATATTGGCTTTGACACTGCCGGGGTTGGGGAGGTGGAATCCGGCTTAGACTGTTTCTCCTCACCGCTCTGTGGTGACCCTACAGGCCAGGTGCTGAGTGAGTTTGGGGGCAGAGATTTGCTGGGCTGGTCTTTGTCCTCCAGAGGCAGACATCCGCTCCAGAGTTCTTGGGTATAAAAACACGCTGACTGGCTTGTGGGATCAGAGAACGCACACTGAGCCTCGGGTCCCTGAGCTGTGTGGGGAATCGCCGCGGTGAAGGAGAAAACTAATAATAATAATTGGGCATTCCAAATTGGGAGAAAATCAGAGGTAAAAATAACCGGAGATTTTAAATTTATGAAACAAAAGGAGCCACACAATGCAACATAAGCTGAATTTGTACTCAAAGGACTGAATTTGTACTCAAATCAATTTGTAGACCATCAAAGCTAATCTGATTTGACCTGGCGAGTGGCAAATTGAGTGTAGATTCAAATCATCACTGATTAGCTACTGCACTGCACTGCAGAGGGCACTAATAGGTACTACGAATGATTATATCCTGCTGTCTCCACAATCTGAGGACACAGTGTACAGCCACTTTTCCAAGATTAAAACAGAAACGTTTGTAGGAAACATGCAACACTAGATGAGATTCAAATACATCAGGCAACCAGAACCATCCAGATTGAAAAGGGTTCATGTTAGTCTTTAAGTAATAAAGTAAAAAAAAAACAATCATATGGCTTGTCCCTTATAAACTGTATATTAAATGAAGAGGCATTTAGATTAGGTGGAAAATCCACACCATTGTGTCTAAATATCATGTCATTAATTAGGTAAATGAACACAGATAATACAATAACATGACATGCAATAACAGGAGGGTACAATACTGATACGAACATAATAACATTCCAAAGTACAGTAGGGCAGGCCATTCCATGTGTCAATGCTTATCCCATTCCTAGTATCTGATTGATCTCAAAACGCTGTCAAGTTGGGTTTCAAAGGGTTCAAATAATTCAGTATCAACAACATAGAGAGGTAGTTTATTGCATGCTCTCATCTGTCCTACAGTCAGTCTGCCTCCACTTCATTTCCAGCTGCGTTCTCTGGTCTGGTTTCTGTGCTGTGCTTAGGGTTATATTTGCACTCGTCTTTAAGAATGTAAAGCCAGTCCCCCTAATTTGTGTGTGTTTAGGCAAAGCAGTTTCAATTCCCTCAACCTCTCTTCATAGCTCATAGGATTAGCCCGGATGCACTTCGTTGGATTCACTCCAAGGCCACAGTGACCTTTTGGTAAAGTACAGTATTCGAAGTGTGGTCTCACCACTGCGCTTTACACCCTTCTTATTACCTCTTGATTTGTACGCTTGTTAATTCTACATAAATGACTTTACATACAATAACCTTACCAAAACCATTTAGCAAATGTATTAAATGATTACTTTTCACAAGTTTTTACAAAGGACGATACGGACAACATGCCCCACATGTCGACCTGTTCCTATCCAGTTTTAAATAACTTTAGCATACAGAGGCAGAAGTGTTAACGGAACTAGGAGCTCTTAAAATAAATCACCTGGACTGGATGAAATCCTCCCAATAGTACTCAAAGAAATGAAGTTATTTACAAACCGCAAACCAAGATCATGCAACAGTCTCTTGTGACAAAGGTTGTACCGACAGACTGGAGAATTGCAAACGTAATACCGATCCACAAAAAGAGAGACAAAACCAAACCAGGTAACTACAGACCAATAAGCCTGACTTCTATTATAGGCAAACTTATGGAAACTATAATAAGATCCAAAATGGTATTGGTGCCCTGGGAGACAGTCAGCATGGTTTTAGGAAAGGGAGAGCGCGTCTAACCATCCTGCTTGATTTTTTTTTTTGAAGACGCAACATCGAAAATGAGCAATTGCAAAGTATATGACATGGTTGATTTAGACTTCCAGAAAGCTTTTGACAAAGTCCTGCATAAAAGATTAATTCTCAAACTGAACGCAGTAGGGATTCAAGGAAATGCATGCACATGGATTAGGGAGTGGTTAACATAAAGTACCGATTAGAGGAGAAACTTCAAAATGAAGTGAGATAATCAGTGGAGTACCACAGGAATGAATATTAGCTCCTCTGTTCTTCCTAAACTACATTAATGACTTAGATTCTGGTATTGTAAACAAACTTGTTCAATTTGCAGAAGAAACAAAAGTAAGAGGAGTGGCAAACACCAGTGCAGCAGCAAAGGTCATTCAAAATGCATTCAGAACTGGGTAGACACATGGCAAATGACATTTAATAAAGAAAAGTGTATTGTACTACAAGCAGGCAATAAAAATGTTAATTATAAATATCACATGGGAGATACTGAAATTGAAGAAGGAATCTATGAAAAAGACCTAGGAGTTTATGTTGACTCAGCAATGTCTTCATCTAGGTAATGTGGGGAAACTATAAAAAAGGCCAACAAAATGCTTGGATATATAGTGAAAAGTGTTGCATTTAAATCAAGGGAAGTAATACTAAAAGTTTACAATGCATTAGTAAAACCTCATCTAGAATATTGTGTCCAGTTCTGATCACCTTGCTGCGAAAGAACATGGCTTCCACGTACATACCATGACAGAAATATGGAGAACGTGCATCTGCTCGTCCACAATCTCCGAGGGCTCCCGGAGAGGGGGGGGCGTCACCTGGGACAGGTGCTCTGCACTGCTCATGGACACATGGAAGTAGAGGGTACCATTCTCCAGCCACTGCTGCTTCCAATGCACCAGGGAAATATCCACACCCGTCCCCGACATTTCTGTAACAAACATCATAGAGAACATCATTTTAAAGATGCATGCGCAGTTTGGAACCACAATATGGTGTGATTCAAGTATATAGTTTTCATATGATTGAAGCCAACAAATGAATGCTTTTGTTCATTTCCATTAGTTACATTGGTCTCAGATGTGCAGTTTTTAAGGATACATGTGCATTTTTCTATTTAAGAAATTATTTCTGGTAATACAGCAGGTTAAAGAAAGTTTTGAGATTCCATGCTTTACTCTCCCTTGCACTCTCTGGATCATTTCACCTGAGCAGTGTCTTCTGGGTCAGAGCAGGTTAATGACTGAAAGCATGTTAGTCAACATGGAAGGCTAAAAAAAAAATAAAAAATTAAGGGGTGAGGATAATTCCACCCAACAAGGTGAAATAACCAAGGAAGTGTAACACTAATCAAAGAAAGATTACTTTAACATCATGTAGTACCAGATAACTTGTAAAAATAATAACAACAACATGTGTTTCTTTCAAAGATTCACAACAGGGAAGATGTATACAATGTATTTGTTCACTACAATCATATAAATTACATTTGGAGTTCCATTATAGCTCTTGTTATTCCACTCTTTGAACCATGTTTCCCTTGTGGTATGTTCTGGTTACTTCTTGTCGTAGAAGGAGTTAGAACATCTGTTAAAGTAAGCAAAGCATTTAAAAATACATTTTGCACAATGGTGTTTAATAAATAAGTAATATTTTACTGAGTGTATATCATAGTGCAGTATATTGCAAATATGATTTAAAACAAATTGTATTCAGCTTTACAATCATATTTCATTTCACAGCAGCAGCAAGGCAGAATCAAACCATTGGCTTACAGTGGTGCCAACCTCAATTAGCCACGTTAACATTCACAAGCGGGCACCCCACACTGTACACTCCTGTACTCCTTACTCCTGTAAGCACTGTCAGTAAGTTTCACTTGGGGAAACTTTTTAAATAAACATGTGTAAGAAGTTGGCAGATTAATTCACATGTAATAATGCACAAAGACACTAGGGCTCAGACATACAGCCAAATTAGCAAGCATACATATTGAATACAATATTTTATTGTTGTTTTACATAAAATTAATTAGTCCATTGTCATATCCCCTTCAGTCACCACGTTACACTTTTGATCTATTTTTATCTGATGCATATAGATGTGTTTTTTTAACCTATGCTGTACTCGATAATGCATTGTCACAAAGACGGCTGCAGTGGGTGACGTCAGACCAGAAACAGGAACCAGGAAATAAACAACAAAGAGGTGGAGTTGAGTGGAGCTGAGTGATTGGTTTTGCTCAGCATTTAATGAATGAACAGAACAGTAAATAAAAAGGTTGTAACAAACAAAAACACAGGACATGGCACTTAAGTCAAATTAAAGAGCCAGACAAAACAGACTATACATACAAACATGGTGAGCTGATATTTTAACTATAAACTATATTATTATTATTATTATTATTATTATTATTATTATTATTATTATTATTATTATTATTATTATTATTATTATTACCTCCGTCTCCAATCCCGTTCTCCACTCACCGAACACACAACCCCGAGTGAGTGAAAACATGCTGCTTTTATGCAGCTGTACCAAGACTCGATTGCTAATCAATCATTCAATTGGAGTCGCGGTACAACTGCACGTGAATTAATAAAGTGCAATTCCCCGTGCTCACATATTATTACATTTTACTTGCATGTGAAGTGCTGTACAATCCTCGTGCCTAAATACAAAAATACATTTTAAACACTTGTGTTACACAGACCCGTTTATATCCTGTGTACCAATGACTATACACCAACATTAAACACACAACATACAACACAAAATACACACAGGTGCTATACTTGATAATGCATTAGATGTTTTTTATCTATGCTATGCAATGCATTAGATGTTTGTTTTTTTTATCTATGCTATGCTTGATAATGCATTAGCTGTTTGTTTTTTTTTATCTATGCTATGCTTGATAATGCATTAGATGTTTTTTTTTTTTTTATCTATGCTATACTTGAAAATGCATTATATGTTTTTTTTTTTATCTATGTTATACTTGAAAATACATTACATGTTTTTTTAATCTATGTTTCACATGACAATGCATATATATAATAAGTATATATATATATATATATATATATATATATATATGTGTATATATATATATATATATATATATATATATATATATATATGTGTGTGTATATATATATATATATATATATATATATATGGACACTGTATATCTCATATATAGTTCAGATGGCAGGGGAACTTCTCATATTCCTTAGAGTTCACATTAACAGTTTTAAAATGATCTAAAATGAAAACAAATGTGACCTAAGGAGTGTATTATTTTTTCATTTAAAACATGTATTTGAGTGCATATACAATAGTAGTCCTTTAAGCATCTGGCTTCATCTAACTGACATAAAGATTTAAAAAAAAAAATGTATTTTGTTAGCTATTCCTTAATATATTTTAATATATTTACTACTTGCTCCAAATCATTAAGTTCCAGAATACAAGAAAAGGAAATTACTTTCAAACACATGAAGAAAAATTACTTTGTGTCAAAAGATTCAAATAGGCCTACTCTCTCTGGTGCTGAATGGTGGAGTGATCTAACGGTAGTAATAGTTTTAGAAGAAATAGCATGTGCTAGCAGTGACAAACCAAATTCATTTTCAAAACGCTGGCTGAAAGGAAGCCTTTTCATTAATTAAACCTTTTCAAAACACGATCAGTTATCTAGACCTCAGCTGCTGTCATAGTCAGGGTTTCAAGATTCAACCGGCTCTATCTGGATCCTGCTGGGCTGAGATTATCTGGGAGGTTCAAAAGAGCACTTTTCAACATGAAGCCCTGGAAGCAATTTTCTGCAGAAAACATGTTCATTCGATGGATCTATGACAGCTTTATGACAACTAGACCTCAGTTTATAATTGCATGATGACACTATTAGGCCCTATACGATCAATCTGTATACGGTTGTAGTTCAAGGTTTACATACCGTAGTGGAAATTTATAATTTCTAGAAACTTCTCGAAAAAAAATAATTTTCAGAAAAATCTTTTGTAGCAAAAGTTTTGCTTTTCTGGATAAGGAAAAAAAGGTTTCAAGAAATAGATGTCTACAATTATTTATTTCAGCAAATTTTTTGCAAAAAAAAAAAAGAAAAACAAAATGTATTTTCATAAAGCTGGAGAAGAATACAAGAAGATTTCCAGGCATTTGAGTATCCCAATTTCAACTATTATTTCTATTATCAAGAAGTACAAGACTCATGGCACTGTCACAACGCACCCTCAGTCTGGAAGAAAGAAGGTTCTTTTACCAAGAACAAGTAGAAGAATTGTGAATTGGGATTGTTAATAACAATCCAAGATTGACTGCCAAAAATATTCAAAGTGAATTGGCTAAAAGTGGGACTGGGATTTCCATTACAACTATAGGTGGAGTATTGCATGGTGAAGGTCTCAATGGCCGCTTGAGAATCCTTGATATGAGTCGAAGAAGCCCGTGCACAAGAGAACGTTGAAGAATGGTAAAAAATCCCTCAAGAATCATGCTAAAAGCTCATTGACAAATATCGTAATTGTTTAAAAGAGGTTATTATTGCTAAAGGTGCCTCAACTGGTCATTAATTTAATTTTCCTTGTCAGAGTATGAATACTTTTGAATGAGCATTTTTGGAGTTTTGCAAGTAAAAATTGCTGAAATAAATAATTGTAGACATCTATTTCTTGTAACCTTTGTTCCTCATCCACAAAAGCAAAACTTTTGCTATAAATTTTCGTTGGGGTATGTAAACTTTGAACTACAACTGTATTTAAATTGGAATAAGCAGCAATGGTATACCAGCAATGATATCTAGCCCCTAATACAGTAACTACAGCAGCAATAGTATCTAGCATCTAATACAGTAACTATAGCAGCAATGGTATCTAGCGTCTAATACAGTAACTACAGCAGCAATGGTATCTAGCGTCTAATACAGTAACTACAGCAGCAATGGTATCTAGCGTCTAATACAGTAACTACAGCAGCAATGGTATCTAGCATCTAATACAGTAACTACAGCAGCAATGGTATCTAGCATCTAATACAGTAACTACAGCAGCAATGGTATCTAGCGTCTAATACAGTAACTACAGCAGCAATGGTATCTAGCGTCTAATACAGTAACTATAGCAGCAATGGTATCTAGCGTCTAATACAGTTACTATAGCAGCAATGGTATCTAGCGTCTAATACAGTTACTATAGCAGCAATGGTATCTAGCGTCTAATACAGTAACTATAGCAGCAATGGTTGCTGATGTCCGGTTTGAATGACAAGATAGAGAAATCAAACAACTGGATGCAGACATATCAATTTCAGTAACTTTATTACAGCACATCATAGCATCAGCAGGCATTGTGCTTTCTTCTCTATCAAGGGGGGTTTGAATAAACTGTATGAGCACACTGTCAACAAGTAAACAAACAGCACGTTGACTACTAGCCATTTTTTAATGTACTTTCTTTTTACTTGTGCTAATATTTGTATTAGGATCTAACAGTAACTTAAATACTGAAGCTTCCACAAATACACAGAGCTGGATTCAAATCCTACTTTTATTCTTTTATATGTTTTAAGATGCAGATAAAAACAAACACTTCACAAACCATGTTGGCCTTTGTGTACAAGGTTCCTGAACTGAAGAAGAGCTGCATGTTTTTTTGTTTTTTTTGCAGTAAGTAATTATTTAGGCTACTGGGAATCCCCACAACACAACATCATCCACTGCAGGTTAAAGCCATTATACAGCACACAACCAAGCGATTAACAGTCTCAAAAAATATAGAAATAAATACTGAGGAACTCAATTTTAATACTGCAAAGGCCTCTGAATTAATCATTTCTAACTGGGCTACTGAAGCCTGAAAGCCTACCAGACCACATGGAATTCTAAGCAAACTGCCTTACTCATGCAATCCTGAGAAAAACTAGTGCTGCAAACTTAGTGCTGCAAACCATCACAAAACAAACAAACAAACAAACAAACAAAATGGAAACACTTTAAATGTGAATGCAGTCATTTTCTAAAAGCAGTAGACTAGCAAGGCGCTTCTAAGTTTGTTAAGTGCTCTCGCCTTCAGCTCACAGCATTCAACTGCATGACGTGCGCCTTCCCACACAGTACAGACCTCTTCTTTGGGGTCTATTGCTTAAGTAAGGTAAGAGCCCAAGCTCTTGGATGTGTTGTGATAGATATACTTTGTAAAGCATATTCTTTTCTGTCTGGTCAGTTAGAAAACTAGTAATAATTAGGTCACTTTCTATGAAAGAACAGTAATATATCTGTCCAGCATCTGTGACAACTTTAGGGTTAGGCCACTGCAAAACTCAAGAATGGAAATAAAAACCAAGTCTTTAAAAAAGAAAAAAAAGATATGTATCTAAATGCCAAGTCAAGCTGGTCTTCTCTAAAGCTAAGGGATGCCCATGTTATTCTTAAAAGCCTTAGACGTGTTTAAGCAATGTATTTGGATGCTTATCCTTTGACAGGCAGTTTATCATTGTGTTAAACAACACTGGGCAAAATGCCGTTCAGCACTGCTTTAGAGAGCAATGCTTTGACGTTTTCATTTTTTTTTTCTGTGTTTTTCCCAAATTGTTTTGATTGAATTTTATACATGGATACTGTGAGCCACTGGAGGGGGATCATCAAATAAAAATGATTTCATTAGATTGAAACCTACCAAGTTCAATATCATTTTGTAAGAATAACTATTAATCGTGTCTCTAGTTTTGTTTTCTTGTTTGCACTGCCACAGCTGGAGAGAAAATCAGAGCTATCAGTAACATGAAAAAGCCATCCCCATGCCATCCACCCAAAACATGTAAACCAGTGCATGCACATACAGGGGGTCTTCAGAATCGCAGGCGAATCGACCATAACTGAATACTATATAACTATATATTGTGACAAATACACTCAACTGTAGTATATTTTAACTTTGTTTCCAATCCTCCGTTAGGTCCACAGTAACCACAAGACTGTCTGTTTGGTTAAACAGGGCGGTGCCTGTACTTTTATTGGACAATCCAGAGCCGTAGACAATAATCAATATAGGGTTCAAACACAGTTAGGGTTCTCATACACAATCCAGGTTAATCCGCCAGAGGGGTGGTCAAAACAGTTCAAGTCATACACAGTGTTTTTCTTCCTTTTCTTTTTTTTAGTTTTTAAATCAATGTCGGCACCAGCACTTCGCTCTCGCACACACCTTGTTCTCTCTTTTCGTGCTGTGACCCAGCCCTTTTATAAGTGGGTGATTATGTCTGATTCTGAGCCGGTGTTGCTACTTCACCCAGGACACCTTGCATTGTGGGAATTGTAGTGTGCTGTGGGTGTTATAGTCCTTTCCTTGCTGCCATTTTGTGAAGGTAGAAAGTGCTGACAACACCTCAGCCCTGATGTATTTACCATCTATAACCACACCATTTGCTTTAATCACTATATATATAATATATATATATATAATATGGTCAAAAACTTCCCATCTTGTCACGACCTATGTGGACAATATATATATATATATATATCTATTATATATATATTTTATAATATAATATGGGTATTGTTTGTAATTTATTAGAACAAACATGACCAAGACACTGATTAGTGCAAATGTGCATGTGACTGTCAGTCACAGAGCCCTCGAGGACATCAGCTGCTCCACTGCTCTAGTCACAGTGCGATGCTTACAGTAAGTGCTCTATTCCTTGGCCTTTTCAGACCAAGCCAGCAACACTATTGGCAGAGGTACAGATACTATTTTAATGCAAGGCAAACTTAAAGTGCCCTTCAATGTTTAACCAATTAATAATGTATTTAAAAACCACAGCATTTTATTAGGAATGTAATCAATGGCTGATAGGATACAACTCCATAAAGAGTCCTTTTAACAGAAGACATATTTGGTCTATAACAGATTTTTTTTTTATTTTTTATGTGGTACGAGTCTTTTTTTTTTTTACCACTGACGTGAATAATTTTAATTAAATCCCAGAGGAATTCTGTAACTTGGGAAACTTGACAACACTTTTGACTTACAAACAAAAACAGCAGCTTTTCATTTCTGCCTTAAAGCAAAAATGTACAATTTTGTTAAAATTAAATCTACAGAACAAATCATCTATGAGGACAATCATCAGTTGCAGGCATGAAGCTAGTTTTGCTGTCAGTGTTTCACCCCATTGGAAGCATTTCTGTCAGAAGAAAAAAACACTTTCATGTAATAAAACTAGAAATAAACCCCAGAACGCCCAAGAGTCCTGCATTTAATGAATTAGGTTTTGTAACTTCAATGGATGACATACCTGACACACAAGTGCCTCTTTCATATACCCAGTGCTGAAGAGGCAAATCATGTATTTCTATGGCAATAGCAAACAGACATCGTGCTAACACAAAAATACTTCAGTGAGTTACAGGAAAATAATTCCATCTAGGGTTTCTGTGACGTCATAAATTACGTTTTTAAACTGTCACAGAAAACCGAGATGGAATTGTTTTCCTGTAACTCACCGAAGAGGCCCATCTATTTTTTTTTTTTTTTAACATATTCTCATTTTGTTGATCATTAATGAATATTAGTGTAATGTGGGTGTTGTCGATTGATTGAAAATGAGACATTTTGTGTTTGAATTGAAAGTGATGGTCTCGAGGAGTCGAATGGGTCAAAGTTCAAGTATATTTTCCTCTAGAGGAATTATCACTTTTTGACATCACTACTGTGGTATTATGCCTTTTTTTAATGGCTTAGGATGCACATATAGCCTTCATCCATGTATTATATATCTAGTGTAGCGTGCACGGGGGAAGGCAGCAGCAGGACTGGTAGGTGACGTAATCACACACAAAGACATAAGGCTGATATACGCTCCTTGCAAAGGAGCCGGCTCTTTTGTACAGCGGTATCGGCACCATGGTGGAATTAGCTTGCATTTTCAAAACAGCTTGCTGTGGTTGTAACCTTATAATTTCATACAATGGAGGACTGAACGATATTGTGGCACAATCAGATTGCTGTCTTTTAGGTGTGTGTGTGATTGATTAGTCACCGAAATGTCAGACAACAACTGAAGACATAAGATAATTTCGTACCAGTTAATTTGCACAGATGAAACAACCTGGTTAACCATATTGATTGCATATCAAATGCTTAGATGACATATACGGTTGAACAAAATACATTCTGACAAGGAATTGCATTAGTTCCATTACTTAGTTGAGCTGGTTTCAATAAATACTTTCAGATTTAGATATAGGCCTACTCTGTGATACTTGAGTTATTCAGTATATTTAAAACAGTAGGTATGTGTTTATTTTTTAAATTATATATATATATATATATATATATATATATATATATATATATATATATATATATATATATATATATATATATATATATATATATATTATTAGTCGAATAAACCACTACCAAATAAGACCATTTTGCTGCCTACTTTCGAGGCAGGTAGCAAATCCTCACTGCTGCCTTACAAAGTTAACTTTTGACCCAGATATATATTTTTTGTTGCGACATTCTGTTATGTGGAATGTAATAAACGAGAAGCAAAACTGTGATTTTTTTCACCTTCATATGACAAAGCCATCCCCACGTTTGTTTTATTTGAAGTATTTAAAGTTTAAATTTCAGTCTTTGTTTGCTTTATGAAAACGTGTCTGTAGTCGCTGTTTACTGTAAAGATGAAATGGCAAGGAGTGAATTAGTAGTTAATTCACTGTGGTAAAGTAAGTCCTACACAGTTTATTCTTTACTCCTGGGATATTTTTGACGTGTTACATATTGTAAGGTCTTGCTATGAAATAAAGGCACACATACAGGGGTCACACCCCCTGCCCCTGCTGCTATGCTGTCTCTGCCTGTGTTCAGAGCAATGTAGTGGCTTTTATTACTTTTTGAAAAACGAACAAGTGTGCGAACATGAAAATCCTCTGTGGTCATCCCAGCACTAATATATTAATTTCTAAAAGTTTCTGTCAGATCAATTGGAAAAGGATAGACTAACCCTTCTGATGTGACTCTAATACTTCAGTGTTAGAAGACTATGACCAGCATGCACCACGGTATGGAAAGGTGTTGCAGCAGTTACTCTAATGCCAGTCAATGACTAAGTATCCAGTGCGGAGACACAATAACAGACACGATACTGAAACTTTTAAAGAGATTGCCTGTGCTGCTGAGAATTGGAACGAATATGTACTGGCCTCTTACTGGTCACCCAGCAGGTATATACAATCCCTACCATTTGATTTGAACTCCAGTAGTACCAGATGGTTTAAAATGGAAATGCATGTTTGCTCTAACCTGCGTTTCTTTTAGGAGCGCATGTTTGAGAACTGTGTAGCGAATGGAAGTACATGACAGGTAAGGTTTACTAAGTTCTTGTGCTAGGTACAACCACTTTAAAATCTCTTATGCAGAGGAAGGCACAAGGTTTTTGACAGCAGTAAAAATAAAAATCAATATGGCTCGGTACATGGCATTAATCTTAAGAAGAATGTGTTCCAATTTGTAATGCATACATCTGAGCTTTCAGAATTTTCATGTAAAACTATTTATTATTCTTTCCTCTTTTACTAAATCAATGCTTTTCTATACATCACATGGAAAAAAGAAAGCATGTATTTAATGAAGGCCTGAGATTTAAAAAGTAGATAAACAACTCTTGAACTGTGATGGCTGGAGCAGCACCATTTATTAGATATCACCCCGCTTTTATGTTGATGATGTTTCCAGTTAATTAAAACATCCATTTCCCAACTGTTGCTCATCCCAGGTGTAAATGAAATGTTCTAATATGTACCAAACATAAAAGGTGAGAGTGCAGCCACACAACAATGTGTGCACGAAATACAAATCTAACCTCTTTGGCTATAGGCAAGATCTAGTTTGAGGATGTATGTAGAAGAAATATAGACTGTGCAGTCATCACAAGAAAACAACTTGACATTATACTGGGCTGTTCTCTGCAATTGCCAATGCTTCCAACTTTGTATTTGTCATTTTAACGTTTAATTCTTCCAGATGCCCTCACACTCGTAAATACTTGTCGTATACATTCTTTCACTGTTTGCATGTCTGGGTGCTCAGAAATCAGTTCAGCTGTTTACATTCTCCACAGGTTTCAGATGTAGATACACAAGCTTCCACCCCCTTCAGAAATAATACACTATGCTTTCAATACAATAATCCCAGAGCACTTCACAATTACAATTTAAAAGATCACACAAGAACTAGTAGTCTTAACTGTAAAAAAAAAAAACACACGCAAACAAATATGTCTTAAATCTAGTCTTAACAGATTCAAGTGTGCTGGCTTTCCTGATACTAACTGGGACTGAATTCCACAGACTGGGCATACAGCAACTGGTAGCCCTTGTATGAACAGGATTGTTTCCCCTCTCTCTCTCAGAGAGGTCAACAGGAACACGTCTGCAACGACCTGCAGCAGGATGTTATATAACGCCCTGTTGTAGGAAGCAAAAGAGAATTTAAAAAAAAGCAATTGGTTTTCTGAAAAGGCTCCTCGACGTTCATTCACTGTGGAGTGAGAAAAGGCCTTCAATGCAGAATGCTCCACCTACGGGCTTCCGTGCACAGCACAATGGAAACGCACTTCCCCACAATCAACCTGATGAGTCTATTCAGAAGCAGTTTGAGCTGCAATAGTTCAGGACGACAAATACTAAGAAGAAACAACAACAGGGATTCATACACAACACAATATAGGATATTAAACAGGTAAACAGAAAATAAATAGTAGGAAAATGTTGATGATACAGTGCTCCCTCGCTATAAGGCTCTCGATTATGACACACCACGGATATGCTAATGATTAATACAATATTTCTACAGTAAATACAGTACCAGTGTTGTTCAAACTGTATACAATTTCTCAGTCTAACTTCCGTTTCTCTCTCTCCCTTTTGATACAGTATCTGAACTGAAGAAAAGCTGCGCTGGCACTTTATAACACAGACATCTTATTCAGAATTCATTTTATAACTAAATAAATATTAGGGTTGTTACTTAGTTATTTTTCCTAATGTATTTGCTTTTTTTGCTGTGAAAGGAGCTGCATCTTTCTTCAGGAGACGAGATGCTTCAGCTTCACTTCAGCCCCGCTCCAGCAGCCGAACCTGGGGTGAACCCATTCCCCTCCCCCTCTCCTGACCTGCTCTCCTTCTCGCACTTGGTTTGCTTGTCTGTCGTTTCGAACTGAACTCCTGACCGCCATTTAGCCACGCTATTTTTAGTTAAAAACTGCTAATTAAAATGACCCACAAGTGGTAATGTCACCTTTTTTTTGTTTGCTTTGTTTTGTGAAAAATATAGCTGATTACATGGTGCTTTATGCATGATTAATTCACAGAAAGTTACATTAGTGCTTCACAATATGAGCGTTATAGAGAGGGAGTTATTTTATTTTGTATTTTAGTTCCATGTGTGTTGTTATGTGTCCCGCGGCGCCCCCTACCCCCTCCCTCGTTTATAACACTCTTCGTTTACAGCGCTCATATTGTGTGTCTCCCGAGACCCTTGTTATAGCGAGGCAGCACTGTATAAAGTTTAAGTAAACTTTTAAGTAATATTAGTCATATTTCTAAGATTCTCAAAATTAGTTGTGACACTTTCATTAACTGCATACCCATATGGATTTATGTCTTTTACATCCATGTTGTGATATTATCTGAATTCCCTGTCTGTATTTTAGTGTCATATTTACTTATACAATTAATGTTGGCAAATCACCACTTACCTAGCACCAAGTAACACAAATACTACCCTTGGGTAACTAATTATTATTTTTTCAGTTAATTATGGGCATAGATTTACATATCATTATGTTTGTTTACAGATATGCTTTCCAATTCTGCTGTACTAGAGTGGTCTTCAGTGTTAATTGAGTTATATTTCCTATACTACTAGACTGGTCTTTAGTGTTGATTGAGTTATCTTTCCTAGACCAGTACATACAAGTGCAGCATCGAAATACTTCATTTCAAACAAACCAATAACACACACTAATTTAATTGATTTGTTTCAGCTACAGGCAGCAGCTGAAAGAAAATGAAAGCCAGTGTTTAATTTAGCTATAGTGGTGGCTGTCATTTATCATAGGTCAAGCTCATCAATTTCAAGGTGGCCAAAGCAGCATGCAGGGGCACAGAGCAGGTTGACAGGCTATGACAATTAAATACCTCAGTAACAAGCTGGTGCCATCCTTCCTTACCCTGATGGGAACTGGTAGAGCAAGGGCACTTTCACTGCCATTATGCATGCACATCGCCTTGCCAAGGTCCACAACTATAACCTTCCCCAAGCTAAATTTCCATTCCATCAAAATATTATTAAACAGAATGGACAGCACTGCTTTAATAAGCCCTGACCTGCATATCAGAAGCTTCTTAATTGCTCTTCTGACAAGGAAAGGAATTAACAAAAGCAGAAAATGGCTGAGACTTGGCTTTCCTCAATACTGTTTTGGCACAATCACTTGGCACAACAATCACATATGAAATAACCCTGTCTAAATGGATAAAGATTTCAAACACATTTCTACATTTCACCCCCCCCCCCCCCCCCCCCCCCCCCCCCCCCCCCCCGAAGTAAACCCCCTTATTTACACATTCTAGAAACACATCTACAGCATTTGCAGTATTAAAATGTATTATGTAACATAACAAATTATTCACTGCAATGGACAGAGTAGGGACAAACATAAAAATAAAGAACTGAGTCAGTATTCTTGTGACAGGGAACCGCTGTTTTAATTATTATTATGTGACTTCATAAGATTGTTTAACTATTGTAACACTAGAATGCATTTGAAGGACCAATTAATCTTGTTGGTATCCAAAAACAGTACACAAAAAATAAATCTTGAAAAATGTCCGAGTGTACTTCTGAAGACCTTGGTAAAAGGGCAACTGGAAGGTATCCCCAGTATTTCCCAATAGGTCATTTTGCTTTCCATTCACAGCGGTACTACAACTGTATTGTATCATCAAGTTGCACGTAAGAGGATTTTTCTTTTTATTCAACGTGTTTCTTTTAAACAGTAACAGAAAATAAAGAGCTATATCACACTTTTTCTTCAGCTAAAATAAAATAGCACTCAAACTACATTTCTCTTCAGCTAACCTAAATAAGATAGCACTCAGCAATTACCTCTTAGTCTGAAAGCTTGAAAGCTCACGGCATACCAAAAACAGACCTGTTAAATACAGCACTCTAGGTTGTCATGCTGCTGGTAATTTACAGTAATATAGATATGCTTGATGTATTTTTTTTTACTTATTATTATTATTATTATTATTATTATTATTTATTTTTATTTAGAGTGACCAATTAATATTTTTATTTATTTTTCCCCCAATTTGAAATTTCTAATTCTGTTTTTTCTCCTCACTGCAGCGAGTCCCCACACAACACAAACGTTCTGAGGGCATATGAGCGTCCTCCCATCTCACAGGTATAAAGCCAGAATCGCTTTTACGCACAGCAATACAGAGCAGAAACAGGCAGGCTACCAATGGCATTTGGCTGAAGAAATCACAAAGAGGCAGTGATTACTTGCAATTGTCTTTCAATACAATTTCATATCACTAGCAAACAGGTGTGATTAAATCAAATAATCAACCACAGAAAATGTCAAGATTAAAACCCCTCATTTTAAACACAGATTATTTTTGTACTGCCACTAATGCTATTGTAGCTTTAATGATAGGACCTGAACAAATTAATAGGAGAATATATTGTTTAGCTCAGTATTCATAAACTGCAAAATCTGTGCCTAACAAAACAAAAAGACTATTGACTGAAGAAATGTTGCTTTGGACAACACTTCCAGAACTCAGGCAGCTCCTCTGAAGAGACTGGTTTACAATATATATATATCAGAGGAGAAGGGCAAGACGAAGAAAAACAAATCATATCAAATTTGCTTTGGAAAACCCACAAAAAAAGACACTCCTCTATCTCCCCCCCCCCCCCCATAGTGTGGCTCTGGCCAGGGCAAGATGAGGCATGCTTGCAAGATGGAGAAGCTTGCATCTTGTATTTTGTGTGTAATAGATTCCAGGTCTCCAGTGCTACCAATGCAGCGCTAAAATGAATTACAAAATAAATTGCTAGGATTAACACAGAGAACTGCATCAAACTTTTTCCCAGTAAAATGGAAAAGTAACTTTGTTATAATGAAGCCAAATGAAACCCTAAAGTCTAAATTAGCTAAAAGAGAGTTGTTGGCATTCACAGTCATTAACTCAATTAAAAATACATTTCACAACTGGGTCCCAACAATATCACTCATTTTTCAGTACGCTTAGTGTGCCTAATTTAAACTTGCAATATATTCTCCCTAAAGTTGATAAGAGTACAATTACCAGTAGAGCACAGAAGCAGTCTTACATGGAGGCTCTGCAGGCTCTGCTAATTAAGCAATCAAAATGCTCGACTAGAGAAATATATCCCTGGCCAGAAGAAATTATGCATCATTGATTTTTTAAATATAGTTAGAGCGCCCAATTACGTATTTCATCCTGTTCAATCCCCAATTTAAAAAGCCCAATGTGAATGTAAACTCACAGCAGCAGCGCAAAATTAAATTAGCATGGCTTTAAAATCTAAAAGATAGTTTAACTTGTTAACTATAGTTCTTTCAAAAGACCTTCAGCAAGCTTTGTTAAAGGGACTGTAGTTCACAAAATAATTCAATGAAGTTGAACTCTTTTGCAGTTAGCTACGCAGGTCTAAGGGATGGCGCTTCAAAGAAACACATGTTTAGCAAACACACAGAGGCTACTTGTGTTAGTTGCAAGAGGTTGTAGTATTTTAGACAGTGCTACTGTACATGATGCTAGAGTATTAAAAGCCCAATCCTTCACTCATGACCACTGACTCTGCCTTGTGCTCTGTACTGTTGTCAGTGTTGAGTGACTGCAGTCAGGCAGTTTCTCAAGGAGCTGTCAGCATAATGACCTGTTATGAAAAGTATGTCAGCTACCTCCTCATGCTACTCCAAACTCCTTTTTGAAGCTGTCGTTTTGATTCTAGACCTCTAGTCATCTTAACTAACACAATTAAACATCCAAATCAAAGTAAGGAAAAAAAAAAGTACTAGCAAAAAAATGTTCTGTTAATATGTTGAACATCAAGCTGCGTGGTTGCTTCTGATGGCGATAGAGGCTTTGCTGTGTTAATAACATGCTCTACACGTCTATTCTTTTCTTCAGCTTCAGTAGTTAGGAGTTTGCCGTTGAATTCTTTTACTGACATAGTCTGCCTTGACTTCCTTGCACCAAGCTCTTTAACAATGTTGTAAACTCAGCCAATCTGTTCAAACTCAGCAGCGGTTTCAGTCTCATCTGCAAGACATTCAGCATATTTCCACCTGTCGGATCTCTCTCTTGTTTTATTCTCTTGTATTTGCACCTGTCAGATCTCACACCTGTTTTATTCTCTTGTCCAGAACTTGGTATTCCTTAAAGAGTGTGGTCTTCATTCTCTCTGGCTTTGCACTTCGGCTTGGTGTGCATGCAGTCCCCTTTAAGTTCAAAATGTCTTTTGAAACAACTACAGTTAACAAAAAACAGGCTTCTGTTGTTTTGAAATACCACTTCTTCAGATTACACTATGTAACACAGTTTTTGTTCCTGGGTAGTAAGTGTTACTACCTAATTGCTTATGCCTCAAAAGTATAGAAAATGGCTATTATTTCCCACAAACTTTGCTTTTGTGACCAGGACAGTGATATTTTGAAATATCACTATTTCCAATGGGAAAACAAGCATGTGTCTTTTCGTTCACATAAAGTCAGAAAAAAACAACATATGAATCCAAATTAACATGTATTTATACTAAAGTAATACAAAAATGACTACAAAAGATTTAGAAGTGAGTAGTTTTTCGAGATTAACGATTATACAGTAAATTTACCATTTTTTTAAATGGTCTGATTCTGTCTTGTCTTTTTTTTTCAATTAACAGATTTTAATTAATACAGAATAAAAACAAACTAAACTAACAAATACCTAGCCTATATTTTGTAGTCTCCACTTAACTGCACAGCAGCTTCTGCTGTAGTCACTCAGTCCTAAGCTGCTAAATCCAGTGTTCTGTAGGATGTGTTTTATTGTGGTTTCCTAATAATGTTGCCCCTTCTGGAATACTCTGAATGCCTTTCCATTGTTTATTTCAACCATAACAAAACACAGAATAATAGTCAGCGAAAAAAAAGAAAAAGTGGAGGAGCTAAATATATAGTTTGCCCTCCCCCTGTAATCAAAGTAGGAGGAAACCTGCCCTCTCTGCCCTGTGGGTTAGGTGCCTATGAAAAGAAGTAGACATTCTCCATGATGATTCATGCTTCCGCATCCGTGTTTGTATTGTGGTTGCAATGTGGAATTTTAAGGTGAAAGTACCCTATGATCATGGGATCATGCTTAGGACATTCCTCCAGAACTCACTATGGTTGGTCATAAAAAAAACAGTTTACCATATCCCCTTCATCTGCATTATTGGTAGGAGCATAGTACTGTATGATGGACAGCTTTGTATGACAAAGCTTTGTACGACCTTGGAATCTAGATACAATAATTTCATCATTCCCTGGCTTCCAGTCAATAAGTGATTCATCAAGGCCTTTTCTCACCAGAATTTCAACTCCTGGATTCCATCAGCTCTGCCCATATACAGAAACAAACCACTTTCAGATGTTTTTATTGTATCAAAACTGATCCATCTCACTTCCTAACTCCAAGGATATATTGTTTTACTTGTGGCAAATTGCTGCACTGATACATGGCCCTAACATTCCATGCGCTAATTCTAGCTGTCACCTTTGGGGATACAAGACAAGGCATCGTGCACACAGCTCCGCGTGCGGTTTGGCTATCCAGTCATGTATGCTGTATGTTTTCCAGATGGATTCATAGAACAGCGCAATGAAGACTCTGCTGAAGATAGTTGAATATCAGTATTGTTACTTGAGTTTTCTGTAGTCAGGCAACTAAGTAGAGGGGGGGTCTAGCCTCTTGCAGCCTGCTACTGTCTGCTTAGACAGTTTCTCAGGGTTCCTAACAAGAACGCCCTGCAGACCGAACCACTCGGGAATGTCAAAAACAATCCACTGGTGTAGCTCCTGCAGGCACTCCCCTGTTCCCCGATGCCTACCACTGGTGTAGCTTCTGCAGGCACTCCCCTGTTCCCTGATGCCTACCACTGCTGTAGCTCCTATAGGCACTCCCCTGCAGGTTGGACTTTACAGGGGGGCACTCTAATACCACATGCATATTAATAGTTTGCTGTTGATAAATTATGAGAAATAAGCCATCAAAGAGTGTTATCCTTGTTAAAGAAGCAAAACAAGTAGTAAGTGAAGACCGCGCTTGAGATGCAATGGAGAATGTTTGGAGCCTCCAGCACTTCTATAAATGTATTATTTAATGTTTTGTTACCACCGTGTGCACTGGGATTACAAATTATGAGTGATACACGGCGCTGTATCACTCCAGCATTTATTATTTACAGGAGTTTGCCTTAAGGCTCTGGACATTGTAATTATTTCAATAATCACCCTTGCACTTGAAAGCAATTGTCTGTGTGATTAATCTGCTCTGCACTGCACTCACCTGTATTCACTTACCATTTTGCCACAACCCCTTTTATAATCAACTGAAGAGGAACGTGCCAACAGATATACCAACAAATAACAAAGACAGGCTTCAGATTTAGTTAGGTAATTTCATCCTCAGTAATTTGTGTTCTCCTATTCTGTGTAGGACTTGAAGATGTATTTACTTCTCTTCTATCATTTGTCTAAGGCTCTGGAGCTCCACCAAACCACAGTCAGAGCTATATTGTCCAAATGGAAAAAGTTTAGGACAATAGTGAATCTTCCCAGGAGTGGCCATCCTGCCAATATCTCTCCAAGAGCAAGACGTAAAATCGTCCAGGAAGTCACAAAAAACCCTAGAACAACATCCAAGGATCTGCAGGCCTCTCTCACCTTAGCTACGGTCAGTGTTCATGACTCCATCATCAGAAAGACACTGGGCAAAAATGGGATTCATCAGAGTAGCAAGGCAGAAACCACTGCTCACTAAGAAGAACATGAATGCTTGTCTCAAGTTTGCCAAAAAGCACCTGGATGATCTTCAAGAGTTCTGGAACCATGTTTTATGGACAGATGAGTCAAAAGTGGAACTTTCTGGCCAACATGGGCCCAGTCATGGGCCGAAAACCAAACATTGCGTTCCACAGTAGGAACCTCATACCAACAGTCAAGCATGGTGGTGGTAGTGTCATGATTTGGGGATGCTTTGCTGCATCAGCACCTGGACAACTTGCCATTATTGCAGGAACCATGTATCAGAGAATTCTACAGGAAAACGTCAGGCCATCCGTCCGTGAGCTGAAGCTGAAGCGCAGCTGGGTCATGCAGCAAGACAGTGATCCGAAACAAACAAGCAAGTCTACATCAGGTTGGTTGAAGAACAAGAAATTTAAAGTTTTGGAATGACCTAGTCAAAGTCCAAACCTAAACCCAACTGAGATGCTGTGGCAGGACCTGAAACAAGCAGTTTATGCTCGAAAACCCACAAATGTCACTGAGTTGAAGCAGTTCTGCATGAAGGAGTGCCCACGGCACTGTGAGAGACTGATCAATAACTACAGGAAGTGTTTGGTTGCAGTTATTGCTGCTAAAGGTAGCGTAACCAGTTATTGAATCTAAGGGGGCAATTACTTTTTCACACAGGGGCATTGGGTGTTGCATAACTTTCTTTAATAAATAAATTAAATAAGTAACAAAATGTTCTGTTATTTGTTCATTCAGTGTCCCTTTTATCTAACATTAGATTTTGGTTGAAGATCTGATAACATTCAGTGTCAGAAATATTTAAAAATGCAGAAAATCAGACAGGGGGCAAATACTTTTTCACAGCACTGTATATAGCCAATGTACAGCGCTGAATTTTGGTACTGGCAAAGAACAAGCCATGGGGAACACAATGTTCCAAGAAAAATACCCATATACTGTATGCCTTTGACACGTGATTAATGAACGATACACAGCTATACCATGGTGTGTTTGAGCGCAGTACCACTGGGTGACTTCAACAATCATTATTAACTAACTATTCTTCAACATCTTAAAGCACACACAGTCCCTATCATGTTTGATTTGTATTTCTTATTGAATAATGTCCACATGATATGTTCTGGGCCTTTACCAAACCCCAGCACTCTATATCGGCTAGATAAACCAAAAGTCGACAGTCAAATACATGCAGTATCTTCAGCACGAGAATCCCTTCAAAGGGAATATCGTATGCTGTGTTTGAATACCATTTATAAGGGGGTATACACTTATACTAATGTATTTAATGAGCCAAAAGGTGCAATAATAATACTAATATATATATATATATATATATATATATATATATATATATATATATATATATATATATATATATATATATTATATATTTTTTTTGTTAACTACCAAGTCTTTATGAGAGTGGATAGCTGTGGTTGCTCGAACTTAAAAATGTGCCCAATGTTCTAATTTATTCTGAACAAATATCTCCAGAGCTTTATCTCCAACATAGTCCTGGTCATACAATCTTCTGCTGCAAACAATATCCGACATTATCACATTTGCACGTTTTAGTGTCTCTTATTCCCAGGAACATCCAGCGCAGAACACGGAGCATGGCAGGAGGTGGAACAGCTGGCTGACAGCAGTACAGATGTTTTTAGACATACACCAGACTCCAGAAACACAGAGCCAGATCACTCTCCACTGGATTCCAGTCTACATTTCAAATGATTCTATACAGTTGTCTTGACAGAAAGTACATTCTTCGAAGGTGCCTATTTTTTTTGTTTTTTTCATTCAATGCATTCGTGCACTGACAAAAGCCTACAATAAACTAAAAGGATGTTTTTCGTACAAAAAAAAAGTCATGCCTAGTATATATTATATATATATATATATATATATATATATATATATATATATATATAGTTATATATGTATATAATATTTATTTATCCTAAAGATCATTCTCAAAGCCATTTATATATTTACAAGCACTTCAATGAAATGTCAGAGTGAAATTACTTCTTGAACAAATCTGACCCAGGATTGCATCTGCTGGCCCAGCCTTTCATTATTAGACTCTGAAAGCTACCTTAAGGTCACACTTGCCCTATAGCTTTGTAATACTTTTCTGTAAGACTTGGTGTTATGACGGGAAATCTGAAACAATGAACATTAATTGAGATTCGAGTTGTTCTGAATTGAATTGCTGTTACTAAAAGCTGGCTTTTGTTTGACCCACAGCTGCACTAACAGCTTAAATGTAAATAGGAACAAAAGTACATGTATTTTTAAAGAGCAGATCAGTAAAATAATAATAATAATAATAATATAATAATAAATAATAATAATAATAATAATAATAATAATAATAATAATTTAAAACCATACTACTACGGCAAGACTTCCTACTCGTGCCTCTTTTAATGCAAAAAGCCTTCGTGTTTCTGTGCAACTATGCTTACCTTTTAAAAATGCATTTTACATTGATGAGGACGGGAAAGAACCTTATCTAGTTGTAGAGCAGCTTCCGAGTCTAATTGGATGAATGATTACCCCAATTAAAATGGAAAATAAACAGTATCATTGCACTTTTTTTCTTTTTTCTTTAGTTTGTAAATACCTGGAGTTAGCCATACTTTATCATGGCTTTGCGCACCGACAGGCGGGTGCGAAATGCAGGTTGCTGCAGGTTGTGAAATATTTCCCAAGGCCAGTATGGACATTTTGTACATGATTTATAATGCCTCACCACTAGTCAAACTTCCATATCATGTATTATTAATTGTGTCGCTAGAGTAATACACACATGCATACACATTGTTGTTTGGAACAATGCGTTTATTACAGACCTTTGGTGGAGCACATTAGCTTCACTATGATATCCACACGCAATGACATCAAAGTGATACTGCAGATAAACTAACTGGCTTTCATGTCAAAAGCTATATGATTAATAATAGGACTTTTATATATATATATAATCTATATATATATATATAGATATATGAGATAGATATATATATTATATAATATATATTATAAAAGCTTTTAATTATGCGTCACAATAACACTTTTCGTTTTAAATTATGCATCATAAAAAGGTGAATAGAAATTAAATGTTCAATTATATTACAATTTAATATTTCATGCAAAAGAAACACGACAGGTTTTTTGCATTAAAAGAGGCGCGAATAGGAAGTCTTGCTACAGTAGTATGATTTTAAATTATTATTATTTTTTATTTTTATTTTTTTCATACCATCATTTATTTATTCATTTTTTTTACCGGTATGCATACAACCTCTCACTACCACACTTCAATCATGTTTATTATGTATTGATGATACACACCGCGACCACTAACTTAGCACATGTTTGGCACACAGAGAAGAGTGTTTCCACACGGAGGTCATACAACTTACACAACGCTTCACTGGACATGCGCCGGTATATCTGACAATGCATGCAGAAGTCATGTTTTTTGGCTCAGAAGAGGTGCTCTGGAAGAGTGATTTTGGACATTAGCAGTGTGGCATAGGCAGCTGTTTGGACGCATACAGGTTATTATACAATGACCAGATACATTCGGAACAGCAAGGTGGGATAGTTTATGTTTTATTTTTCATGTACTGCTGATGCTATTTAATGCTACTTAAAGAGGAATTGTTCATCACAGTTGTTAAGTGATTCACCAGGTATAGTCTATGTTAGCAGCACAGTAGCTAAGGGTGAATATTAAACCCAGAAATCACTCTTTGTGTTTAGCTCACCACACTAGGTCATCTTCCAGCTTCTGATTTTGAACACAGATTTTGTTTCTTTACTAGGAGCCAATTCACCAGCTTGCAGTATCTCCCCCAAGGTGACCTCAGCGTTTCACTGTCCTCCCTTCTTCCTGTGAAATAAACTTCCCTGCATTACAATCCTAATGAGCAGTCAAGCCACGCATGTAATCCAGTTTAGGAAAAACACTTTCACAAAGAAATTACCATCATTAAGGGACAACAAAGCCATTGTAATTAATATTTGACTCAATAAATGGTTTGTCTATTGCTATTCAGGATTAGAGGATCCCAGCCAGAGAGGACTAATATTTTAAATGTGACACATTAACAGGACACACAATTCCCTTATCTCTAAAGCACATAGATTTTGTAAGACACCCAAATCCCATTAATGAACCTATACTCAAACTGATTATACATCTCCTCTCTCAACAGCTCCTTCACGCCAAGCAATGCAAGGCTAAGTTTATTAAAGACTTGAAGAATTGCTAATCCGCTGCACAGGATCTCAAAATTAGCACTGTCTAACCTTAACAGATGCAATTTCACATAAGGGGAAGGATCAAACGCCACTTAACTGATCCATTATATGCTGTGAACAGTTTGTCAGATATAAACTTGCATATTGAACTGCAAGATAATACTGACAAGTACTGATATAATCTTTCTGAGCAAACCAAACAGCATGGCGAAATGGGCAAAATGTTAGAAACAACTGTCTGTGAAGGGTCCAACATGCCTGAAATGTGTTCTGTATTATATAAGAGATGCATTTCTCTGTTGCAAGTCATTCCCAGGCACTAAGGACAAGACTGACAGGCCTTGATAGTACGTGACCCATTCTAGGGAGTTCCACATACCTACAACTTTCCTGGTAAGAGGTAGTAATCATTCAGGAATGGTCACATGTATCTACGGATTGACACCTTGAAGACAAGTCACATTGAATCACTGCCCCCTGGCTGCCCATAGTGCTATGTCCACATTTGAAACCTGACTCACCTTCACATCAACTGAGAAATCAAGGATAGGGAATCAATATTACAGTTCTTTCTAGGCACTAGGCATAGAAAATCAAGCTAATGAAAAAAATTGCTTTGACTGCTTTATAAAAGTGTATACCAGCAACTGCTGAGCTAACCTTCCAGTGCACCCTTGAAAAAACAACAAGTGCATTACCACACTATAAATCATAGAAGGCACATGTATTTACAGTGCTGGTCCACCTGGTGGCACTGGCTGTAAAGAGACTGAATGATCTAAGCAGAAACATGGTTTATTTAGATTTCCAGAAAGCTTTTGACAAAGTCCCGCACAAAAGATTAATTCTCAAACTGAACGCAGTTGGGATTCAAGGAAACACATGCACATGGATTAGGGAGTGGTTAACATGTAGAAAACAGAAAGTACTGATTAGAGGAGAAACCTCAGAATGGAGTGTGGTAACCAGCGGTGTACCACAGGGATCAGTATTAGGTCCTCTGCTATTCCTAATCTACATTAATGATTTAGATTCTGGTATAGTAAGCAAACTTGTTAAATTTCCAGATGACACAAAAGTAGGAGGAGTGGCAAACACTGTTGCAGCAGCAAAGGTCATTCAAAATGATCTAGACAAGATTCAGAACTGGGCAGACACATGGCAAATGACATTTAATAGAGAAAAGTGTAAGGTACTGCACACAGGAAATAAAAATGTACATTATAAATATCATATGGGAGATATTGAAATTGGAGAAGGAATCTATGAAAAAGACCTAGGAGTTTTTGTTGACTCAGAAATGTCTTCATCTAGACAATGTGGGGAAGCTATAAAAAAGGCTAACAAGATGCTCGGATACATTGTGAAAAGTGTTGAATTTAAATCAAGGGAAGTAATGTTAAAACTGTACAATGCACTAGTAAGACCTCATCTTGAATATTGTGTTCAGTTCTGGTCACCTCGCTATAAAAAAGATTGCTGCTCTAGAAAGAGTGCAAAGAAGAGCGACCAGAATTATTCCGGGCTTAAAAGGCATGTCATATGCAGACAGGCTAAAAGAATTGAATCTGTTCAGTCTTGAACAAAGAAGACTACGTGGCGACCTAATTCAAGCATTCAAAATTCTAAAAGGTATTGACAGTGTCGACCCAAGGGACTTTTTCAGCCTGAAAAAAGAAACAAGGACCAGGGGTCACAAATGGAGTTTAGAAAAAGGGGCATTCAGAACAGAAAATAGGAGACACTTTTTTACACAGAGAATTGTGAGGGTCTGGAATCAACTCCCCAGTAATGTTGTTGAAGCTGACACCCTGGGATCCTTCAAGAAGCTGCTTGATGAGATTTTGGGATCAATAAGCTACTAACAACCAAACGAGCAAGATGGGCCGAATGGCCTCCTCTCGTTTGTAAACTTTCTTATGTTCTTATGTTCTTAATAATTATACACACACCTGGATATTAAACAGGCAAGGCATTAAATACAAAGGGAATGTACAGCAGATGATATAAGTAGCTTTTATGCATATTCACTATGGAGTCAGGAAGCAACACCAATTCAATGTAGTAGACCTTTGAGGGCAGCCAGGTGTTACTGATATCATCCCTTATATACACAAACAAAAATAACTGTAGGGAACATTTTTCTCTTACTGATAAGCCAGTAAATTTGTCCTTTGATGCTTCTAATGGTTAACCCTCAACTTTTAAACGTGAGAAATGTCTTCATTATTGTCTAAACAAGATTATTAATATTATTTGAATCTTTATTTCCAATTACAGTACAAGACCTCAATAGGTTGACAATGCAAATTAATTAATCCAGATGCTTGATGGATCCAATTCCAATCACAATTCTAAAAGTAGTTTTCAATGAGTTGAGTGAAGTTGTCTTAGATATAATAAATAGATTTCTGTCATCTGGAGTAGTTCCCTCTGCCTTCAAAACTGCTCTGGTTAAACCTCTACTCAAGAAACAAAGTACCAACAGTACACAGACTGTGCTCATCATTTTGAGTGGTGAATGAGTAACTGCTAAGTGCAGACTCTAGCTGTGTATCTGTTCTGGTTCTTTTAGTTTGAGTAATGTATTTGATACCGTTAGGGTTGTCATCTTGCTGTCTGGTTTTGTAGCACACTGAAAACCGGACACGTGTTGCCCGCTAACACTCAGTGCCAACGTTGCCCAAAAGCAACCACCGGCTCTGTGCCAGTGGTGCAAATTTGTGACAGGCTGCTGTGCCTTTAATTATCAATTGCTGTTGCTAAAACAACAAAAGAGCTGGACAAATTGACGTCACCACGAAGAGCAGCACAATTTCAGCTTTAGTTAGGTTCATAACTTAATATATGCTGCTATTCAATTATTTTCAGCAAATCGCTCTAAAGATAGATGTTGCTAGGAGCCAAACAGAGAAGGAGGCATTGCCTGCATTGTAATAGGGGTGCCAACTGTCAGGTTTTGGACGGGACATTCAGTTTTAAGGGAATTTGTACACAGTGCGGGGGATACCTGTGTATCTGAGTAACATATCTGATAAAGTGGACCAGACCATTTTACTACTCTAGCCTTGACTGAATGCATTACTGGTGTGAAGAAGTGGATGTCTCAGAAATGTTTACAGTTAAACTCTCATAAGACTGAAGTTCTTTTATTAGGTTCTCAGCCTCAACTAGAAACCACAAAATATTTGCAAATAGATCCAGGCAATTTAGCCATCAAAACAGCTGTGAAAAATCTGGTGATCTTATATATCTGCAGCTTATACAGAATGCAGCTACTAGGGTTCTCAGCAGAACTTAAAAAAAGACCACATAACTCCTGTGCTGGCCTCACTGCACTGGTTCTCAGTGAAATTTAGAGTCGATTTAAAAATGTTGCTTCTAACTTTTAAAGCACTTAATGGTATGGCAGCAGATTATTTGAAGGAGCTTTTATTCACGTAATACCTGCACATGATCTAAGATCAGAGGATGCAGGCCTGCTGTGCTCCTACAAGTATTCACACAAAGGAAAGGAGAGAGAGCTTGTAGACACTGTGCCACGGGACTGTGGACTGCACTGTCATATCAGAAGTGCCTCACCAGTTCATGTATTTAAAATGCTTTTATAGTTTAGCTTTTTTTAAATAATTTTTTTAACTGCATTTTAAAATGTGGGCACAATTTTAAAATAAATTTATTTAACATTATATTATACCAATATCAAAGCTGTTTTCATTTTTGATCTTGCTTTCCTTTAACTCTATTTCTCTATACAAATGTATTTTATTTAGATTTTCTTTTGTTCTGTCTGAAGCAGGGAGAAGTGTGCCCTGGCATGATCTCTGAAGCAGGGAGAAGTGTGCCCTGGCATAATCTCTGAAGCATGGAGAAGTGTGCCCTGGCATGATCTCTGAAGCAGGGAGAAGTATGTGCTAGCATGATCTCTGAAGCAGGGAGAAGTGTGCCCTGGCATGATCTCTGAAGCAGGGAGATGTGTGCCATGGCATGATTTCTGAAGCAGGGAGATGTGTGCCCTGGCATGATCTCTGAAGCAGGGAGGAGTGTGCCCTGGCATGATCTCTGAAGCAGGGAGGAGTGTGCCCTGGCATGATCTCTGAAGCAGGGAGAAGTGTGCCCTGGCATGATCTCTGAAGCAGGGAAATGTGTGCCATGGCATGATTTCTGAAGCAGGGAGATGTGTGCCCTGGCATGATTTCTGAAGCAGGGAGGAGTGTGCCCTGGCATGATCTCTGAAGCAGGGAGGAGTGTGCCCTGGCATGATCTCTGAAGCAGGTCAGGTGTCGCTGGGGAGAGCTGGAAGAGAGCCAGAATACAGTGCTGCCCTCCTTCTTGGAAAGAGCTCTAACAGATAGTGGGAGAGTTGACACTCAAACTGGAATGTTTGGTAACTTAAAGATTTAATAAATGAGCAAAGATTGATGATTTTTAAACTCTATATAGAACAGAGGTTCAGGCAAACCTGCCAATAGAGTCTCTGTAAAAACATTCTTTAGGGGCAGTTGCTCCAGAAATATACAGTATTCATACACTGCAATGCATATTATACTGCATATGAGGAGGTATACTGTAGTTAAGCCTTTATCTGGATCATTAGTATGGACTAAATGCACAGCTTGCTCATTCTGCAAAGTGTGCCCATCAGTGAAGGATATTAAGCTAACAGTTCATTTTAGTCCCAACTGTAAGACAATTCTACCAGTAAAGCAACCTCAGCAGCCCTACATTCTTCCTCTCCAACAAGCAAAGCATGATCTGGAATCGCTGAACCACACAATGATGGACATCACAGCACTGAAGATTGTTCAGGCTAAGTGCTTTCATTTAAACACTTTATAAGTATAACCTCCAGAATGTTGGCTAAAGCACTTTGAAGCAAAAGAGGTAATGTCAACATTTTGATTGTATGGACAGCAGTGCAGTTGCAGTTACAATACATTACATTACATACATGTCTTTTTATAACATTAATAAATAGTAATACAATGTATTTGTGACAGAGAGCAAATTAAGCCTTATCAACAATCCCCCTCCCGACCTGTGAGGACACTGTATAACAGGTGCAGAGTACCCCAAAATTGATGGTTTGGTAGTTCATTCCAGGGTCAGTCAGAAGCTGGCCATCCAGGAATTCGACCGGTAGGTCCTTCCTCGCCTCGGTGCTATGGTCTTCGGTAGCGGAATTACGTCATCACGCTTACACAGTTAAGCCAAACCTCCTATTCGCTAACCGGCGGCGGTTGTTCTCCCACAAGGGTGAATCGTGGTTAACGGAGCAAACTCTGGTCGTTGTAAGGGTGTAAAATGGTGTGGAGATTATATATATATATAATATATATATATATAATATATATAATCTATATATATTAGCCCGCGAATACGCGCTTATCAGTTGTAGGTTACTTTCTGATAAGAAATACACGTTGGGGTCAATTTTGATGTATTAAGCAAAACTGCAGCACAGAGGACCAATAGGGTCTAAAATTGGAGGAAATGTTTTCTAGATGATCGGATATCAAGATCGCCTCTTGAAGTAAACCATTCAAGAAGTTAAATGTGTAGACAGGGATGCACTCCTTAAAAAAGAAAACTCGCAGCCCAATTAATGCCAGTATGATCTGTTTTTTAACTGTCGAATGATATCAAACAGATCGTATTTAAACACTGGACAAACACAGGACAAACCGCCCTGATAACATTTAAATGTGGAAGAAATTTAAAGGACATACTTGTTCACTCATTTAGTCCTAGATTGGATCCTCCACAAACGTATTTATCAAAAAATTTGGTGGGGGGAATTTGGTAAAACATTTATTGCAAAGAGAAGCTCACTGGATAGTCACTCTACAAACACTGGAACCACTAGAACTGAATGAAGATGTTAATCTATGTCCCCTAAATTAAGATGTAGACTAGATTTCTATTTAATTATAGGGGCAAATTGAGTACTGTGAAATATGGCCAGCTATATATTTGCATGAAAAAAATTTTTTTTTTTTTTTTTAATGGATCCATATTCTATTAGCACTTCTTTGGGTTCAAATGCTTAAATAAATTTAACATTTGCACTCAATTGTAATATTTATACTATAGGCTACAGTTATGTCTCATGTTCATGATACTGAAGTATATCTTTCATTTTTTATAGTACCTGGATATTAGTATAAGTTAAAAAAAAAAAAAAAAAAAAGACAATATAAAGGTGTCTTTGCTTAGGTCAGAGGTCAAATCTAATAATCCAGAGGAATATGTCTTTTGTTTTTGTAATTAAATTTAACATGAATGTTTACATAACTAATCACATAACACATGCTCCACCAAGCCTGCCCAGATGGACATTACACTGATACCTAATCGTTTTCTGCTTGCTCCCTGACACCCAAAGAACAGGGACTGTTCTCTCTCCCTCTCTCTCTCTCTCTCAATTTATTTTACTCATTATCATTTTTATTACAATTCTTTGAAGTTGAAATTAACTTTCCTATTAATGCTTACAACTTGCATATATAAATCAACCAGATTAAGGGAACAGCTGTTCTGCTCGGATGGTTATAAGAAGTGCTGTGGTAAATGTGCTGACTTTAATCCTGACACGCTTTTCTGCAGAAGCTGGCTCTGTATGATGAATGTTTTGCTCTGTATTCAAAGTGCAGTCAATGGAAGAGAGTGGTCCTGTCCACAATGGGTTAGGGTCGGGACTGGAATTGATTATCGGATATCATTGCTCATATTTAGTATCAGTATTTAGCACCTTATTGCAGAAGTGAACTGTGACAGATGCAATACGACGTAATAAGAAAGCATTTGGGGTTATTCAGTGTGTTTATATGGTTTACTGTTTATTTCATTGATTCAGTCCCACTTTAAAAATAATATGCAGTCATAACTTAGTTCTGGATAGAACACCAAATGCATCTACAACTGTGACTACCACTAACATGACTACTACTACAACTAGTAATAATAATAATAATAATAATAATAATAATAATAATAATAATAATAATAATAATAATAATAATAATAATAACGGACAGTTGCTGCTTCTCTGATATTAGTAGGATCCTTTTTCTGTCTTCTTTAATCTCTTCTCAAAAGCACTTTCTTTCTTATTTAAAGTGGCTGCCTTGTTTCCCTGAAGCACTATCAAAATGAATCAATTCTGTTTTAAATTGCTATCTCTAACACAAATGATACAGTACTCCCTGACACCCCCTAACTGCCAGCCCTGCCCTGCGTCAAAGTATAACTGACAAAAGGAGGAATCAGGTTGGCACAAGTATGTAGCACAAGAAGAATAAACAGATGTACAGTCAGTTTTGCCAAGTACGGAATTTCATCTCTGGAGCATTCAAATGTTTTTCAGTATAAGTCTTTGAGCCTGTGGGAACCTTTCTAATGTATACTACTGTAGTACTATGCAACACCACCACATTGTAATTAAAATCAGGTAGGCTGTGTGTAGCTTCAGGTAAGGAAACACCTGCCAGGCGAGCATCTATCACTCTGTATCAAACCAAGCCAGATGTGCTTTCTTGTCTCTTGTAATTGGACTCTCAGCTGATGTTAGATGAGCAATGTATATCAAGTAAGAGACAGCCCATTTACACTAATGTATGTGTTTCTAATATAAAAAACACTTTGTTGTCTTCGATATTCATCCATTCATTTATTCCACTTTAGATCACCATTGACGCTGCATTATGCAAACACAGCTGTGCTTAGTGTAGAGAGCATGATGTGCACGCCACACTCTGAGGTGTCCTGCCACACCAGAGCCCTCAGCATCAAAGGAGATAACAAGGTCAAGTGCAGTGAGTGGTCATTTGACATCTTTTGGCAAGTACGGGACTCAATGAGAGTGCTGGCAGGAAGTGAAGCACACAGCCAGGATGAGTCCACATCGTGCCTCAGCTGTAAACACCAATCAGAAAAGAGTGTGGAGTGGAGCCGCTGAACTGAGCGCACGACGAGGTGTAAATGAAGGGCCTACCACCAAGCCATGGAACAACTAATGCTGGAAAGCGGTTTGATGCTTTATTTTGATTTAAATTAATTTTTAACTTTCTTTGCAAACGCAGACTGTCCTCATTGTGTTGCATGCGCTCCAGTACTGTATGTTAAAATGGTGATGCAGGGAATGAGTATGCTAAGAGGGTCAAGACAGTGGAGGACGCTTAACATGCATTAAAAAAAGAAATTAACACGTTAATTGCATAAGTACGATTGACAGCCCTAGTTTAAAGACAGAATACCCCAATACATTATATAAAACAGCAAACTTTTTTAATTAATTAAAATGGGATACAAAAAAGGCCCTTCATAAAACTGTCCTTGCAGTTGTGTGAATAGGGCCCAGTACCTCCATGGTCCTTTGTGTACTGTACATCTCTGTCTCTTCTTCCTTGAGCTATAATTGAAATTGCAGTTGCCCCCGTAACCTCCCCCTGCTGCAGGTAAGCAGCAGCATGCCCATGTTGTTCATATTGATAGAGCAACGACTTTTGTGCAAGTGCAATACTTCTCTGGGGAATATTATCTTTCCTGGGGAATAATTAAACATGAATGTCAGACACAACACAACCTCTCAACTCGTTCTAATACCAAACTGGGGCTGCACCCGATAACACCTGCATTCGACATGCCAATCTGCTAGCATCATTACACAAAAGTCAAAGATCACCTGTTTGTATCACATCTTTGTATAATTGCTATTATTTAACCCTGACAGTATTATATTTTCACAGCCTATATGTTTGTTTTGTAGTCAGAGATTTGAAACCCGCCTCTGGACACTCATTAGGTAACTTCATCATTAGCCTGAGTTGGAGAAATTGAGTTCTGTCAACCCTAACGAAGTCCCAGTCACATCTTTATATGACTGATCCATTTGCTTTTTGTCCATGTGAAATGGAAGCTGTTCATGGCCCAATATAAAGACTACACAAAGTAAAATAATCAGAAAACAAAATTTAAATTCAGTTTGGTGTTTAATCAAAACTGAAAAATACGACATGTAAAATGTTGTGCCTGCCTGCGTTTTGTAAGAGCTTGCTGTCACAAGGATGGCTTGTGGGTAACATCAGAACAGGAAGAGACAAACACAGCGTGATAAAGTGCTGATGCGCATTTAATTAATTAAACAGTTTGAACAAACCGATCACATAAGCACCAAAACACCAAAAAAGCACCTTTTTGTACCAAAAAGAAAAAGGCACTGTGGCCAAAACAAACAATAAACAGAGACAAAGAAACAAGTATCAATTGTTTATATTTTTATATTTTTCATTCAGTTGGGCTCAGGCACATTTTACATGTGAAGTGATTTGGCCGGGAAGACAATTAACCTTTTGCTGCCAACCTAAAACAACAGTGCACAATAAACATTTAAATCATAAAACATCAATAGACAATAATGGAGTCTGGCTCAATCCCCATCAGGTTACGTTGTCTTCATCGATTCTGAATGAACCCTTGGATAACAGTACATCTGATTAAACATCCAGCCAGCAAAGGGGCAGGGGGAGGGGGGTCCCATCTCTTTACTCAATACATCAAGCTGCAATGTATTTCCTTCAATCTTTTTTCTTCATATAAAAAGACTGCACCTATAATCCATTTTACATTTCAATAACACAACAGTTTTTATTGATTTTCAAAATGTCTGGATTTCTGTGCATTTATGGCTTACTATATGATTTAAAAATACGGCCATGCATTGTCAAAGCTAGATTGGGATGTGAATCATGTGCATTCGTGTAGTTCACAACATAACCTCAGAGCTGAAGAAAGAAAAGAAAATTGCATTTTCCAAACCGCTGACCGTTTGCATCTTGAAAAGCTTTTGTAAAAGGCTACAGTGTATTTGATTAAAACAAGAAGCACATCTCATTTCCAAACTCATATTCATGCTTAAACAAATAATTACTTTCTAGAAGCAATTTAGGTTTTCAAGCTGGTATTAAGATTTGATATGCATATAATGTTGTTGATCAGTCTTTAGAAACGTAGAGTGTATCTCTACATTAGGGTGTAATGATTTATTTGTGCACAGTGCTTGTAACTGTAGGAGGTATAGAACTATGCCGACAGCTGAAATCAAGCAATCAAACACTAGTTAATGTACATTATTTTAGAATAATTCCTATAAAGACAGATTTTATTTTACTAATTCAAATTACTTGCCCGCCATAAATGTTATGTCTCATATTTTCTTTTTATCTGATATTGATTACAATTTTGTGAACTGAAATGGAACTGCTCTATCATTTGCAGTCATTCCTGGCTGTATCGTTTTTCTAAGCTAAATTACTTAAATAACTCTTTTTCGTGTAAGACCCAAGCTATTGCAATGATTCGTTTATCTCTGGCCAGTCTGAAATTGCTCTGATGCAAGCGACAGCCTGTATTGCAGTAGTTGTTGTCCATCCTCTGATGACAAGAGGACATTTTTAAACAAGCCTTTACAATACCTGCAATTTAAAGCATAGAAATTGCCAGGTGTGCGCTACACTACTATAAATGAATCTGTGGTTATACTGGCAGAATCGAATCACTTGTAATCCTGTGGGATGAGCTGCAGTTCAGCACATGCTGGGTGATACAGACAGTGCTATTGATTTTCAATGGGGGGGGTGGGGGTGATTTTAGCTATTAAAGACACACTTCACCACAGACATATGTAGAATATGAAATTTCTAATGGTGTAAAAAAATTAATAGATGGTGGGCTCCCATATATAAACATTACAATAAAAAAACGAAACAGTTTCGTACTACGTATAATGCAGTACAGTGTGCGAGTGGAACAATAATAACATTATGATATGACTGACAGTTTAAGTCTTGACAATTTATTGTACTGAAAAAGTATTATTGATTCTTAACAATAATTGTGTTTTTGAAAACCATCTAAAAGCTAAAAAGGATAAGAGCCATGAAAATGGAAACACCTTGCAGACTCATTGCATCCAGTTAAGATGGTCCTGGCTATACTCTATTGACATTGAGTTTTAAGTGTGTGCAATGTGTATCAAACAATGTAGGTTAAGATTTCAAAACACGCCCATGCACTACATTGTCAAAGCTAGATTGGGATGTGAATCATGTTCATTACTGTAGTTCACAACATAACCTCAGAGCCAAAGAAAGAAAAAACACTGACATTTTGTATCTTGAAAAGCTTTTGTAAACGGCTACAATATATCAGTGAATTTGATTAAAACAAGAAACAAATCTAATTAAAAATGTTTCATGTTTAAAACCGAAATGATAAATTTCTAGAAGCAAATTTGATAGCTGGTATTAAGATCTAATCATGCAATTCGACTTATCTGTAACTTTTTTTTCAGTTTAAAAAAGTTTTTGTTTTAAAAAGGTAAACAGCTGCCATAATGTGTTACAGTACTTTAGACATAGCACAATGACAAAGGTTTTATTAATAAGAGCCTGTGTAATAGTTTTAAACAGTGGTAGGTCTGTATGCTGGCATCATTTAAAAATCAGAACATATACACCTTCATGTTTCTTAAATATTTTTACAGATGAAAAAACAGGAGAGACTAACATGCTTCTAGTCCCACAGACCCCGTGGACAAATGGTTAATATGAACAAAAATAAAAACAGAATGTGTGTAATAGAAAATGATCAAAGATCTGCTGAACATAATAGAAAATGATTATGAGAACCCTGAGCAATTCACAAGAGGAGAAGTATCGCTGAACTCTCAGCAGTACTACTAACCTGAACCCTGAGCCCTCAGCAATACCACTAAACTGAACCCTGTGCTCTGAGCAATACCACTAAACTGAACCCTGTGCTCTGAGCAATACCACTAAACTGAACCCTGTGCTCTGAGCAATACCACTAAACTGAACCCTGAGCCCTCAACAATACTACTAAACTGAAACCTGAGCTCTCAGCAATACCACTAAACTGAACCCTGTGCTCTGAGCAATACCACTAAACTGAAACCTGAGCCCTCAGCAATACCACTAAACTGAACCCTGAGCTCTCAGCAATACCACTAAACTGAAACCTGAGCTCTCAGCAATACTACTAAACTGAACCCTGTGCTCTGAGCAATACCACTAAACTCAACCCCCAGCTCTCAGCAATACCACTAAACTGAACCCTGAGCTCTTAGCAATGCCACTAAACTGAACCCTGAGCTCTCAGCAATACCACTAAACTGAACCCTGAGCTCTCAGCAATACCACTAAACTGAACCCTGAGCTCTTAGCAATACCACTAAACTGAACCCTGAGCTCTCAGCAATACCACTAAACTGAACCCTGAGCTCTCAGCAATACCACTAAACTGAACCCTGAGCTCTCAGCAATACCACTAAACTGAACCCTGAGCTCTCAGCAATACCACTAAACTGAACCCTGAGCTCTCAGCAATACCACTAAACTGAACCCTGCAATACCACTAAACTGAAACCTCTCAGCAATACCACTAAACTGAACCCTGAGCTCTCAGCAATACCACTAAACTGAACCCTGAGCCCTCAGTAATACCACTAAACTGAACCCTGAGCTCTCCGCAATACCACTAAACTGAACCCTGAGCCCTCAGCAATACCACTAAACTGAACCCTGAGCTCTCCGCAATACCACTAAACTGAACCCTGTGCTCTGAGCAATACCACTAAACTGAACCCTGAGCCCTCAGCAATACCACTAAACTGAACCCTGAGCTCTCAGCAATACCACTAAACTGAACCCTGAGCTCTCAGCAATACCACTAAACTGAAACCTGAGCTCTCAGGAATACCACTAAACTGAAACCTGAGCCCTCAGCAATACCACTAAACTGAAACCTGAGCTCTCAGCAATACCACTAAACTGAACCCTGAGCTCTCAGCAATACCACTAAACTGAAACCTGAGCTCTCAGCAATACCACTAAACTGAAACCTGAGCTCTCAGCAATACCACTAAACTGAAACCTGAGCTCTCAGCAATACCACTAAACTGAACCCTGAGCTCTCAGCAATACCACTAAACTGAACCCTGTGCTCTGAGCAATACCACTAAACTGAACCCTGAGCTCTCAGCAATACCACTAAACTGAACCCTGAGCTCTGAGCAATACCACTAAACTGAAACCTGAGCTCTCAGCAATACCACTAAACTGAACCCTGTGCTCTCAGCAATGCCACTAAACTGAACCCTGAGCTCTGAGCAATACCACTAAACTGAAACCCGAGCCCTCACTAAACTGAACCCTGAGCTCTCAGCAATACCACTAAACTGAACCCTGAGCTCTCAGCAATACCACTAAACTGAAACCTGAGCCCTCAGCAATACCACTAAACTGAACCCTGAGCTCTCATCAGTGCCACCAAATTGACCAATACATTGTGTGAGCATGTTCTGTGAAAATGAAGCTTGACTTGAAGTATAGGATGAAAGAGGGCTTTTCCTGTCATACCACACAATCTGATGTGAAGGAGGTCATAGAAGTTGATGCTGCGGCAGGAATGGAGACCTGTCACATTATTTAATAAGAAAAGGATGAAACAGAAATAGAACAACGACATTAACCTGCCATAACAATGTCAATAGGGTGTAGTCAGGACCACCCTGCTTGGATGCAAAGAGTCTGCAAGGTGTTTTTATTTCCATGGCGCTGAACCTTTTCAGCCTTAGATGATTTAAAAAATATGATTATTGCTGAGAATCAATATTTTTTTTTCAGTACAATAAATAATTAAGACTAAACAAATGATCAATAATATCATAACATTATCGTTCCACCGTACACCATCTTATTTATTTATTTATTTTACACCAAGAGAAATTTCAACAGGAAAGTAGCGCTATATATATATATATACTAAAAATGTCTGTAATTAAGTTTATCTTTAATAGCTAAAATCAACACACCCCATTGAAAATCAGTACAATGCTCATTGTCATATTCACCTCAATTCAATACAATAGCACTGTCTGTATCATCCAGCATGTGCTGAACTGCAGCTCATCCCACAGGATTACAAGTGATTCGATTCTGCCAATATAACCACAGATTCATTTATAGTAGTGTAGCGCACACCTGGCAATTTCCATGCCTTAAATTGCAGATACAGTTAAGGCTTTCTTTAAAATGAAAGTCGGCTTGTCATCAGAGGATGGACAGCAACAACTGCAATACAGGCTGTCACTCGCATCAGAGCAATTTCAGACTGGCCAGAGATAAACAAATCATTGCAATAGCTTGGGTCTTACACGAGAAAGAGTTATTTAAGTAATTTAGCTTAATAAAACGGTGAAGCCAGGAGTGACTGCAAATGATGGAGCCAACAGTTCCACTTCAGTTCACAAAACTGTACTCAATATCAGATAAAAAGAAAATATAAGACATAACATTTATGGCAGGCAAGTAATTTGAATTAGTAAAATAAAATCTGTTTATCTGAATTATTCTAAAATAATGTACATTAACTAGTGTTTTATTGCTGCTGCCGGCATAGTTCTGTACCTCCTACAGTTAAAAGCGCTGCACAAATAAATCATTACACTAATTTTCTAATGACTGATCAACAACATTATATGCATATCAAATATTAATACCAGCTTGCAAACTTAAATTGCTTCTAGAAAGTAATTATTTGTTTAAGCATGAAAATGAGTTTGAAAAGCAGATGTGCTTCTTATTTTAATCAAATACACTGTAGCCGTTTACAAAAGCTTTTCAAGATGCAAACGGTCAGTGGTTTTGAAAATGCAATTTTCTTTTCTTTCTTCAGCTCTGGGGTGTATGTTGTGAACTACACGAATGCACATGATTCACATCCCAGTCTAGCTTTGACAATGCAGTTCATGGCCGTGTTTTGAAATCATAGCCTGTGATAGTTGTACACATAATACCTACACAAAACTCAATGAAGAAATGCCATAAATGCACAGAAATCCAGACATTTTGAAAAGCAATAAAAACTGATGTGTTATTGAAATGTAAAATGGATTATAGGTGCAGTCTTTTTATATGAAGAAAAAAGATTGAATGAAACACACTGTGGCTTCATGTGTTGATTAAAGAGATAGGAACAGGTATATGAATATGTTTGACAATCGCCATATAATTGGTTATTTTGGTGGAAAAGGAACCAATAACAAAACCTTATGCGAGAACTCTACACGCTAAGCAACACAACAGTATTGAGACGGACAGCAGATTTCACTGCCTGTGTTATTTATAAAGTGTTCTGTGACAATGTCTTTTTGTGTCAACACATTTTGAGTACATGTACGTCCCCTGTACATCTTGCATCTTCACTCTAACCGGGCCGGGGTGCCCCCTTCAAAATGCTGAACTTCAGAAGAGGAGTCAGGAATCAAGGAAATAGAACAGGTAGAAGATAGACAGAAGACAGATAGAACAGGTTTAATTTTATCAGCTGATGCTGTGAATTCAGAAGACATTGACGGAGGGACCAAAGGCATATTGCAAGAATATGTACAACAAAGCAGGAAACTAGGGAAAGAAATGAGTTGTGTTTTAAACCCTTCAGCTTGTTCAGCAACATTTAAATTGAGTTGATGTATAACTGGCATGCCAGGGTGTGTCTTTCCACATTCATTTCAGCAATTGCAAAAAAAAATTAAAAAAATTAAAAAATTTGCCTGCAGTCTGTTTGGCAGAGTTGAGATCCTGTCCTGACTGGGAGTGGCAACCACCATGAGGGCGCATCAGTTTCACCAGTGGAGCTACACAACTGGACAACCCCTTAGAACTAAAATATTTGATCTTATTAACCTAACCAGGAAGTGGCTGCCACCCGAACCCAAACAGAGACTGAGGTTGTGGAGACCATCGTGTTAGACCACTGTCAGCGCTGCCTACCCAAGGAGGTTCGTCGCTGGGTGAGGCAGAAAGAGGTACTTTCCACTGACGCTCCAGTAGCTATAGTGAAAAGAATCTACATGGCAGGAGCAAGCGAAACATTGCAACAAAACCGGGTAAGTCTGCTCCACATTCATTTGGGGAAAGTGAGCAGTGGGGAAATGCCATGAAGGAATAAGACTGGGGGTCAAATACAACGGCGAAAGCCAATAACAGGGGAATGGTACACTGAGAGTCAAACCCCCGAATGATAATTTGTTAGAATTGTAACAAACTGGGACATATTGCGGCTTATTGCCCACAAAAACAGGAACCTATGCAATGCAATGTGTGTAACCAAGTTGGAAATTATGATGTGTTGCATGCATGCCCTGTGGTTATGGCGGTTTCAATAGATGAACACCTCAAACTGAAACATATGTGCACTGTGACAGTTAATGGGCAAGAGGTGGCTGCGCTGCTAAATTCGAGAAGCATGATCTCTGTATTGGTCGCACAAAAATTAGTAATGTCTCACAAATTGGATAAATACCATGATATCAGTATTATGTGCATACATGGAGACACTCGTCCATACCCCACTGCCCTGGTAACAATGCAAACAGAGGCAGGCGCCCTGGAGTACGAGGTTGGAGTAGTCCCCAACATGCTGTATGATGTAATACTGGGACCCCCCCCCCCTCAAAAGGACAAGCAGGAAGTAACCTTGAGTCCACAACAAAAAACAGAAGAGGGTGTGGTCTCCACAGAGACACCGGTAAAAGTGTTTTTAGTGGAAAACCAACCTGAAATAGAAAATGTTGTTGAACCCAAGGCAACTGAAGAGGTTAAGGAAGAACCTCCCACAAGTGGGGAAGGGGAAATCAAGGTAACAGAGGACCTTGAAGGAGGTGAAATTGAGCTGCCAGAGCTAAAAATTTCGCTTAGTAAATTTGGGACTGCGCAAGCACAAAATCCCACACTGCAACATGCTAAGGGGAATGTGAAAGTGCCTGATGGGGCCCCTGTAAATGAAGAAAACATGCCCACGGGATATCCATATTTTATGATACAGAATGGATTTGTTGTTTCAGGTGGCAAAGATAGGGGTAGAGATTGTGGAGCAATTACTGTTAAACTTAGCCCATGGCCATATCTTAGGGAGTCATCTAGGGGTGAATAAAATGAGGGATAGGGTACTAAAAAGGTTTTACTGGCCTGGGATACATGGGGAGGTAAACAGACAGTTCTTGTCCCAAATGTCAGTTAGCTGCTCCCAAACCCGCCTTTAGGAGTCCCTTGGTGCTCTTACCCATTATAGACACATCCTTCAACCGGACAGCTATGGATTTAGTGGGACCCCTACCCAAGTCTGCTAGAGCAGGGGTCGGCAACCTCAACCTAACCAGGGGCCGCTGTGGTGGCCCACAAAACGGCTTGTGGGCCGCCACTAACAAAACTGAACTATTTTTAACTCAATTGTCAGGTTGTAATACCTACATAATACCAACATACTTACAGAAATACACTGGGCAAAGAATGGAGTACAATTGTACTGTATTTATTGAAACAAAATGGAAATCTTTGAACAAAGACATTAATGCTATACCGCTGTTATCGTCTTTTCAGTCAAAAATCTTAAACCACACAGAATTCACAATGTAAAACCACACAGAATTCAAACTGTGCTTATCTGTGCAACAGCAAAGATAAATAACTATTAAAATGGGTTTCATTTACATTTACTAGCTGCCCGTTACTTCTGTGTTTCTCAAAGAAAAAAACTCCAAAAAAAATAAGTATTGTAAATTGTATTTGATGGTACATGGATTCGCACCAAAAGCAGCCCTAACACACAAATGCAGGTTTAATCTTTTCCCATTTAACATTACATGTGATTATTAAATTGAACATTTTGCTCCCAGCAAGGGAAAAAAAAAACATCATTTCTCTTAAAATAAAACAAACAACTTATTTAATTTGGCCAACTTCACCTCTGTCATTCCACTGGCTCAGCACTTGGCATACTGTTACTGCATAAGCATTGATTACGTATTTCCATGTGACGTTGGCTGCATGCCTTGGAACTGTTGCCTAACAACCACTGACAGACTGCATGTGGTGTGAGAAAATCACTCCAGCAACACAGAAGCTGGCTGTGCAAGTGCTGAGGCAGCGGATCTAATTAATGTTTTTTTAAATGTAATACATTGATAAAGAAACTCAGAGGGGCCGCCACCAAACCTCAAGTGGGTCGCCACTGGCCCGCGGGCCGCCACTTTCCGACCCCCGCGCTAGAGGTCATAATTATATCTTTGTGATATTAGATTACACCACCAGGTATCCCAAAGCAATCCCATTATGCACGTGCAAGTTTACCACTTGAATTTATTAAACGCATGGAAGGATATGGAAGCACTTGTGGTCACGTACCCTACACCACCACTAGGGAAAACCGAGACAAATCACCCACACTTTCACCACAGCAAATGAGAGAAGCCAGGACATTGGTGGAAAACAACAGTGAAATATTTTCAGGGATACCTGGACGAACCCTGGTAGTGGCCCACGATATTGTGTCTCCACCCGGGGTAAAGGTGAATATGAGACCTTACACAGTACCAGAGACTCTCCGAGAGGCAATCCGGAAGGAAGTAGAGGAAATGTTCGCTGTAATGGTAGCTGAAGAATCAAACCATAAGTGGTCCAGCCCCATAGCTAAGGTCTCCAAACTTGATGGATCATGGAGGTTTTATAATGACTTCCATAAGGTGAACAAGGTCTCAAAGTTTGATGCCTACCTAATGCCCCAGGTAGACGAGCTATTAGAGAAAATAGGGAAGACCAGATGCATAAACACTCTAGATCTGGCAATATATAGTAATGTCCTTCGCATTACATGGTGCCACAGCACCATTTCAGCGTTTAATGGACCAAATATTGAGACCCGATCCAGATTATGCAGCCGCCTACTTGGATGATGTAGTCATTCACAGCTTTGACTCGGAGTCTCACTTGCCTCAGGTAAAGAGAGTGTTGGGTGCATAAAAAAGGCAGGGTTGATGACCAACCCAGCAAAGAGCAGTTTGGAGATGCAGGAGGCCAAGTATTTTCTAATAGGGGTGGTAAAACCAGGTCACAAAAGTGGAAGCATTAAGGACCTGGCTGAAGCCAGTTAACAAGAAACAGGTGAGGGCATTTCTAGGGTTCACAGGGCATTAACGAAGTGTCATTCAGAATTATGCCACCATAGCTGCCCCACTAAGAGACATGACAAAAGCCTGAGGTTCCAATATGGTGCAATGGGATGAGACAGCAAGCCAGGCATTTAAGATGCTTCAAGAAGCGTTGTGTATTGCTGGTACTGACAGTCCCTGACTTCAACAAAGAGTTCATGGTACAGACAGATGCATCACAGGTAGGACTGTCTCAAGAAATATAGGGAACAGAACATCCAGTTCTCTTATTAAGTAGGAGATCAACTACACAGTAGTAGAGAAGAAATGTCTGGCAGTGAAGTGGACCCTGGAAAATGTAAATTATTATTTGCTAGGTTGCCATTTTACATTAATCAGTGATCATGCCCCGCTTACATGCATGCATAGATCAGAAGAAAAGAATGCTAGGGTAATGAAGTGGTTCTTGAGCCTACAACCCTTCTATTTTAATTTAGAATATAGGTCCGGAAAGCACATGGGGAATGCAGATGGGCTATCCAGGGTTCATGGGCTTTTTGCAAATGTCGCTCAACCCATGGGGTTGAAGCTGAGGGGAAAGATATGTAATACACCAAGGGGCAAGGTGATTAATGGAAGATATGTGAGAGCAGATATTTTAAGGGGATTGTGCCCTCGCACAAAATGAGTCAGCATACCTGCACAGGGTGGGGTCAGCATAACTGCACAGGATGGAATCAGTATACCTACACAGGGTGGGGTCGACTCACCTAAATAGGACCCATTTTGGCCAGATATGTGAGAGATAGTTGGAGGAGACACGGAGTGCTGTGTATGTGTGTACTTGAGAGAGACAGAAACCTGAACTTGTAAAAATCTTGTAAACCTGTGTCTGACCTGGACTGTTTGGACTCCCTTGACAGCTGTAACACTGTTTGTGTGAAAACCTGACTTGTGTACCGAGAACTGTATTCCGGCCTGACAACAATTCTACCTGTATACAGGATGAAAATAAAGATAAGATACACCCTGTTTGAACAGAACTTATCTTGTGGGTCTCGTGCCGATTTATGTACAAGTTCGCCTTTACAGGCAATACTTTGTAATAGAATAATAATATTAGTATATATATATATATATATATATATATATATATATATATATATATATATATATATATATATATATATATAAACATTTCACACAGAGAGAACATCGAATCAATGTGACTGCATTTGAAGATGTTATATATTGACAAGATGAATGATGTTGGGTATGGATATTTACATTCAAGCTAGGGCTTCTCATATTTTAATGTGCATTTTACATATTGATGAACACATGTAATCATTGGGGGGGGTCCTCACACTTCTGTGTTAAATAGTTGAATGGTTCCCAATAGTATCAAATCAGCACCACACTTAAGGATGAAATAAATGTGAAGCAACCAGTGAATCCCTGCAGCACGGGGTATAATACTCTGTGTTCGAGGCCACAAAGGAGGACCTGTATTACACACTGTAGTACACGACCAGAAGTGCTTTTCTTTTAAATTGGTTGTAGCTAACAACATTAACTTCTATTAGCCTCCCTCAGAGGTCTTACATGTGCAGTTTCAGTTAATTTTAAAGCATTTTAACTAGATTAGGTTAAAGAAAGTTCTCAGCATATCATCCAGGTCAGAGCTGCTCAGTCCTGTGGTTGAAAGAGTCTTACTCTTGAGCAGAGAGTTCTTAAAGAGCCACAAGAAACAAAACAAAAAGAAAAAAAAGAAAATGTTCAACTGTACTACACACCGCTCAGCATGTTTGTGCTCGTTGAAGAGATTACATGTTGAAACTAACACAACATAATTTTTTTGCAGTTTGACTTTACCAAAAACTAGTGAATGTCTGGCCGTCACCTGTCAATCAAGACAGCCATGCTGTAGAGGGAATGCCAGGCTGTCACCTCTCACTCATGAGAGCCATTCTGTGGAGTAAATGTCAGGCTGTCACCTCTCACTCATGAAAGCCATTCTGTGGAGTGAATGTCAGGCTGTCACCTCTCACTCATGAAAGCCATTCTGTGGAGTGAATGCCAGGTTGTCACCTCTTAGTCAAGAGAGCCATGCTGTGGAGTGAATGTCAGGCTGTCATCTCTCAATCAAGAGAGCCATGCTGTGGAGTGAATGTCAGGCTGTCATCTCTCAATCAAGAGAGCCATGCTGTGGAGTGAATGTCAGGTTGTCACATGTCAATCAAGACAGCCAGACTGTGGAGATTGATGAGGCTGAACTTGCTGAATGCAGAATTTATGTATTAGTGATTAAACAGAACACTATTTAGGGAAAACAGAACATTAGGTGCTGCTGACATTGAACCTTCCTAATACACCTCCCATCAGATATTTGCTGGCACTTGTCAGTGCCGCTGTTTGAATGTGGTGGATGTTATTCCCTACATGTTGCTGTAGTGAGCTGTTTCCTCACGTAAAAACAGACAAGCAACAGACCATCTCAAGATTTGTAATAACTGAAATTCACAGGACATAATGTTCTGTAACAATCCTACAGAAAATCCAGTGGAGATGGCAAAGTTCCATAAATGTCACAACAGGACTGTTGAACCGCTAGCCTTTTCTGAACAAACTCTCACAAATAATCGTTAAACATAAAAGTCTGAAAGTGTTCCAAGTTTATTATCTTCTTTGATTATTATTGCAATGTTCCAATCAGTTTCAGCAGTAGCTTTGACATTGGAAGTTATTCACAATACTTCCATCTGTCCCAGTTTAAGGACTTAAAAATCTGGTCACCTTACTTCTAGCAGAAGACATATATTTACCTCTCAACTTGAGAGTTTGGTCTTTAGACGATTGGTTCATCTTTGAACCGTGATGTAGACAGTTCGCACCCAGGCCTTGCCTTTCAATTCAATGGGATTAGATAGCAAGCCGTTACAGTGTCATAATACTGTTTGGAGGGGTCTGTTCAATTTAGGTAAACAACGGCTGATCTAAATACCTCCATCATTTAACTAGTAAAATAGGCTCACAGTATTTAGGCCCTCCTCCGTACAGATTAGATAAATATAGTGGCATGGAAATCTTCAGCTCCTTGCCTACCATTTAAGCCACTCACTGACAGCATTGGTACCTTAGCATGGCAAGCTCTACCACTAAAGAGAACCTTGTGACTGTTCATCCATATAGTAATGAGCCCAGGCATCCAGAGTTTCAAAAAGGAACTTTTGAAACCAAATTACATTAATTCTACATTAGACACCAAATTACATCCTCCTCACTAGGCAAGTCACAGCCTGGATAGTCAGGTGCGTTGGCACCAGTATGCTGTGAATATTCAGACAGTGTTCTTTTTTATTTACTACTAAAATTAAGAACTTGTTAAGAATGTATTAACTTAAAGGTTAAGGACCTACAAGATGGGGCAAATCAGGTATTTACTATGGAAGTTGTTTCACGTTTAATGGAGCCAGGTTGCTGCAGATCCCAGATTGGGTAACTTTTTGTCTGACAGTTTTCAAATGATGAACAGTATTAAAAAAAAAAAGAGGCAAAAAAGAACTATATACATAATATGTATGATAAAAAAAAAAGCTTTTCATTGTTGTTTTCCTCTGCATCTAAAAGGGCTAAAAAAAACACACTCAGTTCCTTAAGGGACAGATTCCTCCAAGCCTGAAAGGCTTCATTCTGAACATGAGAAAGAGACAGGGCTTACCTGGTTATTTACTGGAAATGGAAAACATCACTTTGAATGACACTTTGAATGTCTCCCAATGACATAACAAGTTCACAGAGACATTTAAGGATTCTGCATTTTAACAGTAAAGCTTTAGATATGTAACCTTCCCTCTTCAGTCCACACTGTCCTACTTTCTTACACCCTCCATCTCTGGAGTAAACTGACTGTAAAGGGCTTTGTGTCATTATTTCTACATGCTTCTTGATTGCCAATATTGTATTACACGTTGTACAATAACCATCCAATTGTCTGAACAAATCAGTTTTACACCTTGGTCCCAATTATTTTGTACAATAGAAGTTTTATGAATGCATTTCACCAGGATGGTGGGAGACTGCAGTTGTAAAATATCAAAGGCATTTGGATTGAATGATTTTATATGTACTGTGGAAGCCAGAGACATTTTATCTCTAATTCTAATTGTGCAGCCTAGACAACAGCTGCCAGGATTGACCTCAGTACGTTAGCATTGCTACTGGACAAAAGTTATTTGGAAAAGACTTGGGGGGGTGGGGGGGAATAAAAAATTTATTAGCACTAAATGTGACAGTCAAAGGAAATTCTGCAAAGGTCAAAATCTCAATTAACCTCAAGTCCTCTGAGAAAGGTAAAATAATTACTGCAATTATTATACATGGAGTAAAAGCAAGCTTTTATTAAAATGACACAGATGCCAAGATTGAATCATTCAAATCAGTTATATAAAATAAAGAAATTGGAGTAAGATTTGTGAATATTCTGTGAAGATGATTTTTAATGTCCTTTGTTTTACGAGTGTGACTGCTACAATTGAGGACAGAATTACACCAAAAGGAGCAAGTCGCACTCCAAACGAGTACAACATGGCATGCTTAAAGTACAGTAATCAGGCCATTTTAAAACGCACAACATGTTACCAGGAAAAGGTTGTCCTTCTCATACAGGCAATTGCCGCAAGACTTTAAGGGGGACACATTAGAGGTTAAGGGTTCCTTTGCAGTTTAACCACAGACACTGCAACATAGTGAAGCTCTTCCTAAGGCATTCCCCAAGCAAGAACACAAAGCAAAGCTGTGCAGAGACTCCAGGGTTTACAAACCCAAACAGTGTTCCTGAGAGCAATACCAAGGCTTATTCATCTGACATTGATCTGTTTGACCACGTTCACTTCTGTTGTGTTATTTTGTTCCTGTTACCTGTAACACAAGAACTGTACTTATAGTGTGGTGTAAGGAGGCTGCTTTCAAGTAGAAAAATCTACCTGTACCAGTATTACAAGAACGCTGAAAAAATGTCATGTCATAATACTCCTAACCAGCACAGCTATTCATGTAAATAATATCCAATACATCTGCATCAGTCTCAAATGCTGAAATGGGTCAAAATGTGAGTCATTCCAGCCTAAGTACACCAAATTGTGTGGAGAGGTGCTTATTTTGTGGTTTACGAGTAGGGGTTTCCTTCACTACTTAGGCTTGAATGCTACACAAGTACAATCCGATATTTCGGAATATCTAATAGGCACTGATTTAAGACCTGGAGGCAGACTAGTTCATTATAGACAGAGTACCATTGTCACGCACGTGATCCTTCCAGATGTGCTTCTAGAAGCTAAGCAGTGTGATGTGTCTTGTTGTCACATTGGAGTATTAAGTTAGCACTGATGAGCCTAGCTCCATATGGAAGCATGTACATAATGAGCTAAATTGTGTCTGCACCCCTACCATTGTCTGTCTGCATTTCCCAACAACATTGTGGCAGGGTAAAGTATTTTCCCTTGTTCAGGAGTGAAGTGTGGCCTCTCGACCAGGGGTGTTGTGTGCGGTGGGTTTTTTTTTGTATACTAGAGGAATGTGTGGTTGAGGGAGGTAGTCGTGCTGGGGGTCAGGAGAAAGGAGCCCAGAGTCTATACAAATAGTACTATATATTGTGGAAACTAATATTTTCTGGTTAAACGACAGTGTCTGTGGTAGCTATGGAAATGGGAGCTACGGCAGGACTGTTCCGGAACTTGCCGAGTGAGCTCGGGGGGAATTCCGAGACAAGGTTACCTGCACATGGTTTCCTTCTCAAGTACAGGACGGCTCACACAGATCCTAGAAGGATATAACTAGCTGCTGTACAGAAGGTACAGAGACAAGTGACCTTTTTGTTGGTTATATTTTAACTCTGCCCTTGTAAATACCTCTTGTTTAATGTCACAGACCGGGAATAAAAAAAAGCTGCTTAAACAACATTTATTTCTGTTTCCAGTTTGTTTACGTTGTATCCATCACCCACAGGCACTGTCTCCCACAAGCAGTCTTACACCCCCTCCTGGGCTGAGATGATTAGGAGAGTCAACAAACATGGCAATGCCATCCTACAAAAGGATAAGGGCACCGGGGGTCAGTCAGAGAGCCAACCCCATGGGCACCTACTTACGTACCTGGATCTCAAAGGTTATTGAAAAAACAGCTTTCTCATGAATCCCTCAGAAGTGGACCATCATCTGATGCTGTCCGTTCGATGTAACACCTCGATACCGATGCAAGTACAGAAATCCCCTACTGGCAAACTCACTTAACAATAACTACAAAAGCCAACTGCAGCACACATTTTGTCCCCAAAAGACATTGTTTTGAGTCAATTATGTGAAGAAGTTATTAGCAGTTGAATGCTTTGTGGAAAGAAAAAAATGCTTGTGTTGTTATGCCACACAATGACCCAACAAAATAAATAAATATATATATATATATATATTAAAACAATGCCCATTCTAGCTGCTTGCAGTCCACAACTCATCTAACCCATGCTGTGTTACTGTATCTACACCTCATCTAACCAAGGCTGTGTTACTGTATCTGCACCTCGTCTAACCCAGGCTGTGTTACTGTATAGACATCTCATCTAGCCCAGGCTGTGTTACTGTATACACACCTCATCCTTCCCTGATTTATATATATATATATATATTTCTATATATATATATATATTATATATATAATATATATAATAATATATATAATTCTGTGCGACTGTATCTACACATCATCTAACCCAGGCTAATTACTGTATCTACACCTCATCTAACCCGGCTGTGCGATATATATACTATATATATATATATATATATATATATATATATATATATATATATATATATATATATATATATATATACACACACACATACATACACACACTAAGTGTACAAAACATTAGTAAACCTCAATGAAATAGACTGACGAGGTGAATCCAGGTGAAAGCTATGATCCCTTATTGATGTAACCTGTTAAAACCACTTCAATCCAGTAGAAAATTGGTGCCGTAAGACCCATAAAAGAATGCACAACTCGTCGTACCTTGACACGAATGGGGTATGGCAGCCGACGACCTAACAGAGTTCCACTTCTTTCAGCAAAACACAAGAAACTGTGGTTGCAGTGGGCTAAGGAGCAAAAACACTGGAGGATTGGAAAAACATTGCCTGGTCTGATGAATCCCGGTTCCTGATGTTTCACACTGATGGGAGGACTAGGGTATGGAGAAAACCACATGAGTACATGCATCCATCATGTCACGTGTCAACACTGCAGGCTGGTGGTGGTGTGATGGTGTGGGGTGTGTTTTCATGGCACACAAAATGGGCCCCTTGATAAAAGTGGAGCAACGTTTGAATGCCACAGGATATCTGAACATCATTGCCAATCAGGTGCATCCCTTCAAGGCAGCAGTGCATCCATCTGCTAATGGATTTTTTCAGCAGGATAATGCCCCAGGCCACAAGGCTAGGACTGTCCTGGAATGGTTCCACGAACATGACAGTGAATTCAGCTTACTCCAGTGGCCTGCCCAGTCACCAGATCTCAATCCAATTGAGCATCTGTGGGATGAGATGGAACGAGCTATTTGGAGTAGAGATCCACTACCAGCCAACTTGACACAACTGTGGGAAGCATTGGAGTCAACATGAGCCAGCATCCCTGTGGAACACTTTAGACGAATTGAGGCTGTTCTGAGGGCAAATGGGGGTGCAACTCAATATTAGGAAGGTGTTCCTAATGTTTTGTACACTCAGTGTATATATGCCAAGAAAGAATATACTTAAAGATTCCAATGAGCTTACCTGTCAGTTGAAAACAAATCCATTCCTTCCCATTGCTTATAACAAGATTAAACTAATAAGCAGCTGTACACCACAATGGTGAAAAGATGCTGCACTTTATTAAGAGCCCAGAGTTTCAGGTGCAAATATCTTATTGATTTTTACTATATAGCTATGACCAGTTTTGCATTATCTAAAATTATAGGATAGAGGATAAAAAAAAAAAAAAAACATATGATCATAATTTTGTTATTTTATATAACATCATGTAAATCGAAGAAACTTAAATGATATTGCAAAGTCTACGGGAAGCCAGTATTTCATGTTAGATTTCAAAGTGTCATATTTTTCAATTTGTCAGTTTTCTATTAAGTATATATATGGAAAACTACAAAGCGCTATGCAATTCAATATGTTAATGTAACATTCTTCAGCAGGTTTGATTCGACTTTATTAATTCTGTAAACTTTTGGCCAAAGCTGTAGAATGAGCTCTTCAGGGTGAAACCGTTACTCAGCTTATCAGCAGAGAACAGCCATTCCTATGGTTACGAGGGTTGCCAAGTCAACACGCTAATTAGAATGTCTCAGAATTTCCCTTAGGATCTGGTAACACACATAGAGCTTCGTGTTCCAGCAGAACTAGACTCCCCCAACATACTGTGAGAAATCTGGAATGCCTGCTCACACTACACACCTGTTTCTCCATTGTGATTAAACAATTTTATTAGCTTATAGTATATACTGGATGTACTGTAGCAAATGAGTATTTTAATACGAAACATCATATCTGGTACTACTAGAGAGTAAACACATTTCTCAGTTTCCAATACCTTCTGTAGGTTGCACTTGCTGGGTCATTTAATCTCAGCAGTGTTTTCTGGGTCAAAGAATGTCAGTCAATAGAGGAAGCAGATAGTTGAGACACTCTCGAGAAAGTGCAACACTAAGTGTTTCTTTAAAAGCAGGATATTTGAGAAATATATAACAAATGGAAGTGCAATTTACAGAATTATTTTGTTAGCTGCAATCCCATCACAGGGACCCTTATTGTCTGCAGAGAAAACACAGGAAATCCTAGGATCAACAACCTCCAAATATTTTACGGAAAAGCGTTGATCTAATTACTTAAAAATCAATAGTAGTCAAGACGGTCCAGCCAGTTCAGTTACAAAAAGAAAAATAAGCTAAAATGTGGAGGGTGTCTTGGGTAATGGTTTTAGAAGAAAAAAAAAAACTCCCATCTGGTTATATGAATACACAAACTTGGGAGCTTATTGAGTTTGCATTGACAGTGAAACCTGTCACCAAGGAAAGGAACCGCTAGATTTCATTTAGATGAGGTGCTGCTCAGGGTTCATTTAGATGAGGTGCTGCTCAGGGTTCATTTAGATGAGGTGCTGCTCAGGGTTCATTTAGATGAGGTGCTGCTCAGGGTTCATTTTGATGAGGTGCTGCTCAGTCATTTAGATGAGGTGCTGCTTAGGGTTCATTTAGATGAGGTGCTGCTCAGGGTTCATTTTGATGAGGTGCTGCTCAGGGTTCATTTAGATGAGGTGCTGCTCAGGGTTCATTTAGATGAGGTGCTGCTCAGGGTTCATTTAGATGAGGTGCTGCTCAGGGTTCATTTTGATGAGGTGCTGCTCAGGGTTCATTTAGATGAGGTGCTGCTCAGGGTTCATTTAGATGAGGTGCTGCTCAGGGTTCATTTAGATGAGGTGCTGCTCAGGGTTCATTTAGATGAGGTGCTGCTCAGGGTTCATTTAGATGAGGTGCTGCTCAGGGTTCATTTAGATGAGGTGCTGCTCAGGGTTCATTTAGATGAGGTGCTGCTCAGGGTTCATTTAGATGAGGTGCTGCTCAGGTGTTCATTTAGATGAGGTGCTGCTCAGGGTTCATTTAGATGAGGTGCTGCTCAGGGTTCATTTAGATGAGGTGCTGCTCAGGGTTCATTTAGATGAGGTGCTGCTCAGGGTTCATTTAGATGAGGTGCTGCTCAGGGTTCATTTTGATGAGGTGCTGCTCAGGGTTCATTTAGATGAGGTGCTGCTCAGGGTTCATTTAGATGAGGTGCTGCTCAGGGTTCATTTAGATGAGGTGCTGCTCAGGGTTCATTTAGATGAGGTGCTGCTCAGGGTTCATTTAGATGAGGTGCTGCTCAGGGTTCATTTAGATGAGGTGCTGCTCAGGGTTCATTTAGATGAGGTGCTGCTCAGGGTTCATTTAGATGAGGTGCTGCTCAGGGTTCATTTAGATGAGGTGCTGCTCAGGGTTCATTTAGATGAGGTGCTGCTCAGGGTTCATTTAGATGAGGTGCTGCTCAGGGTTCATTTAGATGAGGTGCTGCTCAGGGTTCATTTAGATGAGGTGCTGCTCAGGGTTCATTTAGATGAGGTGCTGCTCAGGGTTCATTTAGATGAGGTGCTGCTCAGGGTTCATTTAGATGAGGTGCTGCTCAGGGTTCATTTAGATGAGGTGCTGCTCAGGGTTCATTTAGATGAGGTGCTGCTCAGGGTTCATTTAGATGAGGTGCTGCTCAGGGTTCATTTAGATGAGGTGCTGCTCAGGGTTCATTTAGATGAGGTGCTGCTCAGGGTTCATTTAGATGAGGTGCTGCTCAGGGTTCATTTAGATGAGGTGCTGCTCAGGGTTCATTTAGATGAGGTGCTGCTCAGGGTTCATTTAGATGAGGTGCTGCTCAGGGTTCATTTAGATGAGGTGCTGCTCAGGGTTCATTTAGATGAGGTGCTGCTCAGGGTTCATTTAGATGAGGTGCTGCTCAGGGTTCATTTAGATGAGGTGCTGCTCAGGGTTCATTTAGATGAGGTGCTGCTCAGGGTTCATTTAGATGAGGTGCTGCTCAGGGTTCATTTAGATGAGGTGCTGCTCAGGGTTCAGGCTGCTTCATTTAGATGAGGTGCTGCTCAGGGTTCATTTAGATGATGCTCAGGGGTGCTGCTCAGGGTTCATTTAGATGAGGTGCTGCTCAGGGTTCATTTAGATGAGGTGCTGCTCAGGGTTCATTTAGATGAGGTGCTGCTCAGGGTTCATTTAGATGAGGTGCTGCTCAGGGTTCATTTAGAGATGCTCAGGGTTCATTTAGATGAGGTGCTGCTCAGGGTGCATTTAGATGAGTCTTTGCTCAGGGTTCATTTAGATGAGGTGCTGCTCAGGGTTCATTTAGATGAGCCGGTGCTCAGTGTTCATTTAGATGAGCTGTAGATGTACTGCAGAAAGGGAGATCACCATTCATACAAACAAGAAAAGCAGTCCCCATGACATTGCCTTGTGTTATAGATAGGCTTGCTACTTTTCAATATTAAAATCATTAAAGCTCAATAACTGTTGAATTCACCATTATTTCAGACTTTGACTGAAATAAATTTACAAAAGATAGATGTTGGTAAAACCCAGTCGCTATTTTTTCTTTTTTTCCCAAAAATAATAATTGAGAAATCATCTCTAGTTTGTGTAGTTTTTATACTTGCAGTCTGTCCCGTCTCCGTTCCGCTCTGAATGGCTAGGGGTTGCTGTCAGTCATCTCAGGGGTCCCTTAGTAGGCTACAGTTATTCAACCTGTTCTGACAGTCCTGGTAGGCTTAAGCAGTGCTAGAATACTCTCATTCATTTAAAGGTCTGACAATCATCAATACCTGCACCGACTGTGCACTTTCATTTGCCTCCTACAGCGCCTGTCATTCAAAGTGCCTACTTTGAAATTAGCTGGTTAAGGTGCAGATAAACTTTTGTTACAGGTATACTGTGACAGTTACTAGTTCGATTTGAAAATTATGTGCAAGAGGTAAACACTTAATGAGTAGTGTGCACAAGTTGTAGATATCCACACTGAGCAGCAGCATTCTCACACACTGCTTGTGTTATAGGTGCAGAGAGCTGATAGCCACACTGAGCATCACCATTCTCACACAGTGCTTGTGTTATAGGTGCAGAGAGCTGATAGCCACACTGAGCAGCAGTATTCTCACACAGTGCTTGTGTTATAGGTGCAGAGAGCTGATATCCACACTGAGCAGCACCATTCTCACACAGTGCTTGTGTTATAGGTGCAGAGAGCTGATATCCACACTGAGCAGCAGCATTCTCACACAGTGCTTGTGTTATAGGTGCAGAGAGCTGATATCCACACTGAGCAGCAGCATTCTCACACAGTGCTTGTGTTATAGGTGAAGAGAGCTGATATCCACACTGAGCAGCATATTCTCACACAGTGCTTGTGTTATAGGTGCATAGAGCTGATATCCACACTGAGCAGCAGCATTCTCACACAGTGCTTGTGTTATAGGTGAAGAGAGCTGATATCCACACTGAGCAGCAGCATTCTCGCACAGTGCTTGTGTAATAGGTGCAGAGAGCTGATATCCACACTGAGCAGCACCATTCTCACACAGTGCTTGTGTTATAGGTGCAGAGAGCTGATATCCACACCGAGCGAGCACCGAGATAATATCCACACTGAGCAGCAGCATTCTCACAGTGCTTGTGTTATATGTGCAGAGAGCTGATATCCACACTGAGCAGCACCATTCTCACACAGTGTTTGTGTTATAGGTGCAGAGAGCTGATATCCACATGAGCAGCAGAATTCTCACACAGTGCTTGTGTTATAGGTGCAGAGAGCTGATATCCACACCGAGCGAGCACCACTCTCACACAGTGCTTGTGTTATAGGTGCATTGTACAAAGAGGGCTTTTTTAAGTTTCAACCCCTCTTTTATCTTTTAAAAGTCTTCCTATTGAAAGACTATTTAAAGAGACAATGTCAGAAAGTGTTTATGTTGCAAAGGACATTACTACCCCTGCACCCCCATTACCTAAATATTACTGATTGAAAATCAGTTTACCCTATCATGCTGCTATGTTATCACTCCTATAGAAGTCCTATTTGTACAAGCATTCAGTACACCTCAGTCCCAACTAAATGATTGGAATAGAATACAGTCAGCACTGAGATATCGTTTACCCAGATACACATCAGTCGCGTTTTACCACCCTTGTATTAAGAATATAATCAATCCCCATATATATATATATATATATATATATATATATATATATATATATATATATACTTATATATATATATGACAAATTAATGACTTCCGTCACCAGTTTTCTGATACAAAGCCCATCTCTTCAATGTTACAATTTATTTGAATATGCATTGCAACCCGCTTTTTTTTTGAAACAATTTTATTTGAATATCGGCATGCAAATCCTGCTTTTTGTCAATAAAATTTCAATGTGTTCATTTTATGTGATTTTTTTTTTTTCTCGCATGCCAAATCAGTCTGCTTTTATTGTACAGTTGCACAGCTCTTCACCCAGTTTCACCTGATGAAAATGCAGCCAAACAAAGCGAATGAGACAAGCTTCGGTAATGTAGCAGTTAATCATAAAACAGTTTTAGATACTGTGATGTATTTATTTTTTTTTTAACTCTGTGATCTTTAGTTAATTTTGTGCATTTTCATTTGCAAGTGAACTGTGATGTTAGGGTCTTATCGAGCACTATATCTTGCAATTTTGAATACTGACTTTGGATCCTGTTTTAATTCTGGAAACTGTTTTTTTTTTTTTTTTTTTTTTAAATCTTTTGCTAAATTGAATTGCCTTTTATGTTGTACGCAGTTCTGTGCATGGGTAACATTTTGATTGAATTTTGCTGGGGTCATTAACGGAGAATTTTACATACTGCTACACTGTGTACTGAATTTAAAAGTATATACTGTATTACAGTACATGTGTTGTGTTGTCTCTTTTGGCAAGTGCTATTTTCGGAATCATATTGTTCTGAATTTAAATATTTCTTCTGTTGAAAACATAGTACTGTACCAACAAAACCATCTAAATGGAAGCCCACCATCCAGAAATGACACCCATGTACAAGTCATACACGTTTTCATAAGAACATAGTATTTATTATCCCCAGTGACATAGATTTAGCAGAGGTAGTCGATCTGAATAAGTATTTCACACTACATATTTCCATATCTCTGGAAAAGCAATATTATCATGTTGGTGAAAGTTGGAATTATGTTTGTTACATGGGGTATATATGGGAGTGTCTGTCTGAATGTCTAACTTACATTTTTTCACGTATCTTGAGAACACAGGAAGTCATTCCACATACTGCAAGTCATGATACCAACACCTTGTCTGCTTTTCATTAATCTGTTCCTTGCCATTCTGCATTCTAGATTATTCTGTACTGTTGATATACGTCATGGTCATTTTCTGGCATACCTGCAGCTCTAGTGCTGTATTTACAGCTGTGGCAGGGGATGCTGTTACTGGCATGCTTGCAGCTCTTGTTCTGTATTTACAGCTGTGGCAGGGGATGCTGTTACTGGCATGCTTGCAGCTCTAGTTCTGTATTTACAGCTGTGGCAGGGGATGCTGTTACTGGCATGCTTGCAGCTCTAGTTCTGTATTTACAGCTGTGGCAGGAGATGCTGTTACTGGCATGCTTGCAGCTCTAGTTCTGTATTTACAGCTGTGGCAGGAGATGCTGTTACTGGCATGCTTGCAGCTCTAGTTCTGTATTTACAGCTGTGGCAGGGATGCTGTTACTGGCATGCTTGCAGCTCTAGTTCTGTATTTACAGCTGTGGCAGGGGATGCTGTTACTGGCATGCTTGCAGCTCTAGTTCTGTATTTACAGCTGTGGCAGGGGATGCTGTTACTGGCATGCTTGCAGCTCTAGTTCTGTATTTACAGCTGTGGCAGGAGATGCTGTTACTGGCATGCTTGCAGCTCTAGTTCTGTATTTACAGCTGTGGCAGGGATGCTGTTACTGGCATGCTTGCAGCTCTAGTTCTGTATTTACAGCTGTGGCAGGGATGCTGTTACTGGCATGCTTGCAGCTCTAGTTCTGTATTTACAGCTGTGGCAGGGGATGCTGTTACTGGCATGCTTGCAGCTCTAGTTCTGTATTTACAGCTGTGGCAGGGGATGCTGTTACTGGTATGCTTGCAGCTCTAGTTCTATATTTACAGCTGTGGCAGGGGATGCTGTTACTGGCACTCTTGTACTATAGTATTCTGTTGATACTGTTATATGTCCTAATACTAACTTTGAATGTATGTATAATTTAACTTCATTTAAATATAATTTACCAGGTCAAATTTTAAGAAGCAACATCTCATTCAGCATTCCAACTAAAACCAAACAAAAAACCCACTTCCAAGTCAGATGAGCACCAACATTCCCGTTCACATTAGCACTCATTCTCACACTTAACCTCGTCATTTTGCCTGAAATGCAATAGAGATGATGCAACTTACAGCAAGACACATCAATCAATTTGCATAGCTCAAGATTATACATAGCACTGCCGTACCAAGACTAATCGGTATGGCAGCGCCACCATTTTTATTTTATTCAGCATCTTATCTAGGAAAGTGATGTAGCAGAAGCTGAAACTCTTAATTAATTGGATACTGCATGCTGTTCTGCAAAGTGCTTTGACAACTGTCAATACTGCCTCAATGCAACAGTAACTCCGCCTTGCTTTTAATTCCAGAGCATTGTTTGAACAAAGAATGTAAATGACAGCAATCAATCCATTAGTCTGCAGCTGATTTTCAACCCCCAATCAGCAGTGACATGAGCTCACTTCTTACTCAAGTCTTCACAGGTCCAAGTACAGGGTTTAGATCATGCCGCCCCCTACGCATGCATCCTTCAGCATATTAAAAAGCCCATGAAAGAAACTATTTAAAAGCGTTTTACAGGCTCTTTTGACTTGACTGAACTTGCACTGCTAAGCAACAGTCTGACACTAAACATTGTAGCATCAGGTGCCCCTGTATATTCACCATACCCCACAGTCTCTGATGGGAACTGTGGAGTGATTAAGTGTTCTCTGCTGACACTCTCTATTCGTCCCTGAGCCCATGGCTGTATCTCTTGGCTGGATCTCCTTCCCACAAAGAGCACATTTCTTTCAGCACTTTTCCTCTGGGAGAGGCAGTGTTTTTCCTAGGAACGGCAAGGAGACAAAGACAAGAGAGACATCTGACCAGGGGTATTCGGGGAGTCCACCTAATTCCTGAGATCACATGGCGGATATTTGAGTGTGTTTATATATAAAATAAAAGTCTTATAAAATATTCTAATATAATATATATATATATATATATATATATATATATATATATATATATATAATATATATATATATATATATATATATTATTATATTTTTAGTGGACATGCCTACTAATACTAGTTAAATTGTTTGCTATGTATGAAATTATACAGCACTAGTGTTGGGAGGAACTTGGGATTTTCATGTTTCTTTCATGACTCTTTTTTTTTTTTTTAAATTAAACAAATATTTAATATTTGATCTCAGAATTAGGTGGACAACAGAAGTATGAATCTTGCCTTATACAGTATCCCTGGAACCCCTGTTAAACACACTTTCTGTGCAGCGGATTGTGTTGTTTATTCCAGGTGCCATTTTAGCATTGGTTTCCTTTGCATGATATATTTTTGATATGACAAATCAGATGATGTGCGGAGACTGTGTTTATTCAAGCTTTACACACCCATTAGCCTGGGTCCTATGTAACACAGGAGATGAAAGCATGGTAAAGCATAAGAAAGAATTGTGAAGCCCAGAGTTGTATGGTAACATGAATTAAAACATATGCTAAATAACAGTGGTAAATAACTATGGTAAATGCACAGTATAACCATGGGTAAGCAGGGGTGGGCTGCAACCTCACTGTGGTAAACCTCTAAAGGGTTGTGCAACTTCAGACCCCTGTATGACCACTCACTGCCATTTAGCCATGCCGTGTGCAGCACAATACTCAAAATAACGAAGGCAACTGATATGGCATGACCCCACCTGAAACATGGGTGCATCTCACAGGTGTAAGGGTTTTCTGGTATGCAAACGTGAATTATGTTCCATACTTCTGATAAACGTGAACATGGTAACTTTTAAATATGTTTCCCCAAATCAAATATCTGTCCCAATACTGTGTCTAAAAGCGGGACGAGGAATAATCAAGTCTGATAAAGAGTGTTCCCCTACAGGGTTTAAATGTCTTTTAAGAAACAAAACGACTCACTCAATTCACCTCACCTTTTGTCTCAACTGTCTCTTAATACTTATGAGCACAGCTTAATTGAAAAAATGAATTATCCCCTTCATCCACAGTTCCACAAGCATGTCAATCCCCCACCCCCCCTTTTTTTTTCTTTTATGGAGAAATTATTAAAATTCAGAACCTAACCTCCAGTTTTATAACTAGGATATACTGTAGTGGAGGCAGTCGCATGTATAGTATGCAACACTTATTTCTCCACATATGTGGAAAAGCTGCTTGTGCAATTGTGATGAAACTTGGCGTTAAAATGATTTAGTACTGTAGGGTACTGAGACCATTTGATTCTGTGGATACACTGCATGGGTGAGTGTCTTTCTGTACATATGATTCCGTGGATATACTACAATTAAAATAAAAAGCATAATGTTTGTTATACCCTATACTGAAAAAAAAATAAAACTTGTTTATATATGCTATTAGTTCATACTTTCATGTTTTATAATACAAACCATTCATGCCCAAGTCCACGGCAAAGTCTTTCCCTATGTTTTTGTAATCTTTGTTGTTTATCATACAGTCATTTTTGTTTGGCGACACACACAATTAGATTTTCCATTTTGTTCAGGTAACTGGAAGAAACCATGTGTCTTCCCAAGTGATTATCATTGGTCAATGCAATTTTTAATGCATGTTAAAAGGAGAAAATCCAAAATGTATGCATTCCAAAATTCCAAAATTGACGCATCACCACTGTGCTTATGGACTCAGAGTGCAAGGTGCAATAGGGAATGCACATGCTCGATTAATTTATTGGCATCACAATTATGCATGTCAAAAATGCAGGATGGAACAGATCCAGTAGAGCTGATGGAACCCCTGCTCTAGCTTCAGAGCTGATGGAACCCCTGCTCCAGGTCCAGGCTGGCTCCAGATCTGATGGAGACCCTCTGCTCCAGCTCCAGGCTGGCTCCAGAGCTGATGGAGACCCCCCTCCTCCAGTATGGCTCCAGAGCTGATGGAACTCCTGCTCCAGCTCCAGTCTGGCT